>NC_134399.1:135388264-135705142 GCF_050003625.1 Haematobia irritans | reverse complement strand
AAATGAAATTTTGATAAAATTTTCTATAGAATAAAATTTTGAAAACATTTTCAATAGAAATAAAATTTTGACAAAAATTTCTATAGAAATAAAATTTTAACAAAATTTTCTATAGAAATACAATTTTGATAAATTTTTCTATAAAAATAATATTTTGACAAAATTTTCTATAGTAATAAAATGTTGACAACATTTTCTATAGAAATAACATTTTTGCAAAATTTTCTATAGAAATGAAATTTTGATAAAATTTTCTATAGAAATAAAATTTTGAAAACATTTTCAATAGAAATAAAATTTTGACAAAAATTTGTATAGAAATAAAATTTTAACAAAATTTTCTATAGAAATACAATTTTGATAAATTTTTCTATAGAAATAATATTTTGACAAAATTTTCTATAGTAATAAAATGTTGACAACATTTTCTATAGAAATAACATTTTTACAAAATTTTCTATAGAAATAAAATTTTGACAAAATTTTCTATAGAAACAAAATTTTAACAAAATTTTCTATAGAAATACAATTTTGATAAAATTTTCTATAGAAATGAATTTTTGACAAAATTTTCAATAGAAATAAAATTTTGATAAAATTTCCTATATAAATAAATATTTGATAAAACTTTCTATAGAAATAAAATTTTGAAAAAATTTTCTATAGAAATAAAATTTTGAAAAAATTTTCTATAGAAATAAAATTTAAAAAAAAATTTCTATAGAAATAAAGTTTTGACAAAATTTTCGATAGAAATAAAATTTTGACAAAATTTTCTATAGAAATAAAATTTTGACAAAATTTTCTATAGAAATAAAATTTTGACAAAATTTTCTATAGAAATAAAATTTTGACAAAATTTTCTATAGAAATAAAATTTTGACAAAATTTTGTATAGGAATAAAATTTTGACAAAATTTTGTATAGAAATAAAATTTTGACAACATTTTTTATAGAAATAACATTTTTACAAAATTTTCTATAGAAATAAAATTTTGGACAAATTTTCAATAGAAATAAAATTTTGGTAAATTAGTTTTGGCTCGAGTGGCAACCATGATTATGAACCGATATGTACCAATTTTGGTGTGATTGGGGATCGGTTATATATAACTATAGACCGATATGGACCAATTTTGGTATGGTTGTTAGCGGTCATATACTAAATCCAAATTTAAACCGGATCGGATGAATTTTGCTCATCGAAGAGGTTCCGTAGGTCAAATCTGCAGAACAGTTTATATGGGGGATATATATAATTATAGACATGGTTGTTAGAGGCCATATACTTATACTATGTTCCACATTTCAAGAGGATCGGATAAAATTGGCTTCTCTTAGAGGCTCCGCAAGCCAAATCTGGGGACGGGTTTAAAAGGGAGCTATATATAATCATGGACCTATGTGGACCAATGTTTGCATGGTTGTTAGAGACTATACGTAAAAGTGGACCGATATGGCCCATTATCAATACCATCCGACCTACGTCAATAACAACTACTTGTGCCAAGTTTCAAGTCGATAGCTTGTTTCGTTCGGAAGCTAGCGTGATTTCAACAGACGGACGGACATGCATACATCGACTCAGAATTTCACCCCGACCCAGAATATATATACTTTATGGGGTCTTAGAGCAATATTTCGATGTGTTACAAACGAAATGACAAAGTTAATATACCCCCTCCTATGGTGGAGGATATAAAAAGTATGAAAGAAATATATCAGTAATTTCGTGTAAAACAAGTAAGGAAAGCCTAAAGTCGGGCTGGGCCGACTGTATTATACCCTGCCCCACTTTGGAGATCTAAATTTTCGATACCATATCACATCCGTCAAATGTGTTGGGGGCTATATATAAAGTTTTGTCCCAAATACATACATTTAAATATTACTCGATCTGGAAAGAATTTGATAGACTTCTACAAAATCTATAGACTCAAAATTTAAGTCGGCTAATGCACTAGGGTGGAACACAATGTCAGTAAAAAACAAGTGTATACAGCACTAAATTCGGCCGGGCCGAATCTTAAATACCCACCACCATGAACCAAATATTAGGGTTTCCTTTGAAATTTCAGGAGGGCTTGAGGACTTGAGGACACATGCCGAAGATAAATTTAAAGATTTCACCTATGAGGACTATATCAGATTCTGGATTTATAAGAACCAGTTTTGTTTGAGTTTTAGAGGAATCATTAACATCTCTTGTAAGTGTGCAAGAAAAATATAAAATAACTTCTTGATTTGAAATCTTAAATCTGTAGAAGTAAAATCTGGCATTTTTGCATTGAGTTTCAAGCAATTTTCATGATCAGTGCGCCTTCTACACTCTCAAGAAGTGAAGTCGGTCTATATGGAGACATTACCAAATGGACCGATAAAAAGTTAATCCGATAAAAAGTAAGCCTAAAATACTAGAATATTTACAATTTCAGGCAAATCTGATTAAAACTACGGTTTCTAGAAACCCAAGAAGTTAAATCGGGAGATCGTTCTTATGGGGGATATACTAAAATATGGACCGATACTCACCGTTTTCGGCACACCTCTTTATGGCCCGAAAATATCTAGATCTAGATTCCCAATTTCAGGCAAATAGGATAAAAACTTCGGATTCTAGAAGCCCAAGAAGTAAAATCGGGAAATTGGTAGGATCGTGAGGTCGTTTTATATGGGGACAATAGCAAAACAGGGACCGATACTTACAATTTTTGGCACACGTATTTGTGGTCCTACAATACCTCTAGATTTCCAATTTCAGGTAAATTGAATAAAAACTGCGGTTTCTATAAGCTCAAGAAATAAAATCGGGAGATCGGTCTATATGGGGGCTATACCAAAACATGGACCGATACTCACCATTTTGGCACACCTCTTTATGGTCATCAAATATCTCTAGATTTAAAATTTCAGGCAAATTGGATAAAAACTACGGTTTCTATAAGCCCAAGACCCCAAATCGGGAGGTCGGTTTATATGGGGACTATATCAAAACCTGGACCGATATAGCCCATCTTCGAACTTGACCTGCCTGCAGACAAAAGACGAGCTTGTGCAAAATTTCAGCACGATTGCTTCATTATTGAAGACTGTAGCGTGATTACAACAGACAGACATATAGACAGACAGACGGACATGGTTATATCGTCTTAGAATTTCTCCCTGATCAAGAATATATATACTTTATATAGTCGGAAATCGATATTTCGATGTGTTAAAAACGGAATGACAAACTTATTATACCCCCGTCACCATTCTATGGTGGTGGGTATAAAAAAATTATTTCCAAAAGTGGACCGAATCACACCATATTCGCCACACCTAGTTATGAAACCAAAACACCTCAAAATATTGAATTTCAAGCAAATCGGTCAATTTTTTTTAAGAACCAATAACATTTCAATTAGTTACATGATGTCACATATATTCTTACATACACCATGTCATATACTAATATTCTTTAACAATTATATGTTTATTTTAATAAATTGTATTATTTATTGTATTAAAATGTCATCACGTTTTTCTTTTACAGCTTCTCTAGAGGGTGCTTCCAAGCGATTTTTCACAGATTTTTTACAAGACTTACCCACACCTGGTACAGGAGGACCAACATTTGATACAACCGTGCCGTCAAATATAACCGGCCTTGTGGGTAAAACTGTGAAATTAACATGTCGTGTGAAAAATCTAGGCAACAGAACGGTAAGTGATATATAATTATCTATTGCTTACAAATTAAATATGCTATTGATTAAAAAAACAAAAACTTTTATAGACAATTATGGGCAATTAAAATGTTGAAATTAGAACATCATTATTTATCATGGAAGAGACAGTAGAATTACAAAAACAAATATGTGGGGATTTAAGTTCGCACGGGCCGAATCTTAAATATCCTCTATGAATCAAATATAACTGTTTGCTTTGAAAACTCTTGGTCGTTGCGGGTAATGGAAAATATAAAGAATTTTAGTTGGATTTGATAACCGATATTCTTCAAAGCATACATATGTACTAAATTATGGATATGGAGGCTATACCAAAACATCTACGGATACACATAATATTTGAATTACTTAATTCAGATTTCAGGCAAATCAGATGAAAATCGGGATATTAGACGATCATGAAATAGTTTTATATGTGGGATATAATAAAACATAGATCGATACATAATAGCTTCGGCACACCATCAAATGCTAGATATCCAATTTCTAGCAAATCGGGTAAAAATTCGGATGTCTATACGCGTAAAAATCAAATCGGGAGATAGTTCTTTATGGAGACCATATCAAAATATGGACCGATGCACACAATATTCGGCTTACATCTAGATTTCCAATTTCAAGTAAATCGGATAAAAATTACGGCATCTAGAAGCCCAGAAGATCAAATCGTGACATTGGGCTATATGGGAGCTATATTAAAACCTGAACCGAAGAAAACTTCTTTGTGCATCCAAAATACCCCTAGATTTTGAATTTCAATGAAAACTTAATAAAATTACTCTGTCTAGATGCTCAAGAACCCAATTAGGGAGGCCGGTTTGTATTAGGGCTATCTGAAACTCTGGACCGATGTAGCTCATCTTCGAACTTGACCTGTCTGCAGACAAAAGACGAGTTTGTGCAAAATTTCAGCATGATAGCTTTATTATTGAGGACTGTAGCCTGATTACAAGAGACAGACAGACAGACAGACAGACATCCAGATAGCCAGACAGGAAGTTATTTTCATTCAATTCTTTATAACATGCTTATTTCATATTTTTATACCCACCACCATAGAATGGTGACGGGGGTATAATAAGTTTGTCATTCCGTTTGTAACACATCGAAATATCGATTTCCGACTATATAAAGTATATATACTCTTGATCAGGGAGAAATTCTAAGACGATATAACGATGTCCGTCCGTCTGTCTGTTGTAATCACGCTACAGTCTTCAATAATAAAGCAATCGTGCTGAAATTTTGCACAAACTCGTCTTTTGTCTGCAGGCAGGTCAAGTTCGAAGATGGGCTATATCGGTCCAGGTTTTGATATAGTCCCCATATAAACCGACCTCCCGATTTGGGGTCCTGGGCTTATAGAAATCGTAGTTTTTATCCAATTTGCCTGAAATTCAAAATCTAGAGGTACTTTATGACCATAAAGAGGTATGCCAAAAATGGTGAGTATCGGTCCATGTTTTGGTATAGCCCCCATATAGACCGATCTCCCGATTTTACTTCTTGGGCTTATAGAAACCGCAGTTTTTATTCAATTTACCTGAAATTGGAAATCTAGAGGTATTGTAGGACCACAAATACGTGTGCCAAAAATTGTGAGTATCGGTCCATATTATGGTATAGCCCCCATATAGACCGATCTCCCGATTTTACTTATTGGGCTTATAGAAACCGCAGTTTTTATCCGATTTGTCTGAAATTGGAAATCTAGAGGTATTTTAGGACCATAAAGAGGTGTGCCGAAAATGGTGAGAAACGGTCCATATTTTGGTACAGCCCCCATATAGACCGATTTCCCGATTTTACTTCCTGGGCTTCTAGAATCCGAAGTTTTTATCTTATTTGCCTGAAATTGGAAATCTAGATGTATTTTCGGGTCATAAAGAGGTGGGCCGAAAACGGTGAGTATCGGTCCAAATTTTAGTATAGCCCCCATAAGAACGATCTCCCGATTTAACTCCTTGGGTTTCTAGAAACCGTAGTTTTTATCTGATTTCCCTGAAATTGTATATATTCTGGTATTTTAGGCTCACAAAAACATGTATCGGATTAAGTTTTTATCGGTCCATTTGGTAATGCCTCCATATAGACCGACTTCACTTCTTGAGGGTGTAGAAGGCGCACTGATCATGAAAATTGCTTGAAACTCAATGTAAAATTTCCAGATTTTAGTTCTCGGGTGAAAATCTACAGATTTAAGATTTCAAATCAAGACGTTATTTTATAATTTTCTTGCACACTTACAAGAGATGTTAATGATTCCTCTAAAAGTCAAACAAAAATGGTTCTTATAAATCCAGAACCTGATATAGTCCTGAAGTCCTCAAGCCCTCCTGAAATTTCAAAGGAAACCCTAATATTTGGTTCATGGTGGTGGTGGTGGGTATTTAAGATTCGGCCCGGCCGAACTTACTGCTGTATATACTTGTTAATGGGTATTTTTAACTTTTTATACACTCCACCATAGGATGGGGGTATATTAACTTTGTCATTCCGTTTGTAACACATCGAAATATTGCTCTAAGACCCTATAAAGTATATATATTCTGGGTCGTGGTGAAATTCTGAGTCGATCAGAGCATGTCCGTCCGTCCGTCCGTCCGTCTGTTGAAATCACGCTAACTTCCGAACGAAACAAGCTATCGACTTGAAACTTGGCACAAGTAGTTGTTATTGATGTAGGTCGGATGGTATTGCAAATGAGCCATATCGGTCCACTTTTACGTATAGCCCCCATATAGACGGACCCCCAAATTTGGCTTGCGATTGCTCTAAGAGAAGCAAATTTCATCCGATCCGGCTGAAATTTGGTACATGGTGTTAGTATATGGTCTCTAACAACCATGCAAAAATTGGTTCACATCGGTCCTTAATTATATATAGCCACCATATAAACCGATCCCCCGATTTGAACTCCGGAGCCTCTTGGAAGACCAAAATTTATCTGATTCAGTTGAAATTTGGTACGTGATGTTAATATATGGCCTCAAACACCCGTGCAAAAATTGGTCGATATCGGTCCATAATTATATATAGGCCTCATATAAACCGATCCCCAGATTTGACCTCCGGAGCACCTTGGAAGAGCAAAATTCTTCCCATTCGGTTGAAATTTGGTACGTGATGTTAGTATAGGGTATCCAACAACCATGCAGGAATTGGTTCCTATCAGTCCATAATTATATATAGCTCCCATATAAACCGATCCCCAGATTTGACCTCCGGTGCCTCTTGGAGAAGCAAAATTCATCCGATCTGGTAGAAATTTGGTACGTGGTGGTAGTATATGATATTTAACAACCATGTGAGTTGAAATTTTTGGATGACAGTCTTTCGTAGAAGTTTCTACGCAATCCATGGTGGAGGGTACATAAGATTCGGCCTGGCCGAACTTACGGCCGTATATACTTGTTTTTGTTTCAAATAGGTTTATCATTTAAATCATTTAAATTTTGTCCAAAAAAATGCTAAATCCAATCTGAAAAAATCGTGAATTTTTGAGAATATTTGAGGTCAAACGTTTCAGACAAGTGTTAGAATCCATTAAAAATTATAAAAAATTATTTATTTGACAAAATATCACAGAATTTTTTAATTTACATCCAAAACATTGAATTCGAACATTGAAAGAAGTGATGCAAATTCAGTGCACCGGCTGTTGAAATGTAGGACTTCCGTCCTATGACAAGCCCATGTTACATTCATCGCTTCTGCGTCAATTTTGCACCACTTCCGGATCCAAAAAGAACATTTTCATTACTTTTTTGGCGACGCTTTTTTCTGGGATATTTTGTGAGAAATACGAATTTAATAAATCTTTATGCTTAATTTGTGTATAATTTTTTTCCCCGTTTTTTAGTTAATTTCACTAATGTATGCAAAAAATTATTAGAGTAAAGGAAACTCTCTCCAAACATTTTTGCAGCCGGAAATCCATATTTCGATGTGTTACAAACGGAATGACAAACTTGTTATACCCCCATCATCATTCTATGGTGGTGTTTATAAAAAACTGTAATATTAATATTTGACATTTTGAATGAAAATTCACACCCGGTGTATACCCAGTGTTTATTTGATATAAAATCAAATGTATTTAACGCTTTCAAATATACAAATGAATGTCATATATAAAAAACTACTGCAATAAAATCAAATATTTTAAATTGTCCATTTATTACTAGCACTAAAAATATTTTCCAGTTTTGAGAGCACACTACAACTTTGACCAACACTTGAAGTCCATTCAGATTTTAAGTGTACGATTTACGACAAGGCAATTGAAATTTTATTGAAAATGTTTGACAGGACAAAGGAAGTTGAATTGGTGAGATACATTCAGTAAACGAGAGAGAAGTTAAAACCAAGAAAAAAATCACAAGGACCTCTTACAATATTTTCAATAATTTCCTCAATAAACCCCTAGTTAAATTGAGTATGTGTGGCAACATTTTGAGCACGACATCACCAATTTCGTAAAAAGTATCATTGTTTTTACTCCTACTTTGATTTCACCAATCGTTCGAGTTTACCCGATGATTTGGCAAAAAAAAAATGTTACCATAGATTGGTCAATATTATTGCTCAGGACTGATAAGATAATCGTGTAAGAATTGTTGTAAGGCCAATAAAGCACTTCGAGGATAACAAAGGCAAAGATTTTTTTTTTGTTTTTACTTTTTGAGACATTAATGTAGATATTATTGCCAGTGATACACAGAAAAAAATATTAACGTGGTATTAAAAATTATGCAAACTTAATTTTAGGACACGCAATTTACACATTTTAAAATAATGGAATTTTAATTCAAATAAAGTTTATATTCTTTGCTTGAAAACAATTTTTGTTTTTTTCATTAAATAAAGGACAAGCACTTTTTAAAATTTTCCTCCCTCCATTAAAATCGTGTGTCTTTGAACTAACAAAAATTTTCCTTGACCTAAAGAAAATCATTTTTGATTTAAAGAAATCGTTCTTAAAATAACTGAAATATTGAATCTTTGGATTTATGACAAAAATCCTTCAAATACTCAGCATAAAAGTAGTGAAAATGTTCTTTTTGGATCTGGAAGTTGTACAAAATTGGCGCACAACCGATGATTTTAACATGGGCTTGTCATAGGACGGATGTCCACCATTTCAGCTGTAGTTGCACAGAATTTGCATCACTTCTTAAGGTGTGATGCGAATCCAGTAATTTGGATGTGAATAAAGAAATTTTGTGATATTTTGACGAATAAATAATTTTTAAAATTTTTGTATGATTTTTAATGCATTATAACGCTTGTCTGGAACGTTTAACATCAAATATTTTCAAAAATTCACAATATTTCTAGAAAATATTTAGCATTTTTTTCGACAAAATTTAAATAATTTGCACTATTTTAATCATTTTTATACCCACCACCATAGAATGGTGACGGGGGTATAATAAGTTTGTCATTCCGTTTGTAACACATCGAAATATCGATTTCCGACTATATAATGTATATATATTCTTGATCAGGGAGAAATTCTAGGACGATATAACGATGTCCGTCTGTCTGTCTGTGTGTCTGTCTGTCTGTTGTAATCACGCTACAGTCTTCAATAATGAAGCAATCGTACTGAAATTTTGCACAAACTCGTCTTTTGTCTGCAGGCAGGTCAAGTTCGAAGATGGGCTATATCGGTCCAGGTTTTGATATAGTCCCCATATAAACCGACCTCCCGATTTGGGGTCTTGGGCTTATAGAAATCGTAGTTTTTATCCAATTTGCCTGAAATTTGAAACCTAGAGGTATTTTATGACCATAAAGAGGTGTGCCAAAAATGGTGATTATCGGTCTATGTTTTGGTATAGCCCCCATATAGACCGATCTCCCGATTTTACTTCTTGGGATTATAGAAACCGCAGTTTTTATTCAATTTACCTGAAATTGGAAATCTAGAGGTATTTTCGGGTCATAAAGAGGTGTGCCGAAAACGGTGAGTATCGGTCCATATTTTAGTATAGCCCCCATAAGAACGATCTCCCGATTTAACTCCTTCGGTTTCTAGAAACCGTAGTTTTTATCTGATTTGCCCGAAATTGTAAACATTCTGGTATCTTAGGCTCACAAAAACGTGTATCGGATTAAGTTTTTATCGATCCATTTGGTAATGCCTCCATATAGACCGACTTCACTTCTTGAGGGTGTAGAAGGCGCACTGATCATGAAAATTGCTTGAAACTCAATGTAAAATTTCCAGATTTTACTTCTACAGATTTAAGATTTCAAATCAAGACTTTATTTTATAATTTTCTTGCACACTTACAAGAGATGTTAATGATTCCTTTAAAACTCAAACAAAAATGGTTCTTATAAATCCAGAATCTGAAATAGTCCTCATAGGTGAAATCTTTAAATTTATCTTCGGGAATATCCTCAAGCCCTCCTGAAATTTCAAAGGAAACCCTAATATTTGGTTCATGGTGGTGGGTATTTAAGATTCGGCCCGGCCGAACTTAGTTCTGTATATACTTGTTTAATCTGTTTTTAACTCATTCGAAAGAATAAAATTTTAAATTTCCCATTAAAAATATGAAAAGGCGAGCTATAAAAAAATTGACTCAAATGAACTTCCAGCGCAGTTAAAATAAAGAACATCCTTGGGAGGACATTTTTGGAAGTGCCTTAAGAAGAACTTCCAATTTAACCAACTTATTTTGAGGATTTTGCATCTGTGGCTTAAAGTTTTTTTTTTTTTTTTTTTTTTTTTTTTATAAAAAAATCAGTTTTTAGTTTGAAGTATCTGTTCAAGGGCCGATATTGATTTTGAATAAAACACAAACTATTTAGGAAATTATTGTAATTTTATTTTATTATGATATATTGGTATTACTCAATTATGTATGGAACAAAATATCGGCCAAATGGGCGCCGCGACCTCGGTGGCACACATTCATCCGATAGTCCAAATTTTCGATGACGCTGAGGCATAATGGAGGTTCTATGCCGTTAATGTGCCGAATTATCTCATACTTTAGCTCTTGAATTGTTGCTGGCTTATCGACGTACACCTTTTCTTTCAAATAACCCCAAAGAAAAAAGTCAAACGCTGTCAAATCACATGATCTTGGCGGCCAATTGACATCGCCATTACGTGAGATAACACGGCCATTGAATTTGTTGCGCAAAAGAGTCATTGTTTCGTTAGCTGTGTGGCAAGTGGCACCGTCCTGCTGAAACCACATATCGTCCACATCCATATCTTCCAATTCGGGCCATAAAAAGTTCGTTATCATTTCACGATAGCGAACACCATTCACAGTAACTGCATGACCAGCCTCATTTTGGAAGAAAATACGGCCCGATGATGCCGCCAGCCCATAAACCGCACCAAACAGTCACTCTTTGTGGGTGCATTGGTTTTTCCACAATCACTCTTGGATTCTCATTCGCCCAAATGCGGCAATTCTGTTTATTGAAGAATCCACTGAGGTGAAAATGTGCCTCATCACTGAAGATGATTTTCTTCGAAAATTGATCATCCACTGTTGCCATTTCTTGGAACCATTTAACACGTTGTTGGATTGTGTAGCTCTCCCTGGTTCAAATTGAGTAAGTCTGAAATAGAGAAATGTCAAATAAAATTCGGAAAAAGCTTGACGTTTAGGTGTGGTTCACATTCAACATCGGCCCTTACAATTTAACCACCCTTTTTATGGCAAAACAAGTATATAAAGCAGTAAATTCGGCCGGGCCGAATCTTACATACCCATTACTATGAATCAAATATAATAGTTTCCTTTGCAAACTCTTCCTTGATAGTGTATCGAATTTTAGGGGGTTTGATGACAGATATTCTCCCAAGCAGATCAGTTTAACCAGTACGCTTCCCAAAGATACATTTAAAAATTCGTCCTATGAAGACTAGATCATATTCTGGATTTATAAGAACCATGTTTGTTAGAGTTTTAGATGAATCATAAACATCTCGCGTAAGTGTACAAGAAAATGATTAAATAACGCCTTGCTCCAAAATCTGTAGATGTTTACTTCCATTATTTAAATGATTACGAGAAGTAAAATCGGAAAATTTTACATTCAGTTTCAAATAATTTTCATGATCAGTGTGCTTTCTATACCCTCAAGAAGTGAAATAGGTCTATATGAAGGTTCTAGAATCTAGATCTCAAATCGAAAGGTCCGTTTATAAGGGGATATATCAAAACCTGTACCGATACACAATATATTCAGCACACCTATTTATAGTCCTAAAAAAAACCTCCAGATTTTCAATTTCAGGCAAATTGGATAAAAAGTACGGGTTCTAGAAGCCCAAGAAGTAAAATCGGGAGATCGGTCTATATGGGGGCTATATCAAAACATTGACCGATAGTGCTCATCTTCGAACTTGAGCTGCCTGCAGGAGGTCCCTTGTCATTGAGTTTAACATGGAATCGGGCAGCACTCAGTGATAAGAGAGAAGTTCACCAATGTGGTATCACAATGGACTGAATAGTCTAAGTGAGCCTGATACATCGGGCTACCACCTAACCTAACCTAACCTGAGCTGCCTGCAGAGAAAAGGCGAGATTGTGAAAAATTTCAGGGCGATAGCTTCATTATTGAAGACTGCAGCGTGATTACAACAGATAGCCAGACAGACGGACATGGTTATAGTTTGTCCTAGAATTTCTCCCAGTCAAGATTATATATATATATATATATATATATATATATATATATATATATATATATATATATATATATATATATATATATATATATATATATATATATATATATATATATATATATATATATATATATATATATATATATATATATATATATATATATATATATATATATATATATATATATATATATATATATATATATATATATATATATATATATATATATATATAAAAAAAGTTTAAAGTATGTTTGTTTGTTTTTGTATGTTCTGGGTAAGCTCAGAAACTGCTGAACGGATTTAATTGAAACTTTCGCAGATAATTTTTTATACCTGGTCGCGGAGGAATACCTCCCCTTTGTCCGACTTTTTGGAAAATTGGACCAAAGTTGACCGATTTGCTTGAAATTGCCAGTGGAGGTTGGCGTTGTCATCTAGACAAAGAACCGCAACTTTATTTTTCGATATTTGGTAGCGGAGGGGGGCCTCCCCTTTGTCCGACTTTTTTTTACAGTACAGTTAACAAGTATATACGGCCGTAAGTTCGGCCAGGCCGAAGCTTATGTACCCTCTACCATGGATTGCGTAGAAACTTCTACTGAAGACTGTCATCCACAATCGAATTACTTGGGTTGCGGTAACACTTGCCGATGGCAAGGTATCTTAAAACTTCCTAACACCGTAATATATACCACATAGTCCATACGTGGTATATATTAACCTAAAAAAGGCAGATTAAATACGTATATAATTAAGTTTAAAGTTTCTATAGAAATAAGATTTTGACAACATTTTCTATAGAAGTAAAGTTTGGAAAAAAAATTCTATAGAAATAAAATTTGGAAAAAATTTTCTATAGAAATAAAATTTTGACAAAATTTTCAGAGATAAATTTTGACAAAATTTTCTATAGAAATAAAATTTTGACAAAATTTTCTATAGAAATAAAATTTAAAAAAAATTTTCTATAGAAATAAAATTTTGACAAAATTTTCTATAGAAATAAAATTTTGGTGGATTATTTTTGGCTCGAGTGTCAACCATGATTATGAACCGAATAAAATTTTAACAAAATTTTCTATAGAAATAAAGTTTTGACAAAATTTTCTATAGAAATAAAATTTTGAAAAAATTTTCTATAAAAATAAAATTTTGACAAAATTTTCTATAGAAATAAAATTTTGACAAAATTTTCTATAGAAATAAAATTTTGGTGGATTATTTTTGGCTCGAGTGGCAACCATGATTATGAACCGATATGGACCAATCTTTGTGTGATTGGGGATCGGCTATATATAACTACAGACCGATATGGACCAATTTTGGCATGGTTATTAGCGGCCTTATACTAACACCACGTTGAAAATTTCAACCGGATCGGATGAATTTTGCTCCTCCAAGAGGCTCCGGAGGACAAATCTGGGAATCGATTTATATGGGGGCTATATATAATGATGGACCGATATGGACCAATTCTTGCATGGGTGTTAGAGACTATAAACTAACACCACGTACCAAATTTCAATCGGATAACTTTTGCTCATCTAAGAGGCTCCGGAAGTCAAATCTGGGGATCGGTTTATATGGGGGCTATATATAATTATGGGCCGATGTAGACCAATTTTTGCATGGTCATTAGAGAACATATACCAACACCATGTACCAAATTTCAGCCGGATCGGATGAAATTTGCTTTTCTTAGAGGCTTCGCAAGCCAAATCGGGGGATCGGTTTATATGGGGGCTATATATAATTATGGACCGATGTGGACCAATTTTTGCATGGTTGTTAGAGACCATATACTAACACCATGTACCAAAAATCAGCCGGATCGGATAAAATTTGGTTCTCTTAGAGGCTCCGTAAGCCAAATCGGGGGATCGGTTTATATGGGGGCTATATGTAATTATGGACCGATATGGACCAATTTTTGCATAGTTGTTAGAAGCCATATAGTAACTCCATGTACCAAGTTTCAGCCGGATCGGATGAAATTTGGTTCTCTTAGAGGCTACGCAAGCCAAATCGGGGGATCGGTTTATAAGGGGGCTACATGTAATTATGGACCGATATGGACTAATTTTTGCATGGTTGTTAGAGACCATATACTAACACCATGTACCAAATTTCAGCCGGATCGGATGAAATTTGCTTCTATTAGAGCAATCCCAAGCCAAATTTGGGGGTCCGTTTATATGGGGGCTATACGTAAAAGTGGACCGATATAGCCCATTTGCAATACCATCCGACCTATATCAATAACAACTACTTATGCCAAGTTTCAAGTCGATAGCTTGTTTCGTTCGGAAGTTAGCGTGATTTCAACAGACGGACGGACGGACATGCTCAGATCGACTCAGAATTTCACCACGACCCAGAATATATATACTTTATGGGGTCTTAGAGCAATATTTCGATGCGTTGCAAACGGAATGACAAAGTTAATATACCCCCATCCTATGGTGAATGGTAATAAACTAAATTCTCTGATTGACTTACAGATTTACAGAGGACGTGCGGTAAGGTTACGAAATTAATAAGGGGTAACTCATGTGTTCATATTTGGCCGGCAGGGGAGGGGGGCCTCCCACTTGCACGAATTTTTGAAAATTGGAACAAATTATCCGATTTTCTTGAAATTTTCAGGTGAGGTTGAAAGGGGTGTCTATACAATGAACGGCTACTTTATTTTTCGATATTTGGTCGATGAGGGGGACCTCCCCTTTGTCCGACTTTTTTTACAGTCCAGTGAAAAAAAAAAAAACTAAAATTCTCAGACTGAAATTTTACGGGAAAACAGGGTGAGGTTATGAAATTTATATAAGGTTTGTGATTTTTTAAGATTTAGTCGGGGATAAACGGGAATAGGGAGACATCCGCTTCTCCTTAAGTACATACATAGAAACAATTAAACTCTTCCAATTTACTTGAAATTTACAGAGGACGTGCGGAGAGGTTATGAAATTAATATTGGATACCTGATTTTGCGATAATTGGACGGGAAGAGGGGTCCACCTTTGGCCTTTTGAAAATTTGGCTTATAATTTGCTTGACATTTTCTGGGACGTCTACACAAGATAACATACGTTGCATAACTTTTCGATATTTGGTTGGGGAACTTCTTTTAAAACTGAAAAAACGATAACTCTCAAATTTTCTTGAAATTTACAAAGACCGTCGGGTTATGAAATCAATATGTATAGTATTTGGACGGGGAGGGAACCTTCTCCTTGCCCCACAATTGAAGGAAAGCTTCTAGATCTTCTTGGAATTTTCAGCGAAGGTTGAGGGTGATATCCACTTCTGTGTTTGTCGATATTTTATCGGGGAAGTGATGCAAATTCAGTGCAACCGCTGTTGAAATGGTGAACATCCGTCCTATGACAAGCCCAAGTTAAATTCATTGCTTCTGTGTCAATTTGGCTTCACTTCCGGATTCACAACTTTTTTGGCGCCGTTTTTTTTTTTTTTTGCTGGGAACCTACCCGATGATACCCTTAACACGTTTGTTTCCTATGTACATTTTTGGGCCTGAAAGAAAAAAACTTTAATAACAAAAGCAACGTCAATTAGCCTAAAATTTCATTTCAGAGAAAAAAGAAATATAATTTTTTGGATGTGGTATTTATTTTGTATGGATTTATTACATATTTATTTTTAAATGAAAAACAAATCAAAACAATATGGTGTCTAAAATTAATAATAACAAGTATATACGGCCGTAAGTTCGGCCAGGCCGAAGCTTATGTACCCTCCATCATGGATTGCGTAGAAACTTCATCTAAACACTGCCATCCACAATCGAATTACTTAAGTTGCGGTAACGCTTGCCGATGGCAAGGTATCTTAAAACCTCCTAACACCATCTTCTAAATTGTATGTAAGTCCATACGTGGTATATATTAAATCAAAAAAGATCGATCCAATACGTATATAATTCAGTTTGACAAAGTAGACATAAAATTTTGACAAAATTTTCTACAGAAATAAAATTTTAAACAAATTTTCTATAGAAATAAAATTTTAACAAAAATTTCTACAAAAATAAAATTTTCACAAAATTTTCTATAGAAATAAAAATTTTGACAAAATTTTCTATAGAAAGAAAATTTTCACAAAAATTTCTACAGAAATAAAATTTTAACAAAATTTTCTATAGAAATAAACTTTTGACAAAATTTTCTATAGAAATAAAATCTTGGTAAATTATTTTTGACTCGAGTGGCAACCATGATTATGAACCGAATAAAATTTGAACAAAATTTTCTATAGAAATAAAATTTTGACAAAATTTTCTATAGAAATAAAATTTTGACAATGATGAAAATTTTATTATGAACCGAATAAAATTTTAACAAAATTTTCTCTAGAAATAACATTTTGACAAAATTTTCTATAGAAATAAAATTTTGATAGATTATTTTTGGCTCTAGTGGCAACCATGATTATGAACCGATATGGACCAATTTTTGTGTGATTGGACCAATTTTGGTATGGTTGTTAGCGACCATATACTAACACCATGTGCCTAATTTTAACCGGATCGGATGAATTTTGCTCCTCCAAGAGGTTCCGGAGGTCAAATCTGGAGAATGTTTTATATGGGGGCTATATATAATTATAGACCGATATGGACCAATTCTGGCACGGTTGTTAAAGATCATATACTAACACCATGTTCCAAATTACAACCGGATCGGATGCAATTTGCTCCTCTTTGAGGCTTCGCAAGCCAAATCTGGAAATCGGTTTATATGGGGTCTATATATTATTATGGACCGATGTGGACCAATTTTTGCATGGTTGTTAGAGACCATATACCAACATCATGTACCAAATTTCAGCCGGATCGGATGAAATTTGCTTCTCTTTGAGGCTCCGCAAGCCAAATCTGGGGATCGGTTTATATGGGGTCTATATATAATTATGGACCGATATGGACCAATTTTTGCATGGTTATTAGAGACCATATACCAACATCATGTACCAAATTTCAGCCGGATCGGATGAAATTTTCTTCTCTTTGAGGCTCCGCAAACCAAATCTGGGGATCGGTTTTTATGGGGGCTATATATAATTATGGACCGATGTGAACCAATTTTTGCATGGTTGTTAAAGACCATATACCAACACCATGTACCAAATTTCAGCCGGATCGGATGAAATTTGCTTCTCTTTTAGGCTCCGCAAGCCAAATCTGGAGATCGGTTTATATGGGGGCTATATATAATTATGGACCGATGTGGACCAATTTTTGCATGGTTGTTAGAGACCATATACCAACACCATATACCAAATTTCAGCCGGATCGGATGAAATATGCTTCTGTTAGAGGCTCCACAATCCAAATCTGAGGGTCCCTTTATATGGGGGCTATACGTAAAAGTGGACCGATATGGCCCATTTTCAATACCATCCGACCTACGTAGATAACAACTACTTATGCCAAGTTTCAAGTCGATAGCTTGTTTCGTTCGGGAGTTAGCGTGATTTCAACAGACGGACGGACGGACGGACGGACGGACATGCTTAGATCGACTCAGAATTTCACCACGACCCAGAATATATATACTTTAGGGGTCTTAGAGCAATATTTCGATGTGTTACAAACGGAATGACAAAGTTAATATACCCCCATCCTATGATGGAGGGTATAAAAAAATCGTCATATTTCGAATTAAATTCACACATTAAATTAAATACATGTCACACCTTCATTTATAAGGAATTTGCAAAGAAACTCCCCCACCAATTATTTACAAAACAATTTAAACAATTCGAAAGGTATGAGAGCAAAAAATATTTATTAAATTAAATAAACGACCTTGAAAGGAATGACAAAAGGACAATAAATATAATTCATATTCCATAACAATGAGTCTTCAGTTCATGGCTATAAAATGAATGATTATGAGTTTTCACTTCCGCAAATTTTAACGATGATTATGATTGATGTGAAACTAACACGAAATTCGAAAGGATTACAGAACGGTTTTTGTATACAGCCAAACTCATCATTCCACCACCCCGCCAAAAAAAAAATATTTTTATTTGGCTTATTCATCATTTTAGCAACCTGTTAAAATGACAACAAATAAAAATACAATCCATTGACAAAAGATCCCAAACCATTCACTGAAAAAAGGGACAAAATAAAACCAAAACATGGCTTTGTGACTCCTTGTTGTTCGCTTGGAAAATGAAGAACAATAATAATCCATTAATTTGGAGATTTATCTGTTGTGATAAGCATTTGTAATGGTCTTCTTTTATCCATTTCGGGGCCAACCCTTCTTCCGCATGTTGATGATGACATCCATAACCCATGGAAATCACCCAGAAAAAAAAAAACAAAAAAAAAAACAAAATTATAATCTTCAAACGTTCCATTATCCACTACCATCTCATTCCTTTCGCCAGTTTGGTGAAATTCATTAACCCACCAAAGTGACACTCTATCATCATTAGTGTGTCAACAAGAATTCGAGTGGAAAATAATGGAATTATTCAAATAATCCCCATCCGTTTTCGCAGCTTAACGATTAACTTCCACATTGAAATGAACTTTTCAAAAAGGGAATATCCGTTTCTCTGAACTGGATATGGATTTTCCCCTCATTTTTGTTTGCCTTTCGTCGAAAAAAGAAAAAAAAAGAAGAAATTTTCTACTTTCCCAGCCAGCATAATTGCTCGGCCCAAGTTTTTTTTATGGGTAGGGGGTAAAAATAGATGAGCAATGCTTGCACTATCTGTCCACATCTGTCTACAGCTTATGTTGAAAATCAGTGTTAAAATACTGTATAAATTATTTGCAAAAATATGTCACTTAGCCTGTATCCTTTAGTTTTGCATTATTTTTTGCATTTTATAGGACTTTGTCGTTCTAGGAAAAACATTGTTTGAAAAAGTTTGCTATCATCGTCAGTTTGTCGACAAAAATTAAAATTCCTTGTTGAAACTGTGACAAAGATTCCATTGCAGATTCAAACTTTATCGTTGGTCGTCTTATTTGGAGTTCATTATTATGTTACACACTATCCGGGTTGAATGGATAAAACGGATGTAACATTTAAATTATGAAAAAATATTCAATAAATGAGAAATTGGAATTGTGCAAAATCTATAAGGTTTGATTGGTTTAGGTTAGGATATACAGGGTAGGGTAGAATAAAATTTTGTCAAAATTTTCTATAGAAATAAAATTTTGACAAAATTTACTATATAAATAAAATTTTGACAAAAGTTACTATAGAAATAAAGTTTTAACAAAATTTAATATAGAAATAAAATTTTGAAATAAAATGTTGACAAAATTTACTATAGAAATAAAATTTTGACAAAATTTACTATAGAAATAAAATTTTGACAAAATTTACTATAGAAATAAAATTTTGACAAAATTTACTATAGAAATAAAATTTTGACAAAATTTTCTTTAGAAATAACATTTTGACAAAAGTTTTATATAGAAATAAAATTTTGACAAAATTTACTATATAAATAAAATTTTGACAAAATTTACTATAGAAATAAAATTTTGACAAAATTTACTATAGAAATAAAATTGTGACAAAATTTTCTATAGAAATAAAATTTTGATAAAATTTTCTATAAAAATAAAATTTTGAAAAAAATTTCTATAGAAATAAAATTTTGACAACATTTTCTATAGAAATGAATTTTGGCAAAATTTTCTAAAGAAATAAAATTTTGACAAAATTTTCTATTGAATAAAGTTTTGACAACATTTTCTATAGAAATAAAATTTTGACAAAAGTTTTATATAGAAATAAAATTTTGACAAAATTTACTATATAAATAAAATTTTGACAAAATTTTCTATAGAAATAAAATTTTGATAAAATTTTCTATAAAAGTAAAATTTTGAAAAAAAATTTCTATAGAAATAAAATTTTGACAACATTTTCTATAGAAATGAATTTTGGCAAAATTTTCTGAAGAAATAAAATTTTGACAAAATTTTCTATTGAATAAAATTTTGACAACATTTTCTATAGAAATAAAATTTTGACAAAATTTTCTATTGGATAAAATTTAAATTAAAATAAATTAAAATTAAACTAAATAAAAACTAAAATAACTTAAAATTTTTTAAAATTTCCTATAGAAATAAAATTTTGACACAATTTTCTATAGAAATACAATTTTGACAACATTTTCTATTGAAATAAAATTTTAAAATTTTAAAGAAACAAAAGTTTCTATAGAAATAAAATGTTGGCAAAATTTTCTATAGATATAAAATGTTGACATAATTTTGTATAGAAATAAATTTTGACAAAATTTTCTATTGAATAAAACTTAAATTAAAATAACTGAAAATTAAATTAAATTAAAATTAAATAAAATTGATTTTTTTTTTTAAATTTCCTATAGAAATAAAATTTTGACAAAATTTTCTATAGAAATAAAATTTTGACAAAATTCTCAGTAGAAATACAATTTGGCAAAATTCTCAATAGAAACAAAAATTTTTGACAAAATTTTCTTTGAAATTAAATTTGGACAAAATTTTCTATATAAATAAAATTTTCTATAGAAATAAAATTGTGACAAACTTTTCTAAAGAAATAAAATTTTGACAAAATATTCTATAGAAATACAATTTTGACAAAATTTTCTACAGAAATAAAATTGTTAAAGAATTTTCCATAGATATAAAATTTTAACAAAATTTTCTATAGAAATAAAATTTTGACAAAATCCTCAATAGAAATAAAATGTTTGCAAAATAATCAATAGAAATAAAATGTTGACAAAATTTTCTACAGAAATAAAATTTTGACAAAATTTTCTATAAAAATAAAATTTTGACAAAATTTTCTATAGAAATAAAATTTTGACAAAATTTTTATAGAAACAAAATTTTGACAAAATTCTCAATGGAAATAAAATTTTGATAAAATTTTCTATGGAAACAAAACTTTGACAAAATTTGCTACAGAAATAAAATTTTGACAAAATTTTATATAGAAATAAATTTTAGACAAAATTCTCAATAAAACTAATGTACGCGTTAGAATTGTTGTTGTATCCTGGAAACCAGTTTCTGTAAATGTTGTAGTTGACTGTAGAAACAATAAGCATTGTTCGACTGTTCACCACTTAGGTGAATTCTAACAAATTAGCTTTCTAAAAATAAATTTCGTGTTGTTGCATTACTATGTAACAAAACGAAATAAAAATAAGATTAAGGGACTTGTAAGTTATATGAAAAGATGATGTACAGTGGGAGAAAAGATGATTCAATTTGTAAGAGGAAATTTCCCAAATGTTTTCTCCATAAAGAGTTAGCATAAAGGGCCCAAAATTGAGTTATCTCTCCCAGCCAGATCTATACTAAAGGCTGTGGAAAGGTTCATTCGCCCGAACCGAAACATGTACAGTCCAGGCTTGTATAGATTTGTATCTGGCGTTTTCTTTTCAATGGCTCTATTAACCTGTTCCTTAATCTATATCTGTCCATAAAGCTCGAAAAATAATTGTATAATTAGATATAATGCATTTGGACGTCAATTGCCTGTTTCGGTATCAGGCTAACATGAAATATAATATAGAAATAAAACTTTGACAAAATTTTCTATAGAAATAAAATTTTAACAAAATTTTCTATAGAAATAAAATTTTGACAAAATTTTCGATAGAAATAAAATTTAGACAAAATTCTCAATAGAAATAAAACTTTGACACAATTTTCTATAGAAATAAAATTTTGACAAAATTTTCTACAGAAATAAAAGTTGCATTTTCTATAGAATAAAAATTTTGATAATATTTTGACAAACTTTTCTATAGAAATAAAATTTTGATAAAATTTTTTATAGAAACAAAATTTTGACAAAATTTTCTATAGAAATGAATTTTAACAAAACTTTCTATAGAAATAAAATTTTAACAAAATTTTCTACAGAAATAAAATTTTGACAAAATTTTCTATAGAAATGAATTTTGAAAAAATTTTCTATTGAAATGTATTTTGACCAAATTTTCTATAGAAATGAATTTTGACAAAATTTTCTATAGACATAAAATTTTGACAAAATTTTCTATAGAAATGAATTTTGACACAATTTTCTATAGAAATTAAATTTTGACAAAAATTTTCTAAAGAAAACAAAATTTTGATAAAATTTTGACAAAATTTTCTATATAAATAAAATGTTGACAAACTTTTCTACAGAAATAAAATTTTCTAAAAAAAAAAATTAATTTTCCATAGAAATAAAATTTTGACAAAATTTTCTATAGACATAAATTTTTGACAAAATCCTCAAGAGATATAAAATTTTGAAAAAAGTTTTTATAGAAATGAAGTTTGACAAAATTTTCTATAGAAATACAATTTTTACTAAATTTTCAAAAGAAATAAAATTTGAACAAAATTTTCTATAGAAATAAAATTTTGAACAAAATTTTCTATAGAAATAAAATTTTGAAAAAATTTTCTATAGAAATAAAATTTTGACAAAATTTTCTATAGACATAAAATTTTGATAAAATGTTCTATATAAATAAATTATGAATTTGACAAAATTATTAACCACAAAAAATTGATAAAACACTGCGAAATGTTTTTTTTCTATTTTGTAGTTTTTTTGTAAAATATTGTTAAAAATTTGGTAGATTATTTTTGGCTCAAGTGGCAGCCATGCTAAGAATACCCTGTTCCACACAGTGCTGCATACAATGTTTATAATAATCGCTCTTTTCCAATGTTCTACAAAACTTCGACTTCGTATGGTGGCAATAGCAAAAGTACTAATACAGAGGAGCGAAAAACCAGCCAGCCATACGCCCAGTTTAAAATTAGGCCTGATTAATATTGTGAAAATCCTGTGTGTATGGAAAAACTCTTTAAGTATTTAACTTCATTACCTAGTTTTCTCCCCCATCTAAATTATTTACGAATATTTATTTTCGAATCTCCTTCACTTCGATAAAGGGGTTTATTACACTCAAGCGTGTGACGAAGAAAAACATGATGGTGAAAAAGTATTTTGTTCTATTTTAACTCCTAAACTTAATTGGCTGCCACTATATTACGGCAATCACCATTAGCAATTTTCTCCTGCCGCTATCAACCTATTTTCCTGCTATAGTTTCATCTCTATATAGAGATCGTTATTGTTTCCCGGCATTTGCCAGCTAATTCGCTTAAAGCATTTGTGTGTTGTGTTTCATTCCAGTGTCGACGATATCCTTGCCAAAAACTTTAACTAGTAGTTGCACAAATTAAGCGAATTTTATTGCTTTCGTTAGCAACGTTTGTTATCTAGTTCCTGGTAGTCGTCTCCTTAGTGCCCGTCTGTCTATCTGTTCCAGCTCACGTCCATCCTTTTTGGCTGAATGCAAAAACTGAGGGCGTACAAGCATGGGCAAAAAGTAAAGTTCCAGAGAGAGAGAGAGAGAGAGAGAGAGGGAAAAAAAACTACGAAAATAACATTTGCAAACTAATTAAGCAAAAGAATTATGTTTGCATTTCTTTAAGAATATAGTGCAAATTTTCTCTGTGATTTCCCTTACGCCGCATTGTCTTTGAGAGAGTAGAAGTTGTCTATATGCTTCTGTGATTGGCAGTGTGGTATATTTCCCTCTTTTCGGAATCTTTTTTCCCTTTTAGCTGCTGCTTCTTTAATTAGTTTTAATTGAATTAAATTCTCAGTCATTTAACAGAAATTATGGCACAAAAATAAAATAAAAAGTTTTGAAGTTATGAAAACCATGTAAACTCTTTATTAAATTGCATTGCATGGCAGTTTACATGAGATGTGTGAACTAATTACAAATTCGAACAGTTTGAAGGTTTTTTATACCCTCCACCATAGCCCCCATCCTATGGTGGAGGGTATAAAAAACCTTCAAACTGTTAACTTTGTCTTTGTTTGTATTAACTTTGTCATTCCGTTTGTAACACATCGAAATATTGCTCTAAAACCCCATAAAGTATATATATTCTGGGTCGTGGTGAAATTCTGAGTCGATCTGAGCATCTCCGTCCGTCCGTCCGTCTGTTGAAATCAGGCTAACTTCCGTACGAAACAAGCTATCGACTTGAAACTTGGCACAAGTAGCTGTTATTGATGTAGGTCGGATGGTATTGCAAATGGGCCATATCGGTCCACTTTTACGTATAGCCCACATATCAATGGACCCCCAAATTTGGCTTGCGATTGCTTTAAGAGAAGCTAATTTCATCCGATCCGGCTGAATCTTGGTACATGGTGTTAGTATGTCGTTTCTAACAACCGTGCAAAAATTGGTCCATATTGGTCCATATTGGTCCATAATTACATATAGCCCCATATAAACCGATCCCCCGATTTGGCTTGCGGAGCCTCTAATTGAAAACCAAAATCCGATCCGGCTGAAATTTGGTACATGATGCTAGTATATGGTCTCTAACAACCATGTCAAAGTTGGTCCATATCGGTCCATAATTATATATAGCCCCCATATAAGCCAATCCCCAAATTTGATTTCCGGAGCCTCTTAGAGGAGCAAAATTCATACGATCCGGTTGAAATTTGGTACGTGGTGTTAGTATTTGGCCTCTAACAACCATGCAAGAATTGGTCCATATCAGTCCATAATTATATATAGCCCCCATATAAATCGATCCCCAGATTTATCCTCCGGAACCTCTTGGAGGAACAAAATTCATCCGATCCGGTTGAAATTTGCAACGTGGTGTTGGTATAAGGTCGCTATTAACCATGCCAAAATTGGTCCATATCGGTGTATAGTTATATATAGCCGATCCCCAATCACACAAAAATTGGTCCATATCGGTTCATAATCATGGTTGCCACTCGAGCCAAAAATAATCTACTAAAATTTTATTTCTATAAAAAATTTTGTCAAAAAAACTAGAAACCAACAATTTCGAGTTTAATTTATAGACCTACAGCCGAGATTATGAGATAAAAATCATAAAAATTAAAATAAAAGGTCAACAATATCAACAAAAAACACAAATTTTATTTCTATAGAAAATTTTGTCAAAATTTAATTTTTGTTGTTGTTTTTTATTTCAGCTTAAAACCATACATTGACTAAACTACAAGAGTAGCTTAACCAACAGAGGAAAAGAATGTTTGTCAAATTTATTTGGGCAAAGCCCTATAGACTGCAAGATGGTTGGATGGACGCACGTTTCGGAATTACCACATTCCTCATCAGCATCCTCTACTTGCAGCAAAACTATCAACCAATTATCAGAATAAATTCAGGCAGTTTATTAAACCCAACAAAAACCACACTTGAACCCTCCGAAAAAAGGTTTTACACGCAAAAAAATAATTCTTTCCTCCCAAACGAAATTTTAGACAAACAGAGTTCGTTTCTCATTTGCTTTTCGCTGTAAGGAAGTGTATTTGGAAGAAAAGTATATACTTTTTGTGATAAACGTTTATTCTTTTCCAGGATGTAAAAACAATTTCATAAAGACTAGCTCAAAAAAAAAACATTATTTTCTTGCTAATTGCATTGTCCCTCACATCTTTCTCACATCCACGAGGATTTTTAGTTCTTAACACCTTTTCCTGTAATACCAACAATGTAGAAGAAATTATACGATTTTATAAATTTTTAAAATTTTTTTTTACCTTACGCCTGGACGGAGAATCGAACCGCGGACCATGCACATTGTAAGCCAACACACTAACCACTGAGCTATGTACCTGTTATGGTCATCAATAGATAAATATCCATATAAGTTATATTTATATAGCATAGCTTGCGGCGCCCACGAACCAAATAAACAAAGTTTATTTAACAGAAACAAACATTTAGTTTGGCACCGTGGAGCAGTGGTAGCTACGTCCGACTCTCATGCCAAGGGTCGTGGGTTCGATCCCTGCTTCGGCCAAAGTTTTTTTTTTTTTTTTGCTTTTGTTTTTTTACATATATTCCAGATATATTCGGAAGATTCCGAAAAAATGTTCAACATTACATTGTAGTATATTAAATTTTGAACTGTAAAATGTGTCTTATTAAAGACCTAAAGTCAGAAAAGAACAGTGTTTGATATAAACGAAATGTACTGTGTTGTTATTTCAAAAATAACTTTTTTTATTGAAAAAATAAAAATTTTGTAACAAACGAATTTTTTTGGTGATAAAAGTTTAAAATTTTCGAAGCAATTCAAAAAACTCTAACAAAAGAAAAACGTTTTCGGTACACGTTTTCCAAACGTTTTTTTTCTTTGCGTGTACATTGATAGCCGGCTTATGCCGAAATAAATTCGAAACAAACATATCTCTTTTCCTATGCCACTGTCAAATCATCGATTTGAATTCACATGGCTGGGTTTATTTTGAGCGTGCCTCCTCTTCTTTCCATTTAAAGAACAAAACCAACAATAACAAAACAAAACAAATGGAAAAAGAAGAGGAGGCACGCTCAAAATAAACCCAGCCATGTGAATTCAAATCGATGATTTGACAGTGGCATAGGAAAAGAGATATGTTTGTTTCGAATTTATTTCGGCATAAGCCGGCTATCAATGTAAAACCTTTTTTCGGAGGGTTCAAGTGTGGTTTTTGTTGGGTTTAATAAACTGCCTGAATTTATTCTGATAATTGGTTGATAGTTTTGCTGCAAGTAGAGGATGCTGATGAGGAATGTGGTAATTCCGAAACGTGCGTCCATCCAACCATCTTGCAGTCTATAGGGCTTTGCCCAAATAAATTTGACAAACATTCTTTTCCTCTGTTGGTTAAGCTACTCTTGTAGTTTAGTCAATGTATGGTTTTAAGCTGAAATAAAAAACAACAACAATGCTTAAAGAACAAAACCAACAATAACAAAACAAAAAAAAAATTAATTTCTATAGAAAATTTTGCCGATATTTTGTTTCTATAGAAAATTTTGTCAAAATTTTATTTCTATAGAAAATATTGCCGACATTTTGCTTCTATAGAAAATTTTGTCAAAATTTTATTTATATAGAAAAATTTTTCCAAATTTTATTTCTATAGAAAATTTTTTCCAAATTTTAATGTTGTAAAAATTTTATTTTATTTCTATAGCATCTTTAAACTTAATTATATACGTATTTAATCGGCCTTTTTATACCCTCCACCATAGGATGGGGGTATATTAACTTTGTCATTCCGTTTGTAACACATCGAAATATTGCTCTAAGACCCCATAAAGTATATATATTGTGGGTCGTGGTAAAATTCTGAGTCGATCTGAGCGTGTCCGTCCGTCCATCTGTTGAAATCACGCTAACTTCCGAACGAAACAAGCTATCGACTTGAAACTTTGCACAAGTAGTTGTTATTGATGTAGGTCGGATGGTATTGCAAATGGGTCATAACGGTCCACTTTTACATATAGCCCCCATATAAACGGACCCCCAAATTTGGCTTGCGATTGCCCTAAGAAAAGCAAATTTCATCCGGTCCGGCTGAAATTTGGTACATGGTGTTAGTATATGGTCTCTAACAACCACACAAAAATTTATCCATATCGGTCCATAATTATATATAGCCCCCATATAAACCGATCACCAGATTTGATCTGTAGTTTAGAATCTTTACTTCAAAAATTTTTCTTCGTTAAATTTAGGACACAAATTTTGTAAATTTGCGTCCCTCCTCTAGGGTCGCATATCTTTGAACTAAGGCAAATTTTACTTAAGATAAATAAACACATTTACAGAAATTGTCCTTAAATAAACCGAAATATTGAATCTTTGGATTTTACATAAAAACGCTTCAAATATAGGCTAGGTTAGGATAGGTTAGCTGGCAGCCCGATGTATCAGGCTCACTTAGACTATTCAGTCCATTGTGATACCACATTGGTGAACTTCTCTCTTATCACTGAGTGCTGCCCGATTCAATGTTAAGCTCAATGACACGGGACCTCCTTTTTATAGCCGAGTCCGAACGGCGTTCCACATTGCAGAGAAACCACTTAGAGAAGCTTTGAAACCCTCAGAAATGTCACCAGCATTACTGAGGTGGGATAATCCACCGCTGAAAAACTTTTTGGTGTTCGGTCGAAGCAGGAACCCACGACTTAGTGTGTGCAAGGCGGGCATGCTAACTATTGCACCACGGTGGCTCCCAATTGTGACTATAAAATGGTTTGTTTTGTAATGATAGACGAATTACGTTTTATTGGATTTTTTTAAAGTACTTGGATGTCCACGTGAGTTTTAATCGTAAACGAGAATTTGTTCGTGAGTGTGATTTTTTCTGTGTCTGTCTTAACGTGAATGTGAATTTTATCGTGAACGTCAATTTTATCGTGAGCGTGAATTGGATCGTGAACATGAATTTTAATCGTGAGCGTGATTTCGAAGAAATTTTACTCACGCAAATCACGAACACAATTTGATTTTTGCTCACGCACGCCAAATTTTTTTTGTTAGTCCCGATCATGCACATTCACGAGATTTAGTTTAAATTTCATTCACGACTTCGCGTGAATCATGCGTGATTCACGGAAATGTTTTTGTTTTGTTTTTTTGTTCTGAACCCATGCCAGTCTAAAAAACCAAAGTTAGTAAGGCGCCAATATTCGTGCTAATCCACCAGTGTGTTATGTTGCTAAGAACGCTAATATCTATGGCTTCTTCCGATTCCTTTCAAGTTCCTCCTCAGTATTGCGGATATGTCTTCCACCTCATTGCCGCATTCCTCGTCACTGGGACATCCCAATCGAAGTTCAAAATTTGTTCAATATTATTGTGTTTCAAACCTTTTCCCTCTAAGTCCCATGTCCAAAAATATGTAATTTTACTACCACAATTGCCCAAAGTTGCCTACAGGCAACTTTTCAGTTTTAAAAATTTCTCACTTGTTGTTTTTTTGCAATTCTAAGATTTGACTTCCACCAATATTTTATTTGATATTTGCTACAATAGATTTAATAAAAACTTTCAATACTTTTGTTGTAATTTTTGAAAAAAATCTCATTTATAAAAACCGTTTTCCAAATTCGCAATTATTTTTTTCTTGAGGCACGTGCGTATTAATGAAAATAAACTTGCTAAATGACAACGCAATTACCTGCTTTTCAATTCAACTTGACCCTTTCACTACAGAAATAAACCTAATGTAAACAAGTGATTAAAGTAGAAAGTCGGGCGGGGCCGACTATATCATACCCTAAAACACCGCTACTGAATTAGTAAACATAAGCATTTGTGGGGTATCATTGATATAGCTTTTGGAGAACATAAAGGGGGGTACATGTTTAATGGTGTCTTGTCTCAAACTGAGCAGAAATGTCTAATATTAGGAGCTATACTTTATTTTGCATCAAAAGAGTTAGTATGTCACTAATATTGAGTCCATTATTAAATAAATAAGAGTATTATGGCCAAATATGACAAAATCGAGCGATGCATATATGGGACCTATATCTAAATCTGAACCAATTTGTATAATATTTTGCAGGTATGATTGATACCACAGAAGGTCACTTTGTGTAAAATTTGAGTACGATCAGTTAATAAATGAGGCCCCTATGGTTAAAAATAAGGTTATTAGGGGCAAATTTTTCAAAATCGGGCGATACATATATATGGGAGCTATATCTAAATTTGAACCGATTTCGATGAAATTTTGCACATACAGTTAGTGCTATAGCAGATTATATTTAGCCAACCTTGGTTACGATCGGTTGATAAATAAGGGCTTTACGGCCAAATTTGGCAAAATCGGGCGATACATATATATGGGAGCTATGTCTAAATCTGAACCGATTTCGATGAAATTTCGCACATACAGTTAGAGCTATAGAAGATTACATTTAGCCAACTTTGAGTACGATCGGTTGATAAATAAAGGTTTTACGTCCAAATTTGACCAAATCGGGCGATACATATATATGGGAGCTATATCTAAATCTGAACCGATTTCGATGAAATTTTGCACATACAGTTAGTGCTATAGCAGATTATATTTAGCCAACCTTGGTTACGATCGGTTGATAAATAAGGGCTTTACGGCCAAATTTGGCAAAATCGGGCGATACATATATATGGGAGCTATGTCTAAATCTGAACCGATTTCGATGAAATTTCGCACATACAGTTAGAGCTATAGAAGATTACATTTAGCCAACTTTGAGTACGATCGGTTGATAAATAAAGGTTTTACGTCCAAATTTGACCAAATCGGGCGATACATATATATGGGAGCTATATCTAAATCTGAACCGATTTCGATGAAATTGCGCACATACAGTTAGAGGTATAGAATATTGTATTTAGACAACTTTGAGTACTATCGGTTAATAAATAAGGGTTTTACAGCCAAATTTGGCAAAATCGGGCGATACATATATATGGGAGCTATATCTAAATCTGAACCGATTTCGATTATTTTTGGCACATATTGTCAGTACCAAAAAAGATTAGAGTAAGCCAAGTTTGAGTAAGATCGCTTAATAAATAAGGTATTTATGGCCAAATTTGGGAAAATCGGGCGATACATATATATGGGAGCTATATCTAAATCTGTACCGATTTCGATGAAATTTTCCAGACTTAAAGGGTGATGAAAAAGTTTACTATGTGCAAAATTTGATGACGATCGGTTTGTAAAAAAGCGCAATGTGACTCCATTTGTCGAAATCGGGCGATACATTATATGGGAGCTATATCTAAATTTCATCCGATTTCTTCCAAGTTCAATAGCGTTTGTCCTTGTGCCCAAAAAACACCCTGTACCAAATATCATCAAAATCGGTTAATAATTGCGACCGGAATCCTGTGAACAACAAATACATGGACAGACGGACGGACACCAAGCGCTAGATCGACTCAGGAGGTGATTCTGAGTCGATCGGTATATATTTTATGGGGTCTAAAATCAATATTTCTGCTAGACACATTTTTTGGCCGATCAAATTTATTATACCCTGACCACTATGTGGTTTAGGGTATAAAAAAACTTTTATTTTTCTTCTGTTTTTACTTGTACTAACAGAATGTAGAACAAAAATTTTAATTTTGAAAACCTATCTCAATTACTTCAAGAGCCATATGAGCTTGTTCTGAAAACTTGATTCTTGAATTGTGACCAAATGGCCTTACGAATATAAACGCTATTTGGCCTATAATATATTTCAAGGTGTGAGAAAAAATACAAACAAGAACCCGTAAAAGTATCAGCTAAAGATTTTGTATAAATGTCAATTTACTAGGAACATACATTACAAATATTGTCTCCAATTTTCGTATTTTTCGTTTATTGTTAAAGAAGTTTATAAAAATGTATTTTAGACCTCACCAATATGGACAATATTTATAGCTTATTTAGATTAAAGCCTCTACTTTAAAATAGCATCGAGAAATAAATCGAAACTAAGTGGGAAAATAGAATTTGGTGTATTTGTCGAATGTCCTTCTAAGTGGACATCGGTAGTGAAAGGGTTAAAGAGAACACTTGTAGCTGTCGATACCGTTACAATTTTATGAACAAAAACAAACACAACGCTGACAGTTAGTCTCCAAATACAAAAAGTTGCCCACAGGCAACTTTAGGGTCGAAAGGGTTAAAAGTATCCTTACTTGTATTCTCCGCTTCTTTGGCTCGGAATCAATACCAAAATTGTTAAAGTAAAGACCAAATCTTTGGAGCAGGGCATACCTTTTTTTTCGGTGTATGATATAATCCATTTGGTCATTTAATTTATTCATACTATATTCTATACTCCCTACATTAGGTAGGCAAAATCTTGCCGGGAAATTATATAAGATATCCTTGAGGTTATTTGAAAATTTGGAAAATAAATCCTTAAAGGCAATTATGTCAGACTCAAGATAAACATCATAAACACAAATCACATGACAATGTATTGTCCGAATTCCGTAAAAGGGATGTAGTATTAGAGAATAACCAATAATAAATATGTATATCTTTCATATGAATAACATAGAAAAATTTAATTAATTATTGATAATTGTGTGAAATATGACACATATGTTGTGCATGCTATCAATGTATATGGAAGTTAGTCATGTGGCAGGAAATCAATTCATTAGTTTATATTACCAAAAATATCCTTCAACTACAACATCATATGGTTTATGGGAGGGCTGTAACTAAACCAATTGGCTCAGTTATATAACGTAGCTATTTATGTGTGCATGTGTATGAGTGTGTTCATGTAAGTGTATAGAAGTTAGTAGCTTGTAATAGCTATAAATACTTTTAATAAATATAATTAAAATATTGGTCATACTTTGTGGCTTCTATGTGGATTAGAAACTTTAGTAATTTCATTATCCACAAAACTTTACCAACCAACCTATGACATATAATAGCCTCTCAATGCAAGTAATAGAACATAAGCCACACATTGTATTAGAAGTATTACAATTAAAATTGTTTGCCTTTGTAATAATGTTGAGGTTTTTTTTATACCCTCCACCATACGAAGGGGGTATAATAAAGTTATCATACCATTTGTAACAAATTGAATTATAGAGTTTTGACTATATAAAGGCATATATATATGTATGCTCTTGATCAGAGTGTTTGCTGTGTCTGAGGTCAAGATTTGCAAGGACGAACAAGCATATTAATTGTTGTGAATATCTTTTGTAGAGTAGTGTTCGAAAAGCTTAAAATTTTTGTAAAAACATTTATGTGTTATTATTTACAAATGAAGAGTTTCCAACAAAAAAAAAAAAAAAAAAAAAAAAAAAACAAGTAAGGAAAGTCTAAAGTCGGGCGGGGCCGACTATATTATACCCTGCACCACTTTGTAGATTTACATTTTCGATACCATATCACATCCGTCAAATGTGTTAGGTGCTTTATATAGAGATTTGTCCCAAATACATACATGATTGACTTCTACAAAATCTATAGACTCAAAATTTAAGTCGACTAATGCACTAGGGTGGAACACAATTTTAGTAAAAAACAAGCAAGGAAAGTCTGAAATCGGGCGGTGCCGACTATATTATACCCTGCACCACTTTGTAGATCTAAATTTTCGATACCAAATGTGTTGGGGGCTATATATAAAGGTTTGTCCCAAATACATACATTTAAATATCACGCGATCTGGAAGAATTTGATAGACTTCTACAAAATCTATAGACTCAAAATTTAAGTCGGCTAATGCACTAGGGTGGAACACAATGTTAGTTAAAACATGTAAGGAAAGTCTAAAGTCGGGCGAGGCCGACTATATTATACCCTGCACCACTTTGTAGATCCAAATTTTCGATATCATATCACATCCGTCAACTGTGTTGGGGGCTATATATAAAGGTTTGTCCCAAATACATACATTTAAATATCACGCGATCTGGACAGAATTTGGTAGACTTCTACAAAATCTATAGACTCAAAATTTAAGCCGGCTAATGCACTAGGGTGGAACACAATGTTAGTAAAGTCTAAAGTCGGGCGGGGCCGACTATATTATACCCTGCACCACTTTGTAGATCTAAATTTTCGATACCATATCACATCCGTCAACTGTGTTGGGGGCTATATATAAAGGTTTGTCCCAAATACATACATTTAAGTATCACTCGATCTGGACAGAATTTGATAGACTTCTACAAAATTTATAGACTCAACATTTAAGTCTGCTAATGCACTAGGATGGAATACAATTTTAGTAAAAAAAATATGGAAAACATTTAAATCTGAAGCAATTTTAAGGAAACTTCGCAAAAATTTATTTATGATTTATCACTCGATATATATGTATTAAAAGTTTAGGAAAATTAGAGTCATTTTTACAACTTTTCGACTAAGAAGTGGCGATTTTACAAGGAAAATATTGGTATTTTAAACTTTTTTGTCGAAATCAGAAGAACATATATATGGGAGCTATATCTAAATCAGAACCGATTTCAACCAAATTTGGCACGCATAGCAACAATACTAATTCTACTTCCTGTGCAAAATTTCAACAAAATCGGAGTTAAAAATTGGCCTCTGTGGTCATATGAGTGTAAATCGGGCGAAAGCTATTTATGGGAGCTATATCTAAATCTGAACCGATTTCAACCAAATTTGGCACGCATAGCAACAATGCTAATTCTATTCCCTGTGCAAAATTTCAACTAAATCGGAGATAAAAATTGGCCTCTGTGGTCATATGAGTGTAAATCGGGCGAAAGCTATATATGGGAGCTATATCTAAATCTGAACCGATTTCAACCAAATTTGGCACGCATAGCAACAATGCTAATTCTACTCCCTGTGCAAAATTTCAACTAAATCGGAGTTAAAAATTGGCCTCTGTGGTCATATGAGTGTAAATCGGGCGAAATCTATATGTGGGAGCTATATCTAAATCTGAACCGATTTCAACCAAATTTGGCACGCATAACTACAATGTTAATTCTACTCCCTTTGCAAAATTTCAACTAAATCGGAGGAAAAAATTGGCCTCTGTGGTCATATGAGTGTAAATCGGGCGAAAGCTATATATGGGAGCTATATCTAAATCTGAACCGATTTCAACAAAATTGGGCCCGCATAGCTATAATGCTAATTCTACTCCCTGTGAAAATTTCAACCGAATTGGAGGAAAACTCTGGCTTCTGGGACCGTATTAGTCCATATCGGGCGAAAGATATATATGGGAGCTATATCTAAATCTGAACCGATTTCAATAAAATTTTGCGTATTTGACTATACTACTAATTGTACTCCCTGTGCAAAATTTCAACCAAATTGGGGTAATACTCAGGCTTCTAGGGCCGTATAAGTGCATATCGGGCGAAAGATATATATGGGAGCTATATCTAAATCTGAACCGATTTCTTCCAAAATCAATAGGGTTCTATTTTGACCCAAAACACATGCTTGTGCCAAATTCGAACTCGATTGGCCTTAAATTACTACCTAATCCCTTGGTTACAAAAATGTGTTCACGGACAGACGGACATGGCTATATCGACTCAGGAACCCACCCTAAGCATTTTTGTCAAAGACACCATGTGTCTATCTCGTCTCCTTCTGGGTGTTGCAAACATATGCACTAACTTATAATACCCTGTTCCAGAGTGTGGCGCAGGGTATAAAAAGGCAGAATAAATACGTATATAATTCAGTTCTTGGCCGGTAAATATAGAAAAGTCTACAAATAACTACGAATCGATATAATCTTTTAGCACGCTAATTAAAGAGGAGAAATTAAAATATGGGGGTTGCTTTATATGGGGACCATATACAATTATGAACTCGATTGGACCAACATACAAAATTCCAACTGAATCGGAGGAAATTTGCTCCTCCAAGATTCTCCAGAATGAAATCTGGGGATCGGTTTATATGGGGGCTATATATAATTATAGACTGATATGGACCAATTTGTGCATGGTTTTTAGAAACCATATACTAACAACACGTAGCAAATTTCAACCGGATCGAATGAATTGTGCTCCTCCAAGAGGCTCCGAAGGTCAAATCTGGGGCTATACGTAAAAGTGGTCCGACATGGCCCATTTGCCATACGACAGTGTTATATATACATTATTCGCCAAAAAGAGTCCAAAAGTTTAAATCGTCTGCGAAAGCAGTGTACAAATTTTAGTTGTTAAATTATGAGACCCTTGGGAGCCACTGTAATGCAATGGTTAGCATGCCCGACTTGCATACACAAAGTCGTGGGTTCGATTCCTACTTCGACCGAACACCAAAAAGTTTTTCAGCGGTGGATTATCCCACCTCAGTAATGCTGGTGACATTTCTGAGGGTTTCAAAACTTCTCCAAGTGGTTTCACTGCAATGTGGAACGCCGTTCGGACTCGGCTATAAAAAGGAGGTCCCTTATCATTGAGCTTAACATGGAATCGGGCAGCACTCAGTGATAAGAGAGAAGTTCACCAATGTGGTATTACAATGGACTGAATAGTCTAAGTGAGCCTGAGACATCGGGCTGCCATCTAACCTAACCTAACCTAGATACCACATACTAACACCACGTACCAAATTTCAACCGGATCGGATAAATTTTGCTCCTACAAGAGACTCCGGAGGTCAAATCAGGACATCGGTTTATATGGGGCTATATATGATTATGAGCTAATTTTTGCATGGTTGTTAGAGACCATATACTATCACCACGTACCAAATTTCAACCGGATCGAATGAATTTTGCTTCTCTAGAGACTCCGGTGGTTAAATCTGGGGGATCGGTTTATATAGGGGCTATATATGACTATGGACCGATATGGGCCAATTTTTGCGGGGTTGTTATAGACCATACAAATTTCACCACATACCAAATTTCGGATCGGATGAAATTTGCTTCTCTAATAGGCTCCGGAGTTCAAATCTGGGAATTGGTTTATATGGCGGCTATATATAATTATGAACCGATATGAACCAAATTTTACATGGTTGTTAGAAACCATATATTAACACCACGTACCAAATTTCAACCGGATCGGATGAAATTTGCTCCTCCAAGATGCTCCAGATCCAAATCTGGGGATCGGTTTATATGGGGGCTATATATGATTATGGACCGATATGGGCCAATTTATGATGGTTGTTAGAAACTATATATTATGGGATGGGATGAAATTTGCTCCTCCAAGAGGCTCTGGAGGTCAAATCTGGGGCTATACGTAAGAGTTCCATTTCGTTCGGAAGTTAGCGTGATTTCAACAGACGGACGAACGTGGCTAGACCGGCTCAAAATTTTACCACGACCCAGAACATTCGTTAGTACAACGATCATCGTCATTATAACGAATTTTATGTTAATTAACGTCACGTTTTGTACTATTGACGAACATTTTCATTGTATTAATGAAAATGTTTCGTTATATCAATGAAAATTTTCATAGCATCAATTTTAGTGAAATTTTCTTTGTGTGTAGCCAGTATAGAAATGCGTTGTATATGTACTCAAAAAAAGTGAACTCCCTATTTCACTAAAGCCAATTTAACTATATGTTAGTTCCTGTTATTATTATATTTAGAGAAAGTTTCCTTTACTCTAATATTTTTTTGCGTACGCTAGTTAAATGAACTAAAAGATGAGAAAAAGTTCTACACAATTTGTGTACAACTTTTACTAAATTCTTATTTCTCACAAAATAGTTAATTATTTCTTCAAATTTGTAAATTTTACTACAAAAGCGATCATCATGAACTTCGTGTGTCTGTAAAGATATTCTTGCAATTTTGAACTCCAATTTTTTCCTTCAAACTACAAAATTTTCTTTAACATGTGAAAAAAATTATTTAAGTCTAAAAAATTTTCTTGAATTTGTCAAAAAATATTTACTTATTTTTGTGATGCCGGCGCTTGTAATATTGTTTAGTTAAAAAAATTTCTAAAAATATTCAAAAATTTCTAAAATCAATCAAAAGTTTTTTTCCTGGACGGTTCATTGTTTTTTCAGTGTGCAAAGCAAATTTTTGTACTTACGACAATATTTTATGGTAGAGGGTGCAAAAATTCTAGAGTTTGCTTTCTTGCATTTACTTTCTGTAAATAAAATAATATTTATACAAAAATCTCATTCAGGCATAACTTTTGTGGAAATGTAATTCGAAGAATCAATCATGGGAGTATTAACAATTGCCAAACTCGAACAGTGTTTCCAAAATGAAGAAATCAATGCTGGCAATAGATTTAGTTAATGATTGAGCAACGATGTACAAGAAGGTTTATACAAAACACCTAATTAATAAAGAACCTCTTGCCCAAAAAAAGTTTGGATCTAAGTAAACCTTTTTCAGTGCAGCCTAGATGCCCCCGTTTTTATACCCACCACCATAGAATGGTGACGGGGGTATAATAAGATTGTCATTCCGTTTGTAACACATCGAAATATCGATTTCCGACTATATAAAGTATATATATTCTTGATCAGGGAGAAATTCTAAGACGATATAACCATGTCCGTCTGTCTGTCTATATGTCTGTCTGTTGTAATCACGCTACAGTCTTCAATAATGAAGCAATCGTGCTGAAATTTTGCACAAGCTCGTCTTTTGTCTGCAGGCAGGTCAAGTTCGAAGATGGGCTATATCGGTCCAGGTTTTGATATAGTCCCCATATAAACCGACCTCCCGATTTGGAGTCTTGGACTTATAGAAATCGTAGTTTTTATCCAATTTGCCGCAAATTTGAAATCTAGAGGTATTTTGTGACCATAAAGAGGTGTGCCAAAAATGGTGAGTATCGGTCCATGTTTTGGTATAGCCCCCATATAGACCGATCTCCGGATTTTACTTCTTGGGCTTATAGAAACCGCAGTTTTTATTCAATTTACCTGAAATTGGAAATCTAGAGGTATTGTAGGACCACAAATACGTGTGCCAAAAATTGTGAGTATCGGTCCATGTTTTGGTATGGTCCCCATATAAAACGACCTCCCGATTTGGGGTCTTCGGCTTATAGAAACCGTAGTTTTTATCCAATTTTTCTGAAATTGGAAATCTGGAGGTATTTTAGGACCATAAAGAGGTGTGCTGAAAATAGTGAGTATCGGTCCATATTTTGGTATAGCCCCCATATAGACCGATTTCCCGATTTTACTTCTTGGGCTTCTAGAATCCGAAGTTTTTATGCTATTTGCCTGAAATTAGAAATCTAGAGGTATTTTCGGGTCATAAAGAGGTGTGCCGAAAACGGTTAGTATCGGTCCATATTTTAGTATAACCCCCATAAGAACGATCTCCCGATTTAACTCCTTGGGTTTCTAGAAACCGTAGTTTTTATCCGATTTGCCTGAAATTGTAAATATTCTGGTATTTTAGGCTCACAAAAACGTGTATCGTATTAAGTTTTTATCGGTATATAGACTGACTGCACTTCTTGAGGGTGTAGAAGGCGCACTGATCATGAAAATTGCTTGAAACTCAATTTAAAATTTCAAGATTTTACTTTTACAGATTTAAGATTTCAAATCAAGACGTTATTTTATAATTTTCTTGCACACTTACATGAGATGTTAATGATTCCTCTAAAACTCAAACAAAAATGGTTCTTATAAATCCAGAATCTGATATAGTCCTCATAGGTGAAATTTTTAAATTTATCTTCGGGAAGTGTCCTTAAGTCCTCTAGCCCTCCTGAAATTTCAAAGGAAACCCTAATATCTGGTTCATGGTGGTGGGTATTTAAGATTCGGCCCGGCCGAACTTACTGCTGTATATACTTGTTTCTTCTTCATATGGGACCGTTTTGCCGCGATTTCGACCTTCAAACGCTCCAATAACGCCACATAATAATCACTGTTGATGGTTTTCCCTTCTCAAGATAATCGATAAAAATTATTCCATGCGTATCCCAAAAAACAGAGGCCATTACTTTGCCAGCGGACTTTAGAGTTTTTCCACGCTTCGGAGACGGTTCAGCGGTCGCTGTCCACTCAGCCGACTGTCGATTGGACTCAGGAGTATAGTGATGGAGCCATGTTTCATCCAATGTCACATTTCGACGGAAAAACTCGGGTGTATTACGAGTTAACAACTGCAAACACCGCTCAGAATCATCAACACGTTGTTGTTTTTGGTCAAATGTGAGTTCGCGCGACACCCATTTTGCACAGAGCTTCCGCATATCCAAATATTGATGAATGATGTGACCAACACGTTCCTTTGATATCTTTAAGGCCTCTGCTATCTCGATCACCTTTGTTTTACGGTCATTCAAAATCATTTTGTGGATTTGTTTGATATTTTCGTCGGTAACCACCTCTTTCGGGCGTCCACTGGGCTCACCGTCCTCCGTGCTCATTTCACCACGCTTGAATTTTGCATACCAATCAATTATTGTTGATTTCCCTGGAGCAGAGTCCGGAAACTCATTATCAAGCCAAGTTTTTGCTTCCACCGTATTTTTCCCCTTCAGAAAACAGTATTTTATAAAAACACGAAATTCCCGTTTTTTTCCATTTTTTTCACAATATGTTAACAAAAGTTGCTTCACAAAAGACGCTCTATCTCACTTACAGACGTCGAATTTTGCCACGAATCATTTGAAGGTTGGTACTATATAAAAATAATATGCATTTAATACTAGCGACGCGATCTATATGTCAGACCGGGGACGTATCAGCCAACCTGTTAGATGTATATATAGGCCCATATAGGCCCATCTCCTGATCTCTTGGGCTGCTAGACACTGTAATTTTTATCCGATTTGTCTGAGGTTTGTTAGAACTTAACCAAATTGTATCAGTTATAAACTTTGTATGGTGCTGAGAAAATTTTTGAAATTTTAAAACAAAGTTTGTTTCTTCGAAATAAGAAATATATATATATATATATATATATATATATATATATATATATATATATATATATATATATATATATATATATATATATATATATATATATATATATATATATATATATATATATATATATATATATATATATATATATATATATATATATATATATATATTCTGGGTCGTGGTGAAATTGTGAGTCGATCTAAGCATGTCCGTCCGTCCGCCAGTCCGTTGAAATCACGCTGACTTCCGAACGAAACAAACTATCGACTTTAAACTTGGCTGTATGTAAGTCGGATGGGCCATATCAGACCATTTTTACGTATAACCCCCATATAAACGCTCAGATTTGGCTTGCGGAGCCTCTTGGAGGAGCAAAATTCATCCGATCCGGTTGAAATTTGGTACGTGGTGTTAGTATATGGTCTCTAACAACCATGTAAAAATGAGTCCATATCGGTCCATGATAATATATAGCCCATATATAAACCGATTCCCAGATTTGGCTTTCGGAGCCTCTAAGAGAAGCAAATTTTATCCGATACGGCTGAAATTTGGTACATAGTGCTAGTATATGGTCTTTAACAAACGTGCAAAAATTGGTCCACATCGCTCCATAATTATATATAGCCCCCATATATACCGATCCCCAGATTTGGCTTGCGGAGCCTCTAAGAGAAGCAAATTTCATTTGATACGGCTGAAATTCGGTTCATGGTATAAGTATATGGTCTCTAACAACCATGTACAAATTGGTCCACATCGGTCCATAATTATATATAGCCCCCATATAAAGCGATCCCCAGCTTTGATCTCCGGAGCCTCTTGGAGAAGCAAAATTCATCCGATCCGATTGAAATTTGGAACGTGTTGTTAGTATATGACCGCTAATAACCATGCCAAAATTGGTCCATATCGGTCTATAGTTATATATAGCCGATCCCCAATCACACAAAAATTGGTCCATATCGGTTCATAATCATGGTTGCCACTCGAGCCAAAAATAATCTACCAAAATTCTATTTCTTTAGAAAGATTTGTCAAAATTTTTGTTCTATATAAAATCTTGTCAAAATTTTTGTTCTATAGAAAATGTTGTCAAAATTTTACTTCTATAGAAAATTTTGTCAAAATTTTATTTGTATAGAAAATTTTGTCAAAATTTTATTTCTAAAAAAAAATTTTGTCAAAATGTTATTTCTATAGAAAATTTTGTCCAAATTTTACTGCTATAGAAAATGTTGTCAAAAGTTTATTTTGTCAAAATTTTATTTCTACAGAAACTTTTGTCAAAATTGTATTTCTATAAATTTTGTGAAACTTAATTATATAGCCTTTTTTAGTTTATATACGACGTATGGACTATCTTGCAATTTAGAAGACGGTGTTAGGAAGTTTTAAGATACCTTGCCATCGGCAAGTGTTACCGCAACCCAAGTAATTCGATTGTGGATGACAGTCTTCAGTAGAAGTTTCTACGCAATCAAGCTTCGGCCTGGCCGAACTTACGTCCGTATATACTTGTTTGCCATATATTTTAGTTAATATTTTCTAAAATAAATCTAGATGTTTTTGTTTGCTTCACATTTTTATTTTGATGCACTTTGCAGGCTATATGATAATGTACAGAAAACCTCATTGCCAAAAAAAAAAATGGGAAAAGTAAACGAAATCATATTCAAACGGAATATAAATAAGAGCTAAGGTTGGAGAAAAAAAGGAAAAAATAATCCCCGTATTTTACAACAAATCAATCAATAGAAATTTTCTCAAAAAAAAAAAAAAATTGTTATTCTCAACAATTGTTCGAAGTCTGTTGAACCGAAGAAAAAGTGCAAGAAAATCAAAGCTAGACGTAGCACTCCTACACCAATAGAAGTGGGTTATGGTATTTTGAATTTTCACAAACCGGAAACGGAATTTAAATCTTAATATTCAAAGGATAATGGGATTTCAGTAAACACATACACACCCACACACACACATAGCTATGCTACCAATACTATGGCAATACTAAATACCTTCTTTTCTGGTTATATCGTGGCAGGTGTTTTTGGTTATTTGAGATTGAACACTGGCATTTGTTCTTCAATCTCCTAAAGGTTTTACCTTTTGTTCATATCCAATATTCTAGAGAAATTTCTCGTCATCCTTATTCACAGTTAGCAGTATGACTTTAGCCCCAAGTCGTCATTCAAGTAGCAGCCAGATTTTTGTTTTCTTTATTTAGAAGATGTCAGTACCATATGTTGGTTGCCTTTCCCGATTGCCATGTTGATGATGATAACATTGTGTTGCTAACGTGGATAACACAGAAAATCCCACTTCTTATCCATTTCCATCCTATTTTTCAAGCTTTTACTTACATTTTAGCCTTTTTTTACCACGAAATAGTTTTCAATATGTGCCTTTGTTTCCTATACTGTTGTTTTTTTTTCTTCTTATTATTTATGTGTATTTTTTCCAGTGCTTTATTTTTTTACACATAAATCTCAATTGTTTTTTCTTTAATGTCTGGTTGAGGAAAGGGATGGAAAGAAGGAGGGGTGGATTTCTGATTTATGAAAAGGTTTTGCCAAAGTTTTTGGATAAAATAATAAACCACACAAAAATGATGAATACAGACCAAAACAATGAATGATTGCCTTATTTTGATTAGCTATTGGAAAATATTGGTGGTTTTGTTGTGCAATTTATGACCGAATAGAATGATTTGAAATTTAGTTTGTTTGATGAATTGCTCGGTTATTTTTACTCAAATAGAATTTTGCGTTATAGTAAAGCCTTTTTGTGTACATCAGTAATGTGTACAAAAAAAGAAAAAAATTATGGTTTTTATTTTTCTAGGAAATGAAGCAGATATATACACAAAAGTTTTATTTAATTTTTAGGTTCTGGTATAGCTCAGAGAAATGATTGGCTTTAAAAAGTGCTAAAATAAAAATCACTTCAGAAGAATTTATAAAGATATGAGTGTTGCCTTTTGTATTTCTGCAGTAGTGAACAAAAATAAATACTTTATTGTTTTTCAAAATATTCCCCATTAAAATCATGTGCGTTAAGATAAATTGTAAATTAGCCAGCCGAGACACAAACCAGGGAGTTCTTATCTGCCCACAAGAGGTTAGAGGTGTGCACGTGACACGAAATTGTTGTGACTCACGCGTGAGTCACGCTGACGGCAACGGCGTGAGTGTGCGTGATTAACCAACCAAATGTCGTGCGTGAACGTGAGTCACGAAAATAATATCTTCGTGAGTGTACGTGACTAACGAATTTCGGAGAAACACGCTCACGAAAATAGTCCCGCTTATGAATATAAAATGCTTACGAATTGAATTCACTTATACTTTTAGTGACATCCTAGGTGGTGAGAGTTTTAAAATGCAATTGATTTTAACCATACTCATGTTTTCAGTCAAGTTCTATAGGTCAATCACTCATATTCGTGAGTCACGAGGTTTTAACAAGTATATAGGGCCGTAAGTTCGGCCAGGCCGAAGCTTATGTACCCTCCACCATGCATTGCGTAGAAACTTCTACTGAAGACTGTTATCCATAATCGAATTACATGGGTTGCGGTAACTTTTGCCGATGACAAGGTATCTTAAAACTTCCTAATACCGTAATATATACCACGTTGTCCATTTTCTATAGAAATAAAATTGACAAAATTTTCTATAGGAATAAAATTTCGACAAAATTTTCTATAGAAATAAAATTTTGAAAAAATTTTCTATAGAAATAAAATTTTGACAAAATTTTCTATAGAAATAAAATTTTGCAAGATTATTTTTGCTCGAGTGGCAAGCATGATTATGAACCGATATGGACCAATTTTTGTGTGATTGGGGATCGGCTAAATATATCTATAGACCGATATGGACCAATTTTGGCATGGTCATATATTAACACCACGTTGCAAATTTCAACCGGATCGGATGAATTTTGCTCGTGCAAGTGGCTCCGGAGTTCAAATCTGGGGATCGGTTTATATAGGGGCTATATATAATTATGGACCGATGTGGACCAGTTTTTGCATGGTTGTTTAATACCATATACTAACACCATGTACCAAATTTCAGCCGGATCGGATGAAATTTTCTTCTCTTAAAGGCTCCGCAAGCCAAATCTGGTGATCGGTTTATATGGGGGCTATATATATTTATGGACCGATGAGGACCAATTTTTGCATGGTCATTAGAGACACCATGTACCAAATTTCAGCCGGATCGGGAGAATTTTGCTTCTCTTATAGGGTCCGCAAGCCAAATCGGGGGATCGGTTTATATGGGGGCTATATATAATTATTGACTGATATGGACCAATTTTTGCACAGTTGTTAGTGACCATACACTAACACCACGTATCAAATTTCAGCCGGATCGGATGAAATTTTCTTCTCTTAGAGGCTCCGCAAGTCAAATCTGGGGATCGGTTTATATGGGGGCTATATATAATTATAGGTCGATGTGGACCAATTTTTGCATGGTTGTTTAATACCATATACTAACACAATGTACCAAATTTCAGCCGGATCGGACGAAATTAGCTTCTTTAGAGGCTACGAAAGCCAAATTGAGGGATCGGTTTATATTGGTGCTATATATAATTATGGACCAATTTTTGCATGGTTGTTAGAGTCCATACACTAACACCTTGTACTAAATCTCAGCCGGATCGGATGAAATTTGCTTCTCCCAGAGGGTCTGCAAGCCAAATTTGGGGGTCTGTTTATATGGGGGCTATACATAAAAGTGGACCGATTTGCAATACCATCCGACCTACTTCAATAACAACTACTTGTGCCAAGTTTCAAGTCGATAGCTTGTTTCGTTCGGAAGGTGATTTCGACAGACAGACGGACGGACGGACATTCTCAGATCGACGCAGAATTTCACCACGACCCAGAATATATATACTTTATGGGGCCTTAGAACAATATTTCGATGTGTTACAAACGGAATGACAAAGTTTATATACCCCCATCCTATGATGGAGGGTATAATAAAAATCAACCTTGAAGAGTACTACAAACGCAAGTAGATTTCAATTTCCAAAGCATCCCATAAATTTTGGTGTTAAAATTTAGTTTGCCCAATTTGAAATAAAGTTAAACTGCGCCCACCGTGCAAAACCTGCTCTACATTTTTATACTCACCACCATAGGTGATAGGGGTATAATAAGTTTGTCATTCTGTTTGTAACACATCGAAATATCGATTTCCGACTATATAAAGTATATATATATTCTTGATCAGGGAGAAATTCTAAGACGATATATGCATGTCCGTCTGTCCATCTGTCTGTTGTAATCACGCTACAGCCTTCAATAATGGCGCTTTCGTCATGAAATTTGGCACAGATTAATTTTGTTTGCAGGCAGGTCAAGTTCGAAGATGGGTTATATCGGTCCAAGTTTTCATATAGTCCCCATATAAACCGACCTCCCGATTTGGGGCCTTGTCCTCATAAAAACCGTCGTTTTTATCCAATTTATCTGAAATTTGAAATATAGAGTTATTTTAGGACCATAAAGAGGTGTGCAGAAAATGGGGCCTATCGGTTCATGTCTTGATATAGCCCCCATATAGACCGATCTCCCGATTTTACTGCTTGGGCTTCTAGAAACTGTATTTACTATCCAATTTTCCTGAAATAGAAAATATAGAGGTATTTTTGAACCACATAAAGGTGTGTCGAAAATGGGACGTATCGGTCCTTTTTTGGTATAGTCCGCATATAGACAGATCCCCCGATTTTATTTCTTTAGATTCTAGAACCTGTATTTACTAACCGATTTGCCAGAAATTTGAAATCTAGAAGTATTCTGGTACCACGACTAGGTGTGGCGAAAATGGGGCGTATCGGTCCATCTTTTGGTATAGCCCGCATATAGACCGATCACCCGATTTTACTAGAAAATGTATTTACTATCCGTATGTACTTACTATTCACCACTGTGGTATCACAATGGACTGAATAGTCTAAGTGCACCCAGAGAAGGAATATGATCACCTCAAACATGTTTTAAGAGCAAAATGTTATTTTTGGGTGGTGACCATGTAACATGGTTTTCGCAACCATGTTATTTTCTCGGAAATCATGTATCTGATCTCGGCAAGCAGGTTATATTTGACGAGAAAATAACATTTTAGTGACAAACATGTTACATGGTCACCATACAAAAATAACATTTTGCTCTTGAAACATGTTTAAGGTGATCATATTCCTTCTCTGCGTGTGAGCCTGAAATATCGGGCTGCCACTATACCTAACCTAACCTTCTATCCGATTTGCCTGAAATTAAAAATCTAGAGGTATTTTAAGATCACAAAAAGGTGTGTCGAAAATGGGGCGTATCGGTCGATATTTGGGTACAGCCCCCTTATAGACCGATCTCCCGATTTTACTTCTTGGGCTTCTAGATACTGTATTTACTATCCGATTTGCCAGAAACTTGAAATCTAGAGGTTATCTATGACCAAAAGTAGGTGTGGCGAAAATGGGGCGTATCGGTCCATTTTTTGGTATAGTCCGCATGAAGACCCATCTCCCGATTTTATTTCTTGGGCGTCTAGAAACTATATTTTCTATCTGATTTGCTTAAAATGGAAAATCTAGAGGTATTTTAAGATCACAAATAGGTGTGTCGCAAATGGAGTGTATCGGTCGTTGTTTTGGTGTAGCCCCCATATAGACCGATCTACCGACTTTACTCCTTCGGCTTCTAAAATCCGTAGTTTTTATCCAATTTGCCTGAAATTGGAAATCTAGAGGAATTTTAGGACCATCAACAGGTGTGCTGAAAATGGTGCTTATCGGTCCATGTTTGGGTATAGCCCCCATATAGACTCATTTCCCGACTATACTTCTTAGGCATCTAGAACTAGTAGTTTTTACCCAATTTGTCTGAAATTGGAATTCTAAAGGTATTTGAGGACCTTTAAGAGGTGTGTCGAAAATTGTGAGTAGTGGTCCATGTTTTGGTATAGCCCCCATATAGACCTACCTCCCGAATTAATTTCTAGGACTTCTAGAATCCGGCTGACCGCAAACAGGTCAGCTTTATATGGTGTTTGTCGACCCATGTTTCGGTATAGCCCCCACATAGACCGATATCCCGATCTAACTCCTTGGCCTTCTAGAATCCATAGTTTTTATCCGATTTGCTAGAAAATGTAAATATACTGTTATTGTAGACCCTAAAAAATCTGTATCGAATTTATTTTTACCGATTTATTTGGTAAGGCATCGATATAGACCCATTTCTCTTCTTGAGGGTACACCCAAAGCAAAAATATTTTCCTCAAGAATGAACTTGTAGACAAACGAAATTCCCCTTTCGTATAAAGTATTTTCGTTTAGAACAAATTAATCCGATAAGCGATTCAACAATTCTCTCTAAAATTTGTGTCAAGAGGAAACTTTACTTGTCTCAAATTTCTTTTCTCAGAAAAGAAAACTCTTCATTCAATGTATAACAGGCGCACTGTCCATGAAAATTGCTTGAAACTGAAAGTAAAATTTCCAGATTTTACTACTCGTAATCATTTAAATAATGGCGGTAAAAATCTTCAGATTTAAGATTTCAAATCAAGGATGCGTAATCTTCAACACCACATAAACATTTTTTTCAGTGTTGTTAAAGAAAATGTCGTTCAAACTGAAGGTTTGGAGTTCAAAATTATAGAAATGTTTTTAGTGTCATAGTGAACTTCGTATGGGCACACTATTGATAAAATTAACAAATTTTAAGAAATGCTGAACTATTTTGTACAATTTTTCCCCGATTTTTATAATTGTATAATTTTTTCCCGATTTTTAGGCAGCCTTACTAATTTACGCTAAAATTATTAATGTTAAGGAAACTTTCTCAAAACATAATAACTCCATGAACTAAAGTCGAATTAATTGGGCTTTAGTGTTATATAGGGTTCACTTTGAGTATACGCAATCTATGGTGGAAGGTACATAAGATTCGGCCTTGCAGAACTTACGGCCGTATATGCCTATTTTTGACTTAGTCTTCATTAAGTTGCTTTTACATTCTGTAAAAAAGACCACGTTTATCACAAAAATTGGATATTTTTCTTTTAGAAAACCTTCTTTATAGCGAAAATCTTATGGTAAACTTGTTGGACTAAAATTCGTTAGGGAGGAACGAATTAATTTTTGCGAGCAGTAGTTATGGCATTGCCAACATTCCTTTAAATGGGGAATCATGAATTTAAGTTTAGAATTTAAGTTTTAAAATATTTTTCCATATCCACTTTACATTCCCCACTATTGCACGGCAAGATTTAAATTTTATTTAGGTTAGGTTGAATTTTATGCTCCGAAAAGAAATCTTATTCAAAATGTCTGAAAATTTTACACCCATAAATACATAATTATGGTAAGAAAGCATGCCTTGGAGAAAGGGAGGAAGCCTACAAAGGAATAAAATTAGTCTGTCTATGTCTGCTAATTAGAATATTCCATCTTAATTAGGCCGCATGCTAACTAAACCCTTTAATTTCGAATAATAAAGATAACAACAATAGCTCGATTACTAATGAGCGCACCCATGGAGAAGAAGGAGTAAAAAGCAACCCAACTCCCACTTCGTGCTATCATAAGCCATCCTAAAAAAAAAGACCTAAATGTATAACAAATTAAGAATTCAATATGATAGCAACTAATTAGTATTCCGGTCATAAACCTAGTCATAGTTTTTCCACAATTCATTGACGAAATAAACTTTCCCTTATCAATGGTGAGCGGTAACTGTTTTTTGGGCTTTTACGTATCCTGGAGCTTGTATTGATTTTGGAATGCCGATGAATACGTTTTTGGGAGTTTTTTTCCTTTAATCTTAAGATGCTATGTGGTGCTTTCACAACCGCAAAATACAAATAAACTCATTTTCCCTTTTATCCACTTGGCATGGAAAATGAAAAAAAAAAACAACAACAACTATATACGGCCGTAAGTTCGGCCAGGCCGAATCTTATGTACCCTCCACCATGGATTGCGTAGAAACTTCTGCGAAAGACTGTCATTCACAATCGAATTACTTGCGTTGTGGTAATAACATACTTACCGATGGCAAGGTATCTTAAAACTTCTTAACATCGTTTTCTAAATTGTGAGTTAGTCTATACGAGGTATATATTAGACAAAAAAGTTATGTGTAGGTAAGTCTAAAAATAATTACGAATCGATATGGACTTTTGCACGGTACGTGGAGAGCCAGAATTGAAATATGGGGGTCGCTTTTATGGGGGCTAAAATTATGAACTTGATATGGACAAATTTTTGTGTGATGGGGGTATGGACCTAGTTAGGCATGGTTGTTAACGGCCATATACTAGGTTAGGTGGCAGCCCGATGTATCAGGCTCACTTAGACTATGCACGTCCATATACTAGCACAATGATTTGGTACATTGTGGTACATTCAACTAGATCGAATGAATTTTGCTTCTCCAAGAGGCTCCAAAACCAAATCTCGGGATGGGTTTATATGGGGCTATATATAATTATGGACCGATATGAATAAATTCCTGCATGGTTGTTGGATACCATATACTGTCATCACATACCAAATATCAACTGAATAAGATGAATTTTGGTCTTCCAAAGGCTCCGGAGGTGAAATCTGGTGATCGGTTTATATGGGGGCTATATATAATTATGGACCGACGTGGACCAATTTTTGCATGGGTGTTTGAGGCCATATATAAACACCATGTACTAAATTTCAACTGAATCCGATGAATTTTACTCTTCCAAAGGGCTCCGTAGGTCAAATCTGGGGATCGGTTTATATGGGGGCTATACATAATTATTTACCGATTTCGACCAATTTTTGCATGAGTGTTTGAGGCCATACATTAACACCACGTACCAAATATCAACTGAATCAGATGAATTTTGGTCTTCCAAGAGGCTCCTGAGGTCATATCTGGTGATCGGTTTATATGGGGACTATATATAATTATGGACCGATGTGGACCAATTTTTGCATGGTCATTAGAGACCATTTACTAACACCGTATACCAAGCTTCAGCCGGATTGGATGAAATTTGCTTCTCTTAGAGGCTCCAAAAGCCAAATCGGTTTATATGGGGGCTATATATAATTATGGAGCGATGTGGACCATTTTTTGCATGATTGTTAGAGATCATATGCTTACACTATGTACAAAATTTCAGCCGGATCGGATGAAATTTGCTTCTCTTAGAGCCTCCGCAAGCCAAATCTTGGGATCGGTTTGTATGGGGGCTATATAAAATTATGGACCGATGTGGACCAACTTTTGCATGGTTATTAGAGACCATATACTAACACCATATACCAAATTTCAGCCTCATCGGATGACAGCTGCTTCTCTTAGAGGCTTCGCAAGCCAAATCGGGGGATCGGTTTATATGGGGGCTATATATAATTATGGATCGATGTGGACCAATTTTTGCATAATTGTTAAATACCATATACTTACACCATGTACCAAATTTCAGCCTGATGGGATGAATTTTGCTTCTCCAAAAGGCACCGGAGGTCAAATCTGGGGATCAGTTTATATGGGAGCTATATATAATTATGGACCGATGTGGACCAATTTTTGCACAGTTGTTAGAGACCATATACCAACGCCATGTACCAAATTTCAGCCGGGTCGAATGAAATTTGCTTGTCTTAGCGGCTCCGCAAGCCAAATCTGGGGATCGGTTTATATGGGGGCTATATATAATTATGGACCGACGTGGACCAATTTTTGCATGGTTGTTTGAGGCCATATATAAACACCATGTACTAAATTTCAACTGAATCCGATGAATTTTACTCTTCCAAAGGGCTCCGGAGGTCAAATCTGGGGATCGGTTTATATGGGAGCTATATATAATTATGGACCGATGTGGACCAATTTTTGCACAGTTGTTAGAGACCATATACCAACGCCATGTACCAAATTTCAGCCGGATCGAATGAAATTTGCTTGTCTTAGCGGCTCCGCAAGCCAAATCTGGGGATCGGTTTATATGGGGGCTATATATAATTAGGGACCGATGTAGACCAATTTTTTCACGGTTGTTAGAAACCATATACTAACATCATGTACCAAATTTCAGCCGGATCGGATGAAATTTGCTTCTCTTAGAGACTTCGCAAGCCAAATCGGGGGATCGGTTAAAAAGGGGGCTATACGTAAGAGTGGACCGATATGGCCCTTTTGCAATACCATCCGACCTACATAAATAACAACTACTTGTGCCTAGTTTCAAGCAGGGCTGTGGAGCCGGAGTCGGAGTCTCGGAGTCGGAGTCTGAAGATTTTGCTGGAGTCGGAGTCGTAAAAATTTTGCTCGACTCCGGCTAAACCAAATTTTTTAAAACACTTCACATTTTTGTAACTAAGCAAGTTTTTACGCAAATTAGTTTCCATTGCGTTATTCATTCGATTAATGTACAGCATGATTGTAAATGAAAATCAACTTCCAACTACGGCTATCTTTTTATGTTTCCTCCATTTTCGGTCCATTTTAATGCCCATATCAATTTATTTGAAATATTTCGAACAATCGAAATTATTTTTTTTTTATTTTATTTTAAGACCACATATGAAGAAAATTTTTTCAAAGTTGTTTTTTTTATACAAAATTTTGTCAAAATGTTATTGTCAAATTTTTTTTTTACGTTTTTGTCAAAAATTTTATTTTTATAGCAAATTTTGGCAAAATTTTATTTCTATAAAAAATTTAGTCAAAATTTTATTTCTATAGAAAATTGAGTCAAAATGTTGTTTTTATAGAATATTTTGCAAAATTTTATTTCTATAGAAAATTTTGCAAAATTTTGTTTGTTACACAAAATTTTTTTCAAAATTTTATTTCTATAGAAAATTTTGAAAAAATTTTATATTAATAGATTTTTTTATTAGAAAATTTTGTCAAAATTTTATTTCTATAGAAAATTTTGCCAAAATTTTATAGTAATAGATTTTTTTTATTAGAAAATTTCCACAGCCCTGGTTTCAAGACAATAGCTTGTTTCGTTCGGAAGTTAGCGTGATTTCAACAGACGGACGGACGGACATGCTTAGATCGACTCAGAATTTCACCACGACCTAGAATATATATGGGGTATTAGAACAATATTTCGATGTGTTACAAACGGAATGACAAAGTTAGTATACCTCCATCCTATGGTGGAGGGTATAAAAACAACAACAATACTCCATGGCTTCCTTTAGAGCTGCTTTTAGTTCGATAGCTAATGGCAGTTGGTTGTGAAGATGAAGCATAAAAAAGGGAGTCCAGTCGAAAGTTCGCTTAACGAAGTAGGAGGTGAATGCTTTTTTTTGGCTTCTGCTTAAATTGTGCTACTCTTAACAATTTAATGTATTGGAAATGTAAATTCCGTTCATCCCCTTCCCAACCCAAATTTCGATTGGTTTTGTTGTGAGTTGCCATTTCATTTGGTAGCCATTGCTATTGGCCAGAGATAAGCGACAAACAGAACTATGTAAAATAAAATTGAAATAAAAAAAAAACTTCAACCAAAATTCCACACAGAGCTCCAGAATGATAAGGAGCAGGAGGGATGATGGAAGGGGTGGGATATAACAATTGTGAGGGTGATGGGGGGAGGAAAATATATACATTTGGACTATAACAATTTCAAAAATATTTACCACACAATATGAGATTGAGTTTGAGATTCGAACTCAGATTGTTGAAATGTCTGTGGTTAAGGAAATAATGGCCCTGGCCCTGGTTCTCATATGGCAGAGGTTATTTTATGTCTCTGACAGCGGACTCTGTGTTTCAGTTCTCTCACGTAAAGCAATAATATCGGATGAAATGCAAATTTTATGCATATTAACAACAGATTGCCAAAAGTACTTGAAATCTTTTCGTTTCGTTTCGTTTTGTTTTTGTGCTTTGTTTTCTTTGCTTTCTCACTTAACTTCTCTTCTTTATTCACACCGAACGTTTTTATTTTCATTTGCGTTTTTTATCGATGGTTTTACTATCTCTTTAGTGTGCTCGCTTATATATTTGTGTGGATAATTTTTGCAAACGACAAACATTTCCATCCAAATAAAAATATAGACCAAAACCATAAATGCTAATAGCTTAAATGGCCACAAAATTATTGCAATTTATGTTAACAGAATGTATCCCCAAGGAACTCGTTTTTGCGGTGAAATGGCTGTTAAAAATGCATATTGGTAATGGTGATTCTTTAATGGAAAACTTATTCCTTGTTTACATGGACATAAAGGGATGCATACTTTTGGGTGCTTTAAACAAAATTTAAAGCATAAATTATGGAATTTTTATAAAGTAATTGAACTTTACCTAAGATGGTTTATAAATATGAATTCATATGGCGAATGCCGCCACAATAATCCAGTAAAAAATTTTCACGTTCTTCCAAAGGCTCAACATTAAAAGCACTTCCAAAAATGTCCTCCCAAAGATGTTTTTTATTTTGAATACACACACTGTTAGAAAAATATGTTTTTCATATGTTCCGATATAAACAAAATGTGTTTCAGCACAATTTTTTTAACATTTTAAATATTTTTAATAAGATCTAATAAATTTGAAATTAATTTTTTAGCATAAAAAGGCGATTTATTACTGTAGGGGCTAGAGTTTTATACATTTTTCTACGTCTTACAGGGTGGTTGGTATGTATTGAAACGAACTTTAGGTTTCTATCATTTCTAAGTCGCTCGTTTGACTGCTGATAGATTTGAGCCAGTGACAGTTCGTTGTTTGTTTACAAGCTTACAAAAGCATTTTGATCCTTTGACTTCAGTTATTCGTGTTGGACTTCAAGCTAACCTATCGTTAGAACCCTCCAGCATTTAAATATGAATAAATTGTTTGTTTCTTGTACCACTGCTTGCTACCGTGATGCCGACAGTGTTTCATCGTGTCCAAAACGGAGATGGGAAAATCGGTAACAACGACGGTTACTACCAAAAATGGTACATTTGTTACTGGTTGGTAAATTGATAGAATTCTTGATATTTTGGTAGATTTTGCAAAATGTTCCTCTCCAATTACGAGGTGCAATTTTATACTAAAATTTAAATTTTAACAAAATTTTAGAAATAAATTTTACAAAGTGTTCTAGAGAAATGAAATTTTGCAAAAATTTTCTATAGAAATAAAATTTTGACATTTTTATAGAACAAAAAAACTGACAAAAATGTCCTATAGAAATAAAATTTTTCTATAGATATAAAATTTTGCAAAAATTTTCTATAGAAATAACATTTTGACAAAATTTTCTATAGAAGTAAAACTTTAACAAAATTTGCTATAGAAATAAAATTTTGAAAAAAAAATTTATAGAAATATAATTTTGACAACATTTTCAATAAAATTAAAATTTTGACAAAATTTCCTATAGATATAAAAATTTGATAGAATTTTCTATTGAAATAAAATTTTAACAAAAATTTCTATAGAAATAAAATTTTAACAAAACTTTCTATAGAAATAAAATTAAACAAGTATATACGGCCGTAAGTTCGGCCAGGCCATCTATGCATTGCGTAGAAACTTCTTCTAAACACTGCCATCAACAATCGAATTACTTGGGTTGCGGTAACGCTTGCCGATGGCACGGTATCTTAAAACCTCTTAATACCGTCTTCTAAATTGTAAGTAAGTCCATACGTGGTATGTATTAAATTAAACAAGTAAGGAAAGTCTAAAGTCGGGAGGGGCCGACTATATTATACCCTGCACCACTTTGTATATCTAAATTTTCGATACGATATCACATCTGTCAAATGTGTTGGGGGCTATATATAAAGGTTTGTCCCAAATACATACATTTAAATATCACTCGATCTGGACAGAATTTGATAGACTTCTACAAAATCTATAGACTCAAAATTTAGGTCGGCTAATGCACTAGGGTGGAACTCAATGTTAGTAAAAAATATGAGAAACATTTAAATCTGAAGCAATTTTAAGGAAACGCAAAAGTTTATTTATGAGTTATCGCTCGATATATATGTATTAGAAGTTTAGGAAAATTAGAGTCAGTATTACAACTTTCCGACTAAGCAGTGGCGATTTTACAAGGAAAATGTTTGTATTTTGACCATTTTTGTCGAAATCAGAAAAACATATATATGGGAGCTATATCTAAATCTGAACCGATTTCCACCAAATTTGGCACGCATAGCTACAATGCTAATTCTACTCCCTGTGCAAAATTTCAACTAAACCGGAGTTAAAAATTGACCTCTGTGGTCACATGAGTGTAAATCGGGCGAAAGCTATATATGGGAGATATATCTATATCTGAACCGATTTCAACCAAATTGGGCACGCATAGAAACAATGTTAATTCTACTGCTTGTGCAAAATTTCAATTAAATCGGAGTAAAATATTGGCCACTGTGGTCATATGAGTGTAAATCGGGCGAACGATATATATGGGAGCTATATCTAAATCTTAACCGATTTCAATAACATTTGGCACACTTGACTATAGTACCAATTGTTCTTCTTGTGCAAAATTTTGAGCAAATTAGGGTAAAACTCTGGCTTCTGGGGCCATATAAGTCCATATCGGGCGAAATATATATATGGGAGCTATATCTAAATCTGAACCGATTTCTTCAAAAATCAAAAGGGTTCTATTATGAGCCAAAACACATACTTGTGCCAAATTTGAAGTCGATTGGACTAAAACTGCGACGTAGACATTTATTACAAAAATGTGTTCACGAACAGACGGACATGGCTATATCGACTCAGGAGCCCGCCCTGAGCATTTTTGCCAAAGACACCATGTGTCTATCTCGTCTCCTTCTGGGTGTTGCAAACATATGCACTAACTTATAATACCCTGTTCCAAAGTGTGGCGCAGGGTATAAAAAATTGTGTTCGGTCGGAGTAGGGATTGAACCCAGTACTCTGTGCATGCAAGGCGGACATGCTAACCACTGCTCCACGTGGTCAACTAATGTATGTTTCTGTTTAATAATGTTTCGTTTGTATCGGCTCGTGGGCGCTGCAAACTATGCTGTATAAATGTAACTTATAACGATAATTGTCTACTGGTGACTATAACAGCTACGTAGCCCAGTGGATAGTGTGTTGGCTTACATACGATTCGTTCGATTCTCCGCCCAGGCGAAAGGTAAAATTTAAAAAATTTATAAAATTGAATAATTTCTTCAGCATTGTTTGTACTACAGAAAAAGGTCTTCAGAACTAAAAACTTTCGTGGAAGTGAGAAAGATGTGAGGGAATATGCAATTAGGCAGAAATAATTTTTATTTTTCTGCACAATCTTCTTTGGGAGAAAATTATTCCAAACATATAATATTTTTGCTTCCAAACATATAATATGTTCACATAATACAAACAATCGTTTTACCTCAAATGAAGATGCAATTACAGTTGTAGACCACTATATTTAAGACTTTGAGGAAAACTATTTTAATCAAGAAATAGAATTGCTAGAAAAGCGTTGGACTAAGTGTATTGAAGTTTCAGGAGATTATATTGAAAAATAAAAATATTTTGGAAAAACTAACTATTGTCTTTTATTGATAGGCTAAGGAACTTCCAAACCGCCCTCGTATTTGTTTTTTAATAACATTGTGTTTGGCTCCAGGGCGTTAACCGATTTAAATGTTAATTGTAGAGAATTTGAACAAGTGTAGAATAATTGTCCAAACCGCTTCATATTTAAATACATGTATATTCCAATTTAAAGTTTTATAAAGCTCCCAATAATTTTGATGGTAACAACAATTATGGTATACAGGGTGGTGAAGGGTCTAATATAGTAGACTTTAGTTACTTGTTTAATATACATTTATTTATTGCTTTCATATTTATACATATAAGTAAATTACACACATAAGGGGGATAAAGCTATGACATTGTAGCTTTTAATACATACTTAATACTTTGAACTTTAAATTAATCAAATTTAATACTTTGCACTTTAAAGAAATACACATGTTGTCTAAGATGTTGCATCCGTAACAATGCCTCATTTTATTTACTTGAGGGTCAATCAATAGAAATGCTCAGGAAATTTGGTAAGAACTGAATAAAGTAAACAACAAGAAAATACGCGCTCAACCATCCAACTTGTCAAACAAAGCAATAACACATGTAACAACAAAAACAAACAAACCTACACACAATATCAATATACAAACAATAAAAGAAAACAAATGCAAATATGAATGTAAATATACATACATATAAACATTAGAACACCCCACACCCGCAGCAATCAATATACATTGCGATAGCAAATGGATGTTAGGCGTTCATTTGTAAAGCTCTGGGCCTTACGGGTGGTATTTTTCGTATTCGTTGTTCGATCTGTTTTTGTTGTACTCAGCTGTTTATGGCCACTGGCTGGCGATGCCTCTCGCGAACTTTAACTCCAAGAAGAGCTCATGATTAATGTTTCGCACATTTTCCGACATATGCATTACTCCCGTATGTATGTGTGTGTGCCTCTATATTTTTCGTTCAGCCAAACCCAAAGGTAGAGAGAGAGAGAGTATTTGAATGTCCCCTGCTGTTTGACTAAACGCAAAGCAAACAAAGTCTACAAAAAAGAAGAAAATATGAAGTCTACCTTTAGGGGGCTAAATGAGAAATCCAAACAAAGTTTCTTATGGTAACGGTAACAATGAATGTGTTTGTATGAATATCGAGGTTCCTTGTGAGGCGTAACCTTTGTAGGTGGCAAAGGTTAAAGCGAAAACAATCAACAAATTTTTGCATTTCGCTTTACTAACCACATTGTATATTTAAAATACAAATTATAACAAATGATACAAAGGTAGCGTGTAATCATTTATTATCATTGTTTTGCATTTCAAAACCATGGGTGTTGATGAACAGCGAAGTAGATAATTTTTTTAGTATGTTATCATTATACCATAGGATGGGGGTATATTAACTTTGTCATTCCGTTTGTAACACATCGAAATATTGCTCTAAGGCCCCATAAAGTATATATATTCTGGGTCGTGGTGAAATTCTCAGTCGATCTAACATAACAGGTTGGCTGATAAGTCCCCGGTCTAACAAAGAAAAACACATTTTTTTTTGTCAAAATTCGTTTTTATTATTCAACATATGTTAGTTCCCTTCAAGAGCGATACAACGATTATAACGACCTTCTAATTTTTTGATACCATTTTGGTAGTACTCCTTCGGTTTTGCCTCAAAATAGGCCTCAGTTTCGGCGATCACCTCTTTATTGCAGCCAAATTTTTTCCCTGCGAGCATCCTTTTGAGGTCTGAGAACAAGAAAAAGTTGCTGGGGGCCAGATCTGAAGAATACGGTGAGTGGGGACGCAATTCGAAAGCCAATTCATGAATTTTTGCAATGGTTCTCAATGACTTGTGGCACGGTGCGTTGTCTTGGTGGAACAACACTTTTTTCTTCTTCATATGGGGCCGTTTTGCCGCAATTTCGACCTTCAAACTCTCCAATAACGCCATATAATAGTCACTGTTGATGGTTTTTCCCTTCTCAAGATAATCGATAAAAATTATTCCATGCGCATCCTAAAAAACAGAGGCCATTACTTTGTCAGCGGACTTTTGAGTCTTTCCACGCTTCGGAGACGGTTCACCGGTCGCTGTCCACTCAGCCGACTGTCGATTGGACTCAGGAGTGTAGTGATGGAGACATGTTTCATCCATTGTCACATATCGACGGAAAAACTCGGGTGTATAACGAGTTAACAGCTGCAAACACCGCTCGGAATCATCAACACGTTGTTGGTTTTGGTCAAATGTGAGCTCGGGCGGCACCCATTTTGCGCAGAGCTTCCGCATATCCAAATATTGATAAATGATATGACTAACACGTTCCTTTGATATCTTTAAGGCCTCTGCTATCTTGACCAACTTCATTTTACGGTCATTCAAAATCAGTTTGTGGATTTTTTGGTGTTTTAGTCGGTAACCACCTTTTTCGGGCGTCCACTGCGTTCACCGTCCTCCGTGCTCAATTCACCATGCTTGAATTTTGCATACCAATCAAGCTGGGGCAGAGTGCGGAAACTCATTATCAAGCCAAGTTTTTGCTTCCACCGTATGTTTTCCCTTCAGAAAACAGTATTTTATCAAAACACGAAATTCCTTTTTTTTCCATTTTTTTCACAATAACAAAAGTTGCTTCACAAAAGACGCTCTATCTCACAAACTAATTGACTTACAGACGTCAAATTTTGACACGAATTTGAAGGTTGGTACTATATAAAAATAATATGCATTTAATACTAGCGACGCCATCTATGTGTCAGACCAGGGACTTATCAGCCAACCTGTTAAGCATGTCCGTCCATCCGTCCGCCTGATGAAATCACGTTAACTTCCGAACGAAACAAGCTATCGACTTGAAACTTGGCACAAGTAGTTGTTATTGATAGAGGTCGGATGGTATTGCAAATGGGCCATATCGGTTCACTTTTACGTATAGCCCCCATATAAACGCACCCCAGATTTGGCTTGCGGAGAATCTAAGAGAAGCATATTTTATCCGATCTGGCTGAAATTTGGTACATTGTGTTGGTATATTGTCTCTAACAAACACCCGAAAATTAGTCCACATCGGTTAATAATTATATATAGCCCCCATATTAACCGATCCCCAGATTTGGCTTGCGGAGTCTAAAAAAGAAGCAAATTTCATCCGATTCGGCTAAAATTTGGTGCATGATATGGTCTCTAACACCCATGCAGGAATTGGTCCATATCGGTCCATACTTATATAGCCCCCATATAACCCGATCCCCAAATTTGACTTCCGGTGCCTTTTTAGAGATGCAAAATTCATTCGATCTGGTTGAAATATGGCACATTGTGTTAGTATATGGCCGCTAACAACCATGTCAAACTAGGTCCATATCGGTCTATAGTTATATATAGCCCTCAGATAAACCGATTCCCAATCACCCAAAAATTGGTCCACATCGGTTCATAATTGTACAAAGCCCACATATACAGCGATCTCCGTATTTCGATTATTTGCAGACTTACCTATATATACCTTTTTGGTATAATATATACCACGTATGGGCTAACTTACAATTTAGAAGACGGTGTTAGGAAGTTTTGAGATACCGTGCCATTGGCAAGTGTTACCGCAACCCAAGTAATTCGATTGTGGATTACAGTCTTTAGTAGAAGTTTCTACGCAATCCATGGTGGAGGGTACATAAGCTTCGGCCTGGCCGAACTAACTGCCGTAAATACTTGTTTATGCTTAATCCGAAGATTCGACAAGTATATACGGCCGTAAGTTCGGCCAGGCCGAATCTTATGAACCCTCCACCATGGATTGTACGAAAGACTGTCATCCACAATCGAATTACTTGGGTTGTGGTATCTTAAAACTTCTTAATATCGTTTTCTAAATTGTGAGTTAGTCCATACGTGTTATATATTAGACAAAAAGGTATGTTTATGTAAGTCTACAAATAATTACGAATCGATATGGACTTTTGCACGGTACGTAGAGAGCCATAATTGAAATATGGGGGTCGCTTATATGTGGGCTATATACAATTATGAACTTGATATGGACCAATTTTTGTGTGATTGGGGATTGATTTATCTGAGGGCTATATATAACTATAGACCGATATGGACCTAGTTAGGCATGGTTGTTAACGGCCATATACTAGCTCAATGTACCAAATTTCAACTGACTCGGATGAAATTTGCTGCTCCAAGAAGCTCCAAAACTAAATCTCGGGATCGGTTTATATGGGGGCTATATATGACTATGGACTGATATGGATCACTTTTGACATGGTTGTTAAATATCATATACTACCACCACGTACCAAATTTCAACCTGATCGGATGAATTTTGCTTCTCCAAAAGACACCGGAGGTCAAATCTGGGGATCGGTTTATATGGGAGCTATATATAATTATTGACTGATATGAACCAATTCCTGCATGGTTGTTGGATACCATATACTAACATAACGTATCAAATTTCAACCAAATCGGGTGGATTTTGCTCTTCCAAGGGGCTCCAGAGTTCAAATCTGGGGATTGGTTTATATAGGGGCTATATATAATTATGGACCGATTTCGACCAATTTTTGCATGGTCATTAGAGACCATATACTAACATCATGTACCAAATTTCACCCCAATCGGATGAAATTTGCTTCTCTTAGAGGCTCCGAAAACCAAATCTGGGGATCGGTTTGTATGGGGGCTATATATAATTATGGATCGATGTATACGAATGTTTACATGGTTGTTAGAGATCATATGCTGACACCATGTGCCAAATTTTAGCCGGATCGGATGAAACTTACTTCTCTTAGAGGCTTCGCAAGCCAAATTTGGGGGTCCGTTTATATGGGGCTATACGTAAAAGTTAACCGATATGGCCCATTTGCAATACCATCCGACCTACATCAATAACAACTAATTGTGCCAAGTTTCAAGTCGATAGCTTATTTCGTTCGGAAGTTAGCGTGATTTCAACAGACGGACGGACGGACGGACGGACATGCTTAGATCGACTCAGAATTTCACCACGACCCAGAATATATACTTTATGGGGTTTGAGAGCAATATTTTGACGTGTTACGGAATGGCAAAGTTAATATACCCCCCATCCTGTGGTGGTGGGTATAAGTATTAGTTAATTTAAAGATTATTTCTTTAAATGAAAAATTGTTTTCTTTAATTTAAGGAAAATTAACTTTACTTCAAAAGATTCTTGTCCTAAACTTTAAGAAGAAAATTTTTAATTCTATGATTATAAACTTCCTTTTAATTAAAATTTCTTTATTTAAAAAGAATTGCCCCTAAATTTGTGTAAATTGTATGACCTAAAACTTAGGTTACATAATCTCTCACATATGGTCAATATTTTTTCAGTGTAGAAGAAAAGCTGATGGGCTCCAATCATCAAGACCATTTGACTTACTATTTTTGGGAATAGTACGAAAATGTTTATCTTCTTTAGTTCATAATGAACGTACGTGTACGACCACGTTAGCTTAAAAATATTTTAATAGAGAAAAAGTTTCGGAAAATATAATAAAATATATCTACCAAAAAATACTATTTTTGCAATGAAAATAAGTTAAATTTAGCAATCATTTACCCAGCAAAAAAAGCGTCGCCAAAAAGTTAGTGAAAATGTTCTTTTTGGATCCGGAAGTGGTGCAAAATTGGCGCAGAAGCGATGAATTTAACATGGGCTTGTCATAGGACGGATGTCCACTATTTTAACAGCCGTGGCGCTGAATTTGCATCACTTCTTATGGTGTGATGCGAATTCAGGGTTTTGGATGTGTATTAAGAAATTTTGTGATATTTTGACGAATAAATAATTTTTAAATTTTTTTATGAGTTTTAATGCATTCTTACGCTTGTGTGGAACGTTTGACATAAAATATTTTCAAAAATTTGCAGTTTTTCTTGAATGGATTTGGCATTTTTTTCGGCAAATTTTAAATAATTTTTACTATTTTCTTAATTCTTAATCTATTTTTAACCTATTTGAAACAAAAAATTTTAAATTTTCCATTAAAAATATGAAAAAAGTGAGTTTTAAAACAATTGACTCAAATGAACTTCATGTGCAGCTAAAATAAAGAACTTCTTTGGAAGGACATTTTTGGAAGTGCTTTTAAAGTTGTGCCTTTAGAAGAACTTCCAAATTTTTTTGCTGGGTAACTACAGGTTTTTCCCCGTATAGTCTGTGAAATCATGCCAAAAGCTATTCTCTTATTTTCATAAAACACAAATTCAATTTTATGTCTTTGTGTCATATTGAAATTGTTTACCTTTATTTAATTTACGAGTATTTCTTATTTCCGGTTTATGTCACTTCAATTATTTTCCTTTTTTTTTGGTTGGTTAAATTATTTTGGGTTTTTATTTCCCGTTGCTCAAAGTATGAAGAAACAAGAATTGTTTCATTTATACACGTTTCGTAGTTCTGGAACATTTATATAAATCAATTTTTGACAAAGATTTACGATGTTTATGCATTTGGTTTTTTCGTTCGTTCGTTGATTTTATTTTTTTTTTTACTCAACTTGGTCTTTATACGCATATATAGAAATACAAGCATAGTCATATATAATGGGGTCACGCATTTATCTAAGGCCAAAAAAAGGTTTATACGAGCTCGTTGTGTGTAGCTGACATTTAATGTTAAACTAATCGGGTAGAGAATTATAAATAAGTCTGGGCATTCCATGTCATTCTTTCCTGGAAAGTAAAAGAAATTTGTGTCATCCTTGAAAGCTCGCAAAGGTTGAGGCTATGCCTTTTTTCTGTGTTTATTTTTGAATGAAATGTCACCTGAGTAATTTCCTTTCCATCAAATTAATACGGAATGATGTTGAATTGAAAGCATTTCCAAAGATCTAAGGCTAATTGAACATCAAATTTTGTGACCTGAATATTTGAGTATGCAAAGCCAATTAAATCGGCATTGTCATGAACATGTTTACCTATTTACTCTAACTCATTTCCTGAAATTAGTTTGAAATTGGCCAAAAGAACTTGACAATGTCGACTTCAGTTATTCATCTTTGGGGCTGAAAAATAATCATGATGACAAAATTTCATTTCAAATGGACAATTTTTGTTATCCTATGTTCAATTATATTTGTTTTGTTGATGGCCATGAAAACCTAATGAGAAATGGGAACCGATGACAGACTAAGAGACAGATAGGCCGATTGTATGAGAATTAAGGAAAATCGGTTGTTTTTTTATACCCTCCACCATAGGATGGGGGTATATTAACTTTGTCATTCCGTTTGTAACACATCGAAATATTGCTCTAAGACCCCATAAAGTATATATATTATGGGTCGTGGTGAAATTCTGAGTCGATCTGAGCATGTCCGTCCGTCCGTCCATCCGTTGAAATCACGCTAACTTCCAAACGAAACAAGCTATCGACTTGAAACTTGGCACAAGTAGTTGTTATTGATGTAGGTCGGATGGTATTGCAAATGGGCTATATCGGTTCATTTTAACGTATAGCCCCCATATAAACGGACCCGCAAATTTGGCTTGCGATTGCTCTAAGAGAAGCAAATTTCATCCAATCCGGCTGAAATTTGGTACATGGTGTTAGTATATGGTCTCTAACTACAATGAAAAAATTGGTCCATATCGGTCCACTTTTACGTATGGCCTCCATATAAACGGACCCGCAAATTTGGCTTGCGATTGCTCTAAGAGAAGCAAATTTCATCCAATCCGGCTGAAATTTGGTACATGGTGTTAGTATATGGTCTCTAACTACAATGAAAAAATTGGTCCATATCAGTCCATAATTACATATAGCCCCCATATAAACCGATCCCCCGATTTGGTTTGCGGAGCCTCTAAAAAAACCAAATTTCATCCGATCCGGCTGAAATTTTGTACATGGCGTTCGTATATGGTCTCTAATAACCATCCAAAAATTGGTTCACAACGGTCCATAATTATATATAGCCTCCATATAAACCGATCCGACGATTTGGCTTGCGGAGCCTCTAATAGAAGCAAATTTCATCCGATCCGGCTGAAATTTGGTACATGGTTTGGTATATGTTTTCTAATGGCCATGCAAAAATTGGTCCACATCGGTCCATAATTATATATAGCCCCCATATAAACCGATCCCCAGATTTGAACTCCGGAGCCTCTTAGAGGAGAAAAAATCATCCGATCCGATTGAAATTTGGTACGTGGTGTTAGTATATTGTCTCTCACAACCATTCCAAAATTGGTCCATATCGGTCCATAATTATATATAGCCCCCATATAAGCCGATCCCCAGATTTGACCTCCGGAGCCACTTAGAGGAGCACAATTCATCCGATCCGGTTGAAATTTGGTACGTGGTGTTAGTATATCGTATCCAACAACCATGCAGGAATTGGTCCATATCGGTCCATAATTATATATAGCCCCCATATAAACCGACCCCCCGATTTGGCTTGCGAGGCCTCTAAGAGAAGCAAATTTCATCCGATCCGGCTGAAATTTGGTACACGATTTTAGTATATGGTCTCTAACAATCATGCAAAAATTGGTCCATATCGGTCCATAATTATATATAGCCCCCATATAAACCGTTCCCCAGATTTGATCTCTGGAGCCTCTTAGAGAAGAAAAATTCATCCGATCCGGTTGAAATCTTAGTATAAGGTCGCTAATAACCATGCCAAAATTGGTCCATATCGGCCTGTAGTTATATATAGCCGATCCCCAATCACACAAAAATTGGTCCATATCGGTTCATAATCATGGTTGCCACTCGAGCCAAAAATAATCTACCAAAATTTTATTTTTATAGAAAACAAATTTTTTCCAAATTTTATTTCTATTTTGCTGACATTTTGCACAAACTCGTCTTTTGTCTGCAGGCAGGTCAAGTTCGAAGATGGGCTATATCGATCCAGGTTTTGATATAGTCCCCACATAAACCGACCTCCCGATTTGGGGTCTTGGGCTTATAGAAATCGTAGTTTTTATCCAATTTGCCTGAAATTTGAAATCTAGAGGTATTTGATGACCATAAAGAGGTGTGCCAAAAATGGTGAGTATCGGTCTATGTTTTCGTATAGCCCCCATAGAGACCGATCTCCCGATTTTACTTCTTGGGCTTATAGAAACCGCAGTTTTTATTCAATTTACCTGAAATTGGAAATCTAGAGGTATTGTAGCACCACAAATACGTGTGCCAAAAATTGTGAGTATCGGTCCATATTTTGGTATAGCCCCCATATAGACCGATCTCCCGATTTTACTTCTTGGGCTTATAGAAACCGCAGTTTTTATCCAATTTACCTGAAATTGGAAATCGAGAGGTACTTTAGAACCGTTAAGAGGTGTGCCAAAAATGGTGAGCATCGGTCCATGTTTTGGTATGGTCCCCATATAAAACGACCTCCCGATTTGGGGTCTTGGGCTTATAGAAACCGTAGTTTTTATCCAACTTGCCTGAAATTTAAAATCTAGAGGTACTTGAGGACCATCGAAAGGTGTGCCGAAAATCCATGTTTTGGTATAGCCCCCATATAGACCGATCTCCCGATTTTACATCTTGCGTTTATAGAATCCGTAGTTTATATACAATTTGCCTGAAATTGGAAATTTATAGGTATTTTAGGTCTATGAAGAGGTGTGCCACAAATGGTGAGTATCGGTCCATGTTTTGGTATATCCCCCATATAGAACGATATCCCGATTTTACTTCTTAGGCTTCTAGAATCCGAAGTTTTTATCCAATTTGCCTGAAATTGGAAATCTAGAGGTATTTTCGGGCCATAAAGAGGTGAGCTGAAAACGGTGAGTATCGGTCTATATTTTAGTATAGCCCCCATAAGAACCATCTCCCGATTTAATTCCTTGGGTTTCTAGAAACCGTAGTTTTTATCCGATTTGCCTGAAATTGTAAATATTCTGGTATTTTAGGCTCACAAAAACGTGTATCGAATTAAGTTTTTATCGGTCCATTTGGTAATGTCTCCATATAGACCGACTTCACTTCTTGAGGGCGCACTGATCATGAAAATTGCTTGAAGCTCAATGTAAAATTTCCAGATTTTACATCTCGGGGAAATTATTTTATAATTTTCTTGCACACTTACAAGAGATGTTAATGATTCCTCTAAAACTCAAACAAAAATGGTTCTTATAAATCCAGAATCTGATATAGTCCTCATAGGTGAAATCTTTAAATTTATCTTCGGGAAGTGTCCTCAAGTCCTCAAACCCTCCTGAAATTTCAAAGGAAACCCTAATGTTTGGTTCATGTTGGTGGGTATTTAAGATTCGGCCCGGCCGAACTTACTGCTGTATATACTTGTTTAGTTTAATATATACCACGTATCGACTATGTGGTATATATTACGGTGTTAGGAAGTTTTAAGATACCTTGCCATCGGCAAGTGTTACCGCAACCCAAGTAATTCGATTGTGGATGAAAGTCTTCAGTAGAAGTTTATACGCAATCCATGGTGGAGGGTACATAAGCTTCGGCCTGGCCGAACTTACGGACGTTTATACTTGTTTTAACTTCAGATAAGATGATTGAAGATTAATAAGAACGTCACTTTCTTCTTCTGTATCTATGCTTATGTACACTGGAAAAAAATATTGTCGTGAGAACAAAGATCTTTTGCGTTTAGGATATCAATGCCAGTTTACTTACCATAGAAGACGCATTTATCTGATAAAGGGTGATTTTTAACAGTTATAGGAAATTAAAAAAAATTAATTAAGATAATCCATGGTGGAGGGTATATAAGATTCGGCCCGGCTGAAGTTACTACTGTACATACTTGAAATCCGCAAATCCTGAAATATTATCACACTTGAAGAACTAATGCGAAATGAATGCTGCGTATGCTTAACAGGATGATTTCCGTCCTATGACAATGCCAGGTAAAATTCAATGATTTTGAGCCAAATTTGCACCACTTTCGAATCGAGAAAGAATACTTTCATTGCTCTTTTGGCTACGTTTTTTTGCTGGGATTTTGAATGCGAACAACAATCCTTAAGGAGACATCTTTTTTGTAGAAAATTCATGGCCTAAGTTAAGCTTGGCCGACCTTACGGCCATATTTACTCGGAGATTTTCCATTAATGTTTCTCAAATTTCTGTACTTGACCCTTTCATCGACAAACACAATTAGTTAATGGTAGCCGTTTATTACCTCCTCCTGCCCGATTATCTTTGTCAATGGGGATTACTATAAAGCAAATTGTCAATTTGTCACACGTAGGCTTATTTTGTCACATGAGCCAATCTTTCACATAAAACTAAATCCACACGGAGAGGGGTTATATTGCTACACACAAGTCGGAAGATATGGAACGCATGGACACTTCATTGCTCGTTTCCAAAGTAAATCACAGATTTATCATCGTAATATGATCTAAAGCACCATGTATGAGTCATTCTTATGTTTTAAGGCCTTTTAAAAAAATCTATACGGGTCAGTTTCTTTTTTATGACTATTATTCTTTATTTGTCACCAACAGGGCGTAAATGATAGATTCGACATCAAAGAATTATAGCTCTAACATAGGCATGAAAAGATCTCTTACTGATTCCATTGATTGGTCAATATAGGGAAAACCCTTTTTTTCGGTAACATTCAATACCGATAACATAAATTCGTTAAACTACCGTATGAATGTAGAAGGGTTCAAGGACAGACGATAGGATAGGTAAAAAAAAAAAAAAAACAAAAAACTAAACGTGAAAGTATAAATAAAAACCATACAAACACCCACATAAAGCAAAAACAAACAAAAACTCGCAAAGATAATGAGAATTTATGTGATGGTCGGACAGTGGCAGAAATTCATAAAAAAGATTTTAGTATTTCTCATTCTTTAGCAACTGTAAGGACGAATTGGACTGGTCATGGGATCCAATCTTTATTGATTTCGAACGTCGCAAATTTTTCTATAGAAATACAATTTTGATACAATTTTCAAAAGAAATAAAATTTGCACTAAACATTCTATAAAAATAAAATTTTGACAAATTTTTCTATAGAAATAAAATTTTGACAATTTTTTCTATAGAAATAAAATAGTCACAAAATTTTCTATAGAAATCAAATTTTGACAATTTTTTTTATAGAAATAAAATTTTGACAAAACATTCTGTATGAATGAAATGTTGACAAAATTTACTATAGGAATGCAATTTTATGTGGAAATAAAATTTTGTCTACATTTTGTAAAGAAATAAAATTTTGACAAAATTTTCTATAAAAATAAAATTTTGATAAAATTTTCTATAGAAATAAAATTTTGATAACAATTTTTAAAGAAAAAAAAATTTGACAAAATTTTCTATAGAAATACAATTTTCACAAACGTTTCTATAGAACTAAGTTTTTGGCAACATTTTGTTGTAGAAATAAAATTTTGACCCCCTTTTCTAAAAAATAAAATTTTGACAAAATATTTTATAGAAATAAAATTTTGACAAAATGTTTTATAGAAATAAAATTTTGACAAAATTTTCGACAGAAATGCAATGTTCTGTAGAAATAAAATTTTGACAAAATTTTCTATAAAAATAAAATTTTGGCAAAATTTTCTATAGAAATAAAATTTTGCCAAATAATTTCTAAGCTGAAATCAAAAACAACAACAATGATTAAAGAACAAAACCAACAATACAAAAACAAAACGAATTAAAATTTTGACAACATTTTCTATAGAAATACAATTTTGACAAGATTTTCGATAGAAATAAAACGTCTCTATAGAACTAAATTTTGGCAACATTTTTTTTTATATAAATTAAATTTTGACACCATTTTCAAAAAAATAAAATTTTCAAAAAAATAAATATTCTATAGAAATGAAATTGTGACAAAATTTTCTATAGAAATAAACAATTTTCTATGGAAATAAAATTTTGAGAAAATTTTCTATAGAAATAAAATGTTGACACAATTTTCAATACAATACAATAGAAATGCAATTTTTTGTGGAAATAAAATTTTGACAAAATTTTTTATAGAAATAAAATTTTGACAACAATTTCCAAAGAAATAAAATTTTGACAAAATTTTCTATAGGAATAAAATTTTGACAAAATTTTCTATAGAAATACAATTTTGACAAAATTTTCTATAGAAATACAATTTTGACAAAATTTTCTATAGAAATAAAATTTTGACAAATGTTTCTATAGAACTAAATTTTTAACAACATTTTTTATATAAATAAAATTTTGACACCATTTTCAAAAAAATAAAATTTTGACAAAATATTCTATAGAAATTAAATTTTGACAAAATTTTCTATAGAAATGCAATTTTCTGTGGAAATAAAAATTTTACAAAATTTTCTATAGATATGCAATGTTCTGTAGAAATAAAATTTTGACAAAATTTTCTATAGAAATAACATTTTGACAAAATTTTCTATAGAAATAACATTTTGACAAAATTTTCTATAGAAATAAAATTTTGACAAAATTTTCTATAAAAATACAATTTTGAAAAAATTTTCTATAGAAATGCAATTTTCTGTGGAAATAAAATGTTGTCAACATTTTCTAAAGAAATAAAATTTTGACAAACGTTTCTATAGAACTAAATTTTTGGCAACATTTTTTTATATAAATAAAATCTTGATACCATTTGCAAAAAAATAAAATTTTGTCAAAATATTCTATACAAATAAAATTATGACAAAATTTTCTATAGAAATAAAAAATTTTCTATAGAAAAGTTTTACAAAATTTTCTATAGAAATAAAATTTTGACAAAATTTTCTGTAGAAATTTTCTGGGGAAATAAAATATTGACAAAATTTTCTGTAGAAATTTTCTGGGGAAATAAAATATTGACAAAATTTTCTATAGAAATAAAATTTTGACAAAATTTTCTATAGGAATAAATTTTTGACAAAATTTTCTATAGGAATAAAATTTTGACACAATTTTCAATAGAAATAAAATTTGCACTAAAAATTCTATAAAAATAAAATGTTGACAAAATTTTCTATAGAAATAAAATTTTGACAAATTTTTCTATAGAAATAAAATTGTCACTAAATTTTCTATAGAAACCAAATTTTGAACAAAAAAAAATTATAGAAATAAAATTTTGACAAAACGTTCTGTAGGAATGAAATGTTGACAAAATTTACTATAATAACACAATTTTCTGTGGAAATAAAATTTTGACAACATTTTCTAAAGAAACAAAATGTTGAAAAAATTTTCTAAAGAAATAAAATGTTGACAAAATTTTCTATAAAAATAAAATTTTGATAAAATTTCCTATAGAAATGAAATTTTGACAACAATTTCTAAAGAACTAAAATTTTGAAAAAATTTTCTATAGAAATACAATTTTAACAAAATTTTCTATAGAAATAAAATTTTCACAAACGTTTCTATAGAACTAAGTTTTTGGCAACATTTTGTTGTAGAACTAAAATTTTGACCCCATTTTCTAAAAAATAAAATTTTGACAAAATTATGTAGAAATAAAATTTTGGCAAAATTTTCTATAGAAATAAAATTTTGCTAATATATTCTAAGCTGAAATCAAAAACAAGAACAATGATTAAAGAGCAAAACCAATAATTAAAAAACAAAACGAAATAAAATTTTGACAAAATTTTCTATATAAATAAAATTTTGACAAAATTTTGTAAAGAAACAAAATTTTGACATTTTCTATAGAAATACAATTTTGACAACATTCGGTAGAAATAAAACGTTTCTATAGAACAAAATTTTTGGCAACATTTTTTTATATAAATAAAATTTTGGCAACATATTCTATAAAAATATTCTATAAAAATACAAATATATTCAATAAAAATAAAATTTTGACAAAATTTTCTATAGAAATGCAATTTTCTGTGGAAATAACATGTTGTCAACATTTCCTAAAGAAATAAAATTTTGACAAAATTTTCTATAGAAATAAAAGTTTGGCGAAATTTTCTATAGAAATAAAATTTTGGCAAAATTTTCTGTAGAAATAAAATTTTGACAATATTTTCTATACAAATAAAATTTTGACAAAATTTTCTATATAAATAAAATTTTGACAATATTTTCAATACAAATAAAATTTTGACAAAAATTTCTATAGAAATAAAATTTTTACAAAATTTTCTATAGAAATAAAATTTTGATACAATTTTCTATAGAAATAAAATTTTGTACTAAATTTTCTATGGAAATAAAATTTTGACAAAATTTTCTATAGAAATAAAATTTCGACCAAATTTTCTATGGAAATAAAAAAATAAATAAAATTTTGATAAAGTTTTCTATAGAAATAAAATTTCGACAAACTTTTCTATAGAAATAAAATTTCGACCAAATTCTCTAAAGAAATAAAATTTCTGTAGAAATTTTCTGTAGAAAAAAAAAAAGTTTTTTTTGACGAAATTTTCTATAGAAATAAAAATTTTGACATAATTTTCTATACAAATAAAATTTTGACAAAATTTTCTATAGAAATAAAATTGTGACTAAATTTTCTATAGAAACAAAATTTTGACAAAATTTTCTATAGAAATAAAAATTTTGATAAAGTTTTGTATAGAAATAAAATTTTGACAAAATTTTCTTTAGAAATAATTGTTTATTTTATTTTAATCATATGGGGCTTATTTTAATCATATGGATAGATTTTACAAGGTATAGACCGACATCATGTACCAAATTTCAGCTGGATCGTACAAAATTTGCTATTCCAAAAGGCTCCGTAAGTCAAATCTGGGGATCGGTTAATTTGGGGCTGTATTTAAAAGTTATGGCCCATTTGAAAATCCATCCGACCTAGATTAATAAGAAACACTTGTGCAAGATTTGGAGTTGATGACTTATTTCTTTCGGAAGTTTTTAATTTTCATTTCATATTATGATTTCAACAGACTGAATGACGAGTTTGTATAATAAAAGCGCATTTTCGAGTTGTTGGTTTTTTTTTTTAATCCCGCAAAATTAATTTGCTTTACGAGCAAATCTATTTCTGCATCAACAATTTGTATGGTAGTGTTATCGTCTTGAAATTACTTAGTATTGGTTACAGGCAGGTCAAGTTCGAATGCGAGCTATCTCGGGCTTTATATAGGCCTGATATAAACCGATCTCCCGATTTGACTTTTTGGTATTCCAGAAACCGTAGTTTTTTCCCCAATTTGCCTGAAAGTGGACCGATCTTCTTGAGGGAGTTTTTTTTTCCAAAAAATCCACCTTAACTTCATATAATCCGTTATGATCTAGTCCAATTGGGTTTGGGAGCCACCGTGGTGCATTGGTTAGCATACCCACCTTGCATACACGAGCTCTTGCGTTCGAACCCAGCTTCGACCAAACTCCTAATAGTTTTTCAGCGAGGGATTATCTCACCTCAGTATACTTGTGATATTTCTGAATGTTTCAAAGCTTCTATAAGTTTCACTGCAATATAGAATGCCGTTCGGACAGGGCTATACAAAGGAGGTCCCTTGTCATTCAGCTTAACTTAGAATCGGGCAGCACTCAGTGATAAGAGAGAAATTCACCATTGTGGTATCACAATGGACTGAATAGTCTAAGTGAGCCTGAAATATCGGGCTGTCACTATACCTAACCTAAACTAGTCCAATGAATCTTCAAAGGAAATTACTATATATGATCCATTTTGACTCAATTTTGAATTGAAGCCGAATATATATATAATTTCATTTTTTATCTAAAATAAATTAATTTTTATTCTCGTCAAAACGTCACCCCACTGTGCAGTATTTATCCTGTAGCAAAAACTTAAAACAAAATAAACCTGAAAAAAATATCTACAGGAATTTTCAAGCAAGTATTTTATTACAAAGCGCTAGTTCAAGGATGACGATGATGATGATGGGGAAGGTGTCTATCTTGCAGTTCACAGATTTCTGTTATTTCGGTTGTAGACTTTTTGTGGTAGCCATATGCCACCGAATATACGCTTAATGTTCACATACAAGAACTCAGTATGAAACCAATATTCGGAAATAAAAACACACACACACACACATACATACTCGTATACTTTTATAAAAACTTAGATCCACATCCTTCACATGTGGTCCTTTACTCATATATCAATGAGGATTATTGACTGTAGGAAATTAGTCCAAGGGAAAATATGTGCGTGTGTGACCTAAAGTGGAATGCCTATATGTCCGTCTGTTTGGGTTCTCCATATGTCACTTTTGTGGATTAAAATTTCCTCACTTGTTAGTCAATAACAACAAAAGAAATCATTCAATTCGTAGATGGAATCCTTTGTTGACAGCTACAACAAAGTCAATTTCCACTTTAGCTATCATTTTTTTCTTGATCTTTTTTGGTATATCGTTGGAGAATTTTCAATATGCACACCTCATGCAGACAATCGAAATAAAGAAATTTATATTTCGAATTTTGAAATGAAATATCCAATACAGTGGGTTAATTTCGTTAACGCACCAGGACAGGGATAAAAATGTAAAAAGGTTTTCTTCTTTACATCAATGAATTTAGGTCCAACTAGCTAAATAAAACATAAAAGGAACAGAAAATATTGACCAATCAAACAATTAAACACAAAATGAAAACAAGTGCAAGTACATTGTGTACACAACACTCACATGCCGTCAATATTGCCAGTACTGGGGATTTTTTCGAGGATAAGGACGATTTTTTTTTAAGTTGTTGACTTGGGAATTTAGTCGAGAATTTCCAGAAAGTTGGGGATTTTTGTGGAGGCTTTCGAAATCGGATCAGTATAATAAATCGGGTTTAGAATAATGGTTGATTTGAAATATTGTTTTACTAAATTTTTAAAAAGAGCGTAATATATATAACATAAACAAGTATTGAAGGTCTAAAGTCGGGCTGGGCCGACTATATTATACCCTGCACCACTGTGTAGATCTAAATTTTCGATACCATATCACATCCGTCAAATGTGTTGGGGGCTATATATAAAGGTTTGTCCCAAATACATACATTTAAATATCACTCGATTTGGATAGAATTTGATAGACTTCTACAAAATCTATAGACTCAAAATTTAAGTCGGCTAATGTACTAGGGTGGAACACAATGTTAGTAAAAACAAGTAAGGAAAGTCTAAAGTCGGGCGGGGCCGACTATATTATACCCTGCACCACTTTGTAGATCTAAATTTTCGATACCATATCACATCCGTTAAATGTGTTGGGGGCTATATATAAAGGTTTGTCCCAAATACATACATTTAAATATCACTGGACAGAATTTGATAGACTTCTACAAAATCTATTGACTCAACATTTAAGTCGGCTAATGCACTAGGGTGGAACACAATTTTAGTAAAAAAAAATATGGGAAACGTTTAAATCTGAAGCAATTTTAAGGAAACTTCGAAAAAGTTTATTTATGATTTATCGCTCGATATATATGTATTAGAAGTTTAGGAAAATTAGAGTCATTTTTACAACTTTTCGACTAAGCAGTGGTGATTTTACAAGGAAAATGTTGGTATTTTGACCATTTTTGTCGAAATCAGAAAAACATATATATGGGAGCTATATCTAAATCTGAACCGATTTCAACCAAATTTGGCACACATAGCTACAATGGTAATTCTACTCCCTGTGCAAAATTTCAACTAAATCGGATTTAAAAATTGGCTTCTGTGGTCATATGAGTGTAAATCGGGCGAAAGCTATATATGGGAGATATATCCAAATCTGAACCGATGTCAACCAAATGTGGCACGCATAGTTACAATGCTAATTGTACTCCCTATGCAAAATTTCAACTAAATCGGAGCAAAAAATTGGCCTCTGTGGGCAAATGAGTGTAAATCTTGCGAAAGCTATATATGGGAGATATATCCAAATCTGAACTGATATCAACCAAATGTGGCACGCATAGTTACAATGCTAATTGTACTCCCTATGCAAAATTTCAACTAAATCGGAGCAAAAAATTGGCCTCTGTGGGCAAATGAGTGTAAATCTTGCGAAAGCTATATATGGCAGCTATATCTAAATCTGAACCGATTTGACTGATATTTTGCAAGTTTTTTGAGACTCATGAAATATTCGGATGTACGGAATTTGAGAAAGATCGGTTGATATACACGCCAATTAGGACCAGATCGGTGAAAAATATATATGGCAGCTATATCTAAATCTGAACCGATTTTTTCCAAAATCAATAGGGATCGTCTTTTAGCCGAAACAGGACCCTATACCAAATATTAGGACAATCGGACTAAAACTGCGAGCTGTACTTTGCACACAAAAATACATCAACAGACAGACAGACGGACATCGCTAAATCGACTCAGAATTTAATTCTAAGCCGATCCGTATACTAAAAGGACAGACAGACGGACATCGCTAAATCGACTCCGAATTTAATTCTAAGCCGATCCGTATACTAAAAGGTTGGTCTATGATTACTCCTTGGCGTTACATACAAATGCACAAACTTATTATACCCTGTACCACAGTAGTGCTGAAGGGTATAAAAATGTATACATAACAAGTATATACAGTTCGGCCGGCCCGAATCTTAAATACCCACCACCAAGAATCAAGTATAATAGTTTCCTTTCAGGAGGGGTTTGATGACAGATATTTTCCCAAGAGGATCACTTCAACCAGCAGGCTTCCCGAAGATAACTGTAAAGATTTTACCTATGAAGACTAGATGAGATTCTGGATTTATAAGAACCAGTTTTTGTTTAATTTTTAGAGGAATCATGAACTTCTCTTATAATTGCGCAAGAAAATGATTAAATAACGCCTTGATAAGAAATCTAAAATCTGTAGATTTTTACCCCAATTATTTATATGCTTACTGGAAGTAAAATCTGAAAATTTTACAAGCAGTTTCAAGCTAATCTCATGATCAGTGCACCTTCTGTACCCTCAAGATTTGAAGGAATATGATCACCTCAAACATGTTTCAAGAGCAAAATGTTATTTTTGTATGGTGACCATGTAACATGTTTGTTACTAAAATGTTATTTTGTCGTCAAATATAACCTGCTTGCCGAAATCAGATACATGATTTCCGAGAAAATAACATGGTTGCGAAAACCATGTTACGTGATCAACACCCAAAAATAACATTTTGCTCTTAAAACATGTTTGAGGTGATCATATTCCTTCTCTGGGTGTACACAATATATTCGGCACACCTTTTATGGCCCTAGAATACCTCTAGATTTTAAATTTCAAGCAAGTTGGATAAAAACTACGAACTCTAGAAGCCCTAGAAGTAAAATCGGGTGATCGGTCAATATGGGGGCTACATCAAAATATGGACCGATACTCACCATTTTCGGCACATCTCTTTATGGTCCTAGAATACCTCTAGATTTCATTTTTGAAGCAAATTGGATTAAAAGCTACGGATTCCAGAAGCCCAAGAAGTAAAATCGGGAGATCGTTCTCTATGGGGGCTACATCAAAATATAGACCGATACTCATCATTTAAGGCACAACTCTTTATGGTTCTAAAATACCTTTAGACTTCGAATTGCAGGCAAATTGGATAAAAACTACGGATTCTAGAAGCCCAAGAAGTGAAATCGGGAGATCGGTCTGTATTGGGGCTATATCAAAATATAGACCGATACTCACCATTTTCGAAAAATCCACCCAAAACCTAAAAAAATTGAAATTTTTATATGAAAAACTTCTTTTGCCCATATCTCCTTAAATATGCGTCCTGGAGCGAAAAGGACTTTAATTCGTGACTACCCCCAAAAAATTGAAAAATCCACCCAAAACCTAAAAAAATTGAAATTTTTATATGAAAAACTTCTTTTGCCCATATCTCCTAAACTAAGCGTCCTAGAGCAAAAATGAAAAAAAATGAAAAATCCACCCAAAACCTAAAAAAATTTAAATTTTTATATGAAAAACTTCTTTTGCCCATATCTCCTAAACTAAGCGTCCTAGAGCGAAAAGGACTTTAATTCGTGAAAACCCCCCAAAAATTGAAAAATCCACCCAAAACCTAAAAAAATTGAAATTTTTATATGAAAAACTTATTTTGCCCATATCTCCTTAAATATGCGTCCTGGAGCGAAAAGGACTTTAATTCGTGACCACCCCCAAAAAATTGAAAAATCCACCCAAAACCTAAAAAAATTGAAGTTTTGATATGAAAAACTTCTTTTACCCATATCTCCTAAACTAAGCGTCCTAGAGCGAAATGGACTTTAATTCGTGACCTCCCCAAAAAATTGAAAAATCCATCCAAAACCTAAAAAAATTGACATTTTTATATGAAAAACTTATTTTGCCCATATCTCCTAAACTAAGCGTCCTAGAGCGAAATGGACTTTAATTCGTGACCTCCCAAAAAATTGAAAACTCCATCCAAAACCTAAAAAAATTGAAATTTTTATATGAATAACTTTTTTTGCCCATATCTCCTAAACTAAGCGTCCTAGAGCGAAAAGGACTTTAATTCGTGACCACCCCCAAAAAATTGAAAAATCCACCCAAAACCTAAAAAAATTGAAGTTTTGATATGAAAAACTTCTTTTGCCCATATCTCCTAAACTAAGCGTCCTTTAGAGCGAAAAGGACTTTAATTCGTGACCACCCCGAAAAAATTGAAAAATCCACCCAAAACCTAAAAAAAAATTGAAATTTTTATATGAAAAACTTCTTTTGCCTGTATCTCTTTAAATATGCGTCCTAGGGCGAAAAGGACTTTAATTCGTGACCACCCCCAAAAAATTGACAAATCCACCCAAAACCTAGAAAAACTAAATTTTTATATGAAAAACTTCTTTTGCCCATATCTCCTTAAATATGCGTCCTAGAGCGAAAAGGACTTTAATTCGTGACTACCCCCAAAAAATTGAAAAATCCACCCAAAACCTAAAAAAATTGACATTTTATATGAAAAACTTCTTTTGCCCATATCTCCTAAACTATGCGTCCTAGAGCGAAATGGACTTTAATTCGTGACTACCCCCAAAAAAATTGAAAAATCCACCCAAAACCTAAAAAAATTGAAATTTTTATATGAAAAACTTCTTTTGCCCATATCCCCTAAACTAAGCGTCCTAGATCGAAAATGAAAAAATTTGAAAAATCCACCCAAAACCTAAAAAAATTGAAATTTTTATATGAAAAACTTCTTTTGCCCATATCCCCTAAACTAAGCGTCCTAGATCGAAAATGAAAAAAATTGAAAAATCCACCCAAAACCTAAAAAAATTGAAATTTTTATATGAAAAACTTCTTTTGCCCATATCCCCTAAACTAAGCGTCCTAGATCGAAAATGAAAAAAATTGAAAAATCCACCCAAAACCTAAAAAAATTGAAATTTTTATATGAAAAACTTCTTTTGCCCATATCCCCTAAACTAAGCGTCCTAGATCGAAAATGAAAAAATTGAAAAATCCACCCAAAACCTAAAAAAATTGAAATTTTTATATGAAAAACTTCTTTTGCCCATATCTCCTAAACTACGCGTCCTAGAGCGAAAAGGACTTTTATTCGTGAAAACCCCCCAAAAATTGAAAAATCCACCCAAAACCTAAAAAAATTGAAATTTTTATATGAAAAACTTCTTTTGCCCATATCTCCTTAAATATGCGTCCTGGAGCGAAAAGGACTTTAATTCGTGACCACCCCCATCCCTTTATGGCCCTAGAATACCTCTAGATTTAAATTTTGAGGCAAATTGAATAAAAACTACGGATTCTAGAAGCCCAAGAAGTAAAATCGGGAGATCGGTCTATATGTGGGATATATCAAAACTTGGTCCGATAGGTTAGGTTAGGTGGCAGCCCGATGTATCAGGCTCACTTAGACTATTCAGTCCATTATGATACCACATTGGTGAACTTCTCACTTATCACTGAGTGCTGCCCGATTCCATGTTAAGCTCAATGGAAGGGACCTCCTTTTTATAGCCGAGTCCGAACGGCGTTCCACATTACAGTGAAACCACTTAGAGAAGCTTTGAAACCCTCAGAAATGTCACCAGCATTAATGAGGTGGGATAATCCACCGCTGAAGAACTTTCTGGTGTTCGGTCGAAGCAGGAATCGAACCCACGACCTTGTGTATGCAAAGCGGGCATGCTAACCATTGCGCCACGGTGGCTCAAACTTGGTCCGATAATCACCATTTTTGTGACACCTCTTTATGGTCCTAAAATACCTCTAGATTTCCAATTTCAGGCAAATTGGATAGAAACTACGGTTTCTATAAGCCCAAGACCGCAAATCTGGGAATCGGTTTATATGGGAGCTATATCAAAACCTGGACCGATATAACTCATCTTCGAACTTGGCCTGCGTGCTGACAAAGGACGATTATATCGTCTTAGAATTTCTCCCTGATCAAGAATATATATATACTTTATATAGTCAGAAATCGATATTTCGATGTGTTACAAACGGAATGACAAACTTATACCCCCATCACCATTCTATGATGGTGGGTATAAAAAAGGAAAAAAAAAGTATTTTTCCCATGAAAACAAATATTTCGACTTTAATAAAAAAAGACAAACGCAACAAAAATCAGATAAGCAAATGAGCTGAAAAGCTGATTACTCAGGAGAATTTGTGCAACATAATCAGTAGCACCATATGCTTGAGAATAATAACTCAACATAACCGAATGGTTTTTTGCATATTTCAGATTTTTATGAGTATTCCCATTATCCAAAATCTCTTACATGCTCACAATTAGTTATTGGTATTGGAAAGCTTCTTCTCATAGGATATGGCATTGCAAACGAGATTATTTGGTACTTAAAGTATTTACTGGGAAGTTAACGTATTCTAAAAGTTTTTGCTGGAATGTTAATGTTTTCTATATCCTCTCCTATCATATCCCATTAGCAACATTTATTGAATTTCATATAAGTATTTAAATTATCTATCACACAAATATACCTAAAAAATTTATCTATTTCTTCTTGTTTTTATTTCAGGTAAGCTCATAATATTTTATCATCAAAATTATGTAAGTCAACAAAAACTTACTTTGTTCGAAATACGCGAATTCCGATTCATTATGGTAAGCGTAGAATAAATTTGCCAAAGTTTTTATCATCTTACAAATTATATATTTTCTTGATCAGGAAGAGTTTCAAAGGCTATTTAAAAACGGCCGCCTGTATGTCCATTGTAATCACTCTATAATCTTCCATATCGTTATGAAATTTGGCAGAGATTCCTATTTTGTTATTCGATTTGCCTGGAATTGAAAAACTGGAGATATTTTATTATTCATATAAGGGTGTTTCTAAAATTTCAAATCTATTTTAGATTTACCAATAGGTGGACTGAATATGGTGTGTATGGGTCAATGTTTGGTATAGTCCGCGTATAGACCAATCACCAGATTGAACCTCCAGACACTACATTATTTTCCTTAATTTCTCACTTTTCCTTAAACTAATTATCTAGAGGTAGTATATGTCCAAAAATAGGTGTGTCGTATATTGTGCGTATTGGTTCATGGTTTCACAAAATTTTCTCTACGCATAAAATTTTGACAAAATTTTCTCTTGGAATAAAATTTTGGCAAAATTTTCTTTAGGAATAAAATTTTGACAAACTTTTCTCTATGAATTAAATTTTGACAAACTTTCCTCTAGGAATAAAAATGTGACAAAATTTTCTTTAGGAATAAAATTTTGACAAAGTTTTCGCTTGGAATAAGATTTTCTCTATGAATAAAATTTTGACAACATTTTCTATATGAATAAAATTTTGACAAAAATTGCTCTTGGAATAAAGTTTTAACAAAATTTTCTCTTTGAATAAAATTGTGACAAAATTTCTTATAGATCTAAAATTGGACAAAATTTCCTCTAGGAATAACAATTTGACAAAATTTTCTTTAGGAATAAAATTTTGACAAAATTTTCTTTAGAAATAAAATTTTGACAAAATTTTCTCTATGAATTAATTTTTGACAAAATTTCTTATAGATATAAAAATTTGACAAAATGTTATTCCTTCTATATGAATAAAATTTTGACAAAATTTTTCTTGGAATACAATTTTGACAAAAATTGCTCTTGGAATAAAGTTTTAACAAAATTTTCTCTTTGAATAAAATTGTGACAAAATTTCTTATAGATCTAAAAGTTGACAAAATTTCCTCTAGGAAAAACAATTTGACAAAATTTTCTCTATGAATTAAATTTTGACAAAATTTTCTCTATGAATTACATTTTGACAAAATTTCTTATAGATATAAAAATTTGACCAAATGTTATTCCTTTATTTATTTTTTATTCCTACAGGAAGTAGGAATAAAAATTTGACAAAATTTTCTCTGCGAATAAAATTTTGACATAACTGTCTACAGGAATATACCATCAAAGACCATTGTGTGTATATGCTCCTCTTTTTGTAGAAGTAGCAATTTTCCCTTTCTAAGCCAAAAGTATTTAATACTTAGACACATTTTTATACCCTCCATCATAGAACGGTGGGTATATAAACTTTGTCATTCCGTTTGTAACACATCGAAATATTGCTCTAAGACCCCATAAAATACACAGAAAAAAATTTCACGAACATTTTTCCAATTAAAATCTTAATTGAGTTTTAAGAAGTATTCAATTAGAAATTTAATTGTTTCAACAAATTTTTTAATTGAAACAAAAACACAAATTAATAGTATCAATTAATTTTTTAATTAACTGTCAATTAATTTTTTAATTGATATTATCATTTCTGTGATTGAAGACATTTCAATTAAAAAATTAATTGGATCAATTAATTTCGTGATTGAATAAGGAATTTTTTTGTGTGTATATATATTCTGGGTCGTGGTGAAATTCTGAGTCGATTTAAGAATATCCGTCCGTCCGTTGAAATCACGCTAACCTCCGAACGAAACAAGTTATTGACTTGAAACTTGGCACAAGTAGTTGTTATTGATGTAGGTCGGGTGGTATTGCAAATGTACCATATCGCACCACTTTTACGTGTAGCCCCCATATAAACCGACCCCCAGATTCATCCGATTCGGTTGAAATTTGGTATGTGGTGTTAGTATATGATCTCTAATAACTACGCGAAAACTGGTCCATATCGGTCCATATTTATATATAGCCCCCATATAAACCGATCCCCAGATTTGACCTCCGGAGCCTCTTGGAGGAGAAAAATTCATCCCATCCGGTTGAAATTTGGTACGTGGTGTTAGTATATAGTCTCCAACAACTATGGAAAAATTGGTCCATTTCGGTCCATAACTATATCGGTTCATAATTATATGTAGCCCCCATATAAATCGATCCCCAGATTTGATTTCCGGAACCTCTTGGAGGAGCAAAATTTATCCGATTCGGTTGAAATTTGGTACATTTCGCTTGTATATGGCCGCTAACAGTCATGCAAAAGTTGGTCCATATCGGTCTATAGTTATATATAGCCGATGGCCAATCAACCAAAAATTGATCCATATCGCCAAAAATGATATCCAATTTTTTTTTAAATAGAAAGTTTTGTAAACATTTTGCTTCTATAGAAAATTTTGTCAAAATTTTATTTATATAGAACACTAGCGTAACCCGGCCCGCTTCGCTGCGCCTTACGAAGCATATTTGGAGGTATATTTTGCGTTAACTTAGTCAACTATATCCTTCGTGCTGAAAACAAATTCGAAATGATTCGAATTCTTTTAAACAAATCGGACTACTTAATTTTTCGTTTATAGGTACAAATACGGCGGGAGAGGGTGTACCTTCTTCTATATTTCTTGTGAATTTTAAGTGTGGTTTGTCAAGGAAAGGTATCCTTCTCCTCAACATACCTGAAAATTAAGCACTATATTATAATAACATACAAAGAATTACTGTTTCCCATCCAATAAATCAGAAAAAGCAAAAATAGTAAAAAATTTTACCACATTAACATTTGCTAAAATGTTGGAAAATGATGCACCCACTACGTTGGCTGCCAATTTCATGTAAATTTAAGTTCTTTACTAAAAAGAAGTCTGGCAGAAGCCTGTGCAAAAATCATAAAATTATGTACCGAGTTCCCATTTACGTACAACCCTCTACTTTCAATTTAAGAAAAAAAACGGACAAAAGGGAACCCTCCCCCACCTTCGCTCCACTCCGACCTGATATCGGACTATCACGTACCCTATATTAATTTCGCAACTACTCAATGGTCCCAATAAATTCAATCGAAGTAAATCGACAAAGTTTATTTCAATTTTCCCCTTCCCCAACCAGATATCGAAAAATCATATACTAATTTAAACATCATGTGTAAATTTAATCACCTCCTCCCGCGTTTCCTGTAAATTTCAAGTAGATCGGCGATGTTTAAATTTTGCTCTATTTTTTTAAAGGGACGTCACTTTCCCCGATACAATATCGACAAACACCGTAGTGAAAAGCACCCCTAACCTTCCCTGAAAATTCTTAAAACTTTCCTTCAAGTGCGGGGAAGGTTGCCTCTTCATTCATAATCTTCCCCCATTCAAGAAAACTTAAAATTTTTTTTTGCAGTTTTAGAGGAGGAGGAGAGGAGGTAGCGTATCTCAGAAAATGTCAAGCAAATTATAAGCCTAAAGGGGCGGCCTCTCTTCCGTCCAAATATCGCAAAATCAGGTATCAACTATTAATATCGTAACCTCTCCCCAGTCCTCTGTAAATTTCAAGTAACTCGGTAAAGTTTAATTGTTTCTCTGTATGTACTTAAGAGAAGCGGATGTCTCCCTATGCATTTCAGGAACCTGATATAAATTTCATAATCCCACCCATTTTTTCCGTAAAATTTCAGTCGGGGGAGTTTAGTTTTGTTTTCACTGTACCTTAAAAACAAAGTCGGGCAAAGGGGAGGTCCCCCTCCGCGACCAAATATCGAAAAATAATGCAGCGGATCTTTGTCTAGATGCCAACCCCAACCTTCAATGAAAATTTCAAGAAAGTCGCATAATTTAGTTCCAAGTTTAAAAAAGTAGGGCAAGGGGGAGATCCCCCTCCCCGTCCACATATGAAACCATCAGGTACCCCATATTAATTCCATAACCTCACCGCATGTTCTCTGTAAATCTCAGATAATTTAGAGAATTTTAGTTTTTTCACTGTACTTTAAAAAAAAGTCGAACAAAGGGGAGGTCCCCCTCCGCCACCAAATATCGAAATATTAAGTAGTGGATCTTTGTCTAGATACCAAACCCAACCTTCAATGAAAATTTCAAGCAAATCGGTCAACTTTGGTCCAATTTTCAAAAAGTCCGACAAAGGGGAGGTCCCCCTCCGCGACCAGGTGTCAAAAAATGAGGTACCCTATTTTCACCACATGAACGCCACCTACGATCTCTGAAAGTTTCAAGTAAATCGGTTCAGCCGTTTCGGAGCCAACTCGGAACATACAAACAAACAAACAAACAAATAAACAAACATAGATTGAATTTTATATATATAGATTTTGTCAAAATTTTATTTCTATAGAAAATGTTGTCAAAATTTTATTTCTATAGAAAATTTTCTATAGAAATAAAATTTTGACAAAATTTTGTTTCTATAGAAAATTTTGTGAAAATTTTATTTCCATAGGAAATTTTGTCAAAATTTTATTTCTATAGAAAATTTTGTCAAAAATGTTATTTCTATAGAAAAGTTTGTCAAAAATGTTATTTCTATAGAAAAGTTTGTCAAAATTTTATTTCTATAGAAAATTTTGTCAAAATTTTACTTCTATAGAAAATTTTGTCAAAATTTTATTTCTATAGGAAATTTTGTCAAAATTTTATTTCTATAGAAAATTTTGTCAAAATCTTATTTCTGTAGAAAATTTTGTTAAAATGTTATTTCTATAGAAAATTTTGTCAAAATTTTATTTCTATAGAAAATTTTGTCAAAATTTTATTTCCATAGAGAATTTTGTCAAAATTTTATTTCTATAGAAAGTTTTGTTAAAATGTTATTTCTATAGAAAATTTTGTCAAAATTTTATTTCCATGGAGAATTTTGTCAAAATTTTATTTCTATAGAAGATTGTGTCAAAAAATTTTTTTTATAGCAAATTCTGTTAAAATTTTATTTCTATTTTGTCAAAATTTTATTTTTTAAGAAACTGTATCATTTGAACCGACCTTCTTGAGAGAGTATGCTTCTTGAAATCCCCCTACAATTTGAAATATTTTTAAGTTATCCGGTACAAGGAGAAGAAGGAGAAGAATCTATAATATACGATTCAGGGGGATCTGGGTGATTTAGATTCGACCTGATCGAACTTAAAGTCGTAAATTCTTGTTCTCGTTTCAAAGATACATATATGAAAAAAACCTTCAACTTTGATATCCTTTTAAACATCCTTTTTCATTCCCATTCTCATTCAATAAATCCAATCAAATTCATTGGATTTCCGTTATCTGTTACCTTTTCAAATCGGCATAATAATTGCATCTATCCAAGCTCATATCAAGTCTCAAATAAAACCTCAACACATGAACACATATTCATACATATAAAATGTCCTTGTGTGCTATATACACAAGCAAGGAAAAAAAATAATTGACTAACATTTGAGAAAGGCAGATGGTTAGTGTACCACCATCATTGTCATCACAATACACGAGAGCCCATTTGATATGAGAATTTGAAATCATGAACTAGCCAAATGATAAAACAATTCTTATTTAACATCCCAAGGAAATAAACAATAAACTATTTTTCACAATGGATGACTACATTTTCCTTGCCAATGTTATAGGGCTGAGTACAAGAGAGAGAGAGAGGGAGAGAGATAAAAAGAGAAAAAGATTGGTAATAAAATCCAATGGCATTTGGAAAATTTCAACGAGTGGAAATCCTGGTTTTGTCACCGTCACCTATACCACACACACCATTACACCGCAAATATCTTCAAAATGTGGAATATCCATGAAAACAGATATCCAAGTACCGGTTCATTGATATGATACTGTAATACATGTGTTTATGTATGTATGTGTGTGTGTGTGATTTCTTTGTAACACCAGACGTAGAGTGTTCACTTTGCCGGAAATGCAATCAAATAGTTACTTCCGGCTCTTATTGTTTTCTTTTACTCATTTTTGTTTTCTTATTGCCATTTTGCCCTTATCCTTAATGCATCCTCGAAGAATCCCATGCTGCAGCAACACTAGTAAGCATCTATACTGGAAAATACTACTCCTGAGTCAATATTGAAAAACAAAAAAGCAGAGGCATAATACAATAATCATGAACTCTGGAGAGAGATCGAGAAAGGCAGACACAATGTGCATTGTCTACTAAATGAACGATGTACATACATTGTCATGTGATAACTGTAGGATAAGTGGAGGCACTTGAACAGATATATGCCTGACGACATCGTGTGAACATGTGAAGCAATTATACTTCAAAATAATCGTTTATTGATTTTTGTATACGACATTAAATTCATTTTACCATTATGAAAAAGCCATTTCGTAAAAAGTAAATACCTTCACTCTGATTTTCTTCTATTATGCAATTTGTGGGGTTTTTGGAGATTTGTAGCTTAACCCTCTAATGCCCCAATTTTTTGGACTGCTGATTAAATATTTAATGTTAACGACACAAAAGCAAGAAAACTATGCAAGGAAACATTTTATACGGTAAAATTCAGTATATGCTACAAAGTCTCTTGAACAATTTCAACTAAGTTTTCTTTTTATTTTACCCATTTTCATTCCGTTTTTAACACATCGAAATATTCCTCTAAGGCCTCATAAAGTATATATTCTGGGTCGTGGTGAAATTCTGAGTCGATTTAAGCATAAATGTCCGTCTTTTGAAATCACGCAAACTTCCAAACGAAACAAGCTATAGACTTGAAACTTCGCACAAGTAGTTGGATGGTATTGCAAATGGGCCATATTGGACCACTTTTACGTATAGCCCCCATATAAACCCACCACCAGATTTGGCTCTCGGAGCCTCTTAGACAAGCAAATTTCATTCACTCCGGCTGAAATTTGGTACGCGGTGTTAGTATATGGTCTCTAACAATCATACAAAAAATTGTAAGTAAGTCCATACGTGGTATAAATTAAATTAATAAAATTTCTATAGAAATAAAATTTTAACAAAATTTTCCAAAGAAATAAAATTTTAACAAAATTTTCCATAGAAATAAAATTTTGACAAAATTTTTGTATGGTTGTTAGAGGCCATATACTAACACCACGTTCCAAATTTGAACCGGATCGGATGAATTTTGCTCCTCCAAGAGTTTCCGGAGGTCAAATCTGGAGAACGGTTTATATGGGGGCTATATATAATTATGGACCGATGTGGACCAATTTTTGCAGATGGTTTTGCAAATTACGATAATTTTTAATTTTTTGCTGATTTTCAATTTAAATTTTGCGCTGGTAAGATTTGAACCAGCGATCTTTATTTTTTCATTCATAATAATAAAGAACATCTCAGGAAGTAGTTAGAATGTCATGCCGTGGTGTCAAATTAGGTTCATGTTACCAACATTTGATTAGAAGTTTTGATGAATCGTGTTCAATGGCGTTTGTGCCTGAGTGTACTAAGGCGTTCTGTTATGGTCCCAACAGACCCAGGTTTAACCCCCGCTGCAAGCGAAGAACTATTTCAATTTGTAACAAGTAAGTAAAGTCTAAAGTCGGGCTGGGCCGACTATATTATACCCTTCACCCCTATGTAGGCCAAAATTTGGGTTGCCATCTCAACTACTTCACATTTGCTGGAAGCTATATAAAGAAGACAATTTTTGTACTTCTACAAAATCTCTAGAATTAAAATTTAAATCGGCTAACGCTATCCAGTTAATTGGAGGAAACTTCCATTGAAAATGGGTCTAAGATGTGTAACAGTCTACCATATTTCCCCAACTCTGGTGTACGTATAAATGGGAGCTATATATAATCTGAACCGATTTTGACAAAATTTGACATGTATAGTTAGAATAATAATTCTGCTTTCTATGCGAAATTTCATGTAAATGGGAGTATAACATTGGCCCCCCTGGTCATATGAGTGCAAATCGGACGGTAGATATATATGGGAGCCATATCTAAATCTGAACCGATTTCAACCAAATTTGGCACAATTATCGATACTACTAAACGTACTCCTTGTGCGAAATTTGAAGCAAATCACGGTAACACCCTGGATTTTGAGGCCATATAAGTTCAAATCGAACGAAAGATATATATAGGAGCTATATCTAAATCTGAATCGATTTTGACCATATTTGGCACATGCAATAGTTTCGTTAAAAGTACCGCTTGTGCAAAATTTGAAGTAAGTCAGGGCAAAACTCTGGCTTTTGAGACCATAAAAGTCCAAATCGGGCGAAAAATATATATGTGAGCTATATCTAAATCTGAACCGATTTTAACAAAATTTGTCACACTTAACGATACTATTAAACGTATCCCTTGTGCAAAATTTGAAGCAAATCACGGCAAAACTCTGGCTTTTGTGGCCATATAAGTTCAAATCGGACGAAAGATATATATTGGAGCTATATCTAAATTTGAACCGATTTCAATGAAATTTACCAAGCATTGGTAGAATGTCAATTCTACCCTCTGTGCAAAATTTCACGAAGATCGGTAGTAAACTTTGGCCTCTGTGGTCATATGAGTCTAAGTCGGACGAAAGATATATATGGGAGCTATATCTAAATCTGAACCGATTTGGCTGATATTTTGCAAGATTTTCGAGATTCATAAAATATTTGGATGTACGGTATTTCAAGAAAATCGGTTGATAAACACGCTAACTATGACCAAATCGGGGATAAATATATATGACAGCTATATCTAAATCTGAACCGATTTTTTCCAAAAACAATAGCGATTGTCTCTGCCCCAAGAAACGACCCTTTGAGGACGATCGGACTTCAATTGCGAGCTGTACTTTGTGCACAAAATTAAATATACAGACAGACAGACAGACAGACAGACAGACAGACGAACATCGCTAAATCGACTCAGAATTTAATTCTAAGCCGATCGGTATACTAAAAGATGGGTCTATGACCACTATTTCTTGGCGTTACATACAAATGCACAAACTTATTATACCCTGTACCACATACAAATGCACAAACTTATTATACCCTGTACCACAGTAGTGGTGAAGGGTATAACAAATATATACAGCACTAAGTTCGACCGGGCCGAATCTTAAATACCCACCACCATGAACCAAATATTAGGGTTTCCTTTGAAATTTCTGGAGGGCTTGAGGACTTGAGGACACTTCCCGAAGATAAATTTAAAGATTTCACCTATGAGGACTATATCAGATTCTGGATTTATAAGAACCATTCTTGTTTGAGTTTTAGAGGAATCATTAACATCTCTTGAAAGTGTGCAAGAAAATTATAAAATAACGTCTTGATTTGAAATCTTACATCTGTAGAAGTAAAATCTGGAAATTTTACATTGAGTTTCAAGCAATTTTCATGATCAGTGCGCCTTCTATACATTAAAGAAGTGAAGTCGGTCTATATTGAGGCATTACCTTAATCCGATACACGTTTTTGTGAGCCTAAAATACCAGAATATTTACAATTTCAGGCAAATCGGATAAAAACTACGGTTTCTAGAAGTCCAAGGAGTTAAATCGGGAGATCGTTCTTATGGGGGCTATACTAAAATATGGACCGATACTCACCGTTTTCGGCAAACCTCTTTATGGCCCGAAAATACCTCTAGATTTCCAATTTCAGGCAAATTGGATAAACACTTCGGATTCTAGAAGCCCAAGAAGTAAAATCGGGAGATCAGTTTATATGGGGGCTATACCAAAACATGGAACGATACGGACCATTTTCGGCACACCTTTTGATGGTCCTCAAGTACCTCTAGATTTTCATTTTCAGGCAAATTGGATAAAAACTACGGTTTCTATAAGCCCAAGACCCAAATCTGGAGGTCGGTTTATATGGGGACCATACCAAAACATGGACCGATGCTCACCATTTTTGGCACACCTCTTTACGGTTCTAAAGTACCTCTCGACTTCCAATTTGAGGTAAATTGGAGAAAAATTGCGGTTTCTATAAGCCCAAGAAGTAAAATCGGGAGATCGGTCTATATGGGGGCATTACCAAAATATGGACCGATACTCACAATTTTTGGCACACATATTTGTGGTCCTACAATACCTCTAGATTTCCAATTTCAGGTAAATTGAATAAAAACTGCGGTTTCTATAAGCCCAAGAAGTACAATCGGGAGATCGGTCTACATGGGGGCTATACCAAAACATGGACCGATACTCACGATTTTTGGCACACCTCTTTATGGTCATAAAATACCTCTAGATTCCAAATTTCAGGCCAATTGGATAAAACTACGATTTCTATAAGCCCAAGACCCCAAATCGGGAGGACGGTTTATATGGGGACTATATCAAAACCTGGACCGATGTAGCCCATCTTCGAACTTGACCTGCCTGCAGACAAAAGACGAGTTTGTGCAAAATTTCAGCACGATTGCTTCATTATTGAAGATTGTAGCGTGATTACAACAGACAGACAGACAGCCAGACAGACACACAGACAGACGGACATCGTTATATCGTCTTAGAATTTCTCCCTGATAAAGAATATATATACTTTATATAGTCGGAAATCGATATTTCGATGTATTACAAATGGAATGACAAACTTATTATACCCCTGTCACCATTCTATGGTGATACGGTCAAAATTTGGTCAATATAAACTTGACGTATTTCTTTCAATTTTGCATTTAAAAGACCTGAACACCCCTCATTTTGAAGGTGTGTGTGTAGAATGTTGCTCCAATTTTGATTTTGGAATTCACTCTTCAGTTGTCAAAATGCCGTCCAAGCAAGAAGAGCAGCGTATCAAAATTTTGCTCGCGCATCGCGAAAATCCGAGCTACTCGCACGCAAAGCTGGCAAAATCGCTAAAAGTTGCCAAATCAACCGTTACAAATGTAATTAAAGTGTTTGGGGAACGTTTGTCGACAGCCAGGAAGTCTGGATCGGGGGGAAATCGAAAACCGGAAGCCGCTGAGACGACAAAGAGAGTTGCCGGTAGTTTCAAGCGAAACCCAAACCTCTCTCTCCGAGATGCCGCAAATAAGCTGGGTGTATCGTCTACACTAATAGAAAAAATTGTGTTTCACAATCGTGAACTGACGTTGTCAAAATGAAACGGAAACGTTCACAAAAAATCAAAACGGAATGTTCACGATTTCGTCCACGGACGTTCACGATTTCACGAACGACATCCGTTTTTCTTTGCCAATGAAAAGTCTTAAAATAATCGTTAGACGTTGTTATGGCAACTCCGCCGTTGGTACAATGTGCTAAGGCGACAGTTAACGCGTAACGAGCAGGCGAGTCGCGGTAGCGGAAATATTTTTTTTTTATTTTATTTTATTTTATTTATAAATTCGTAACCATTACATTTTCAGATCATGAACGCTGGTTGTTGTTTTGACAACGTATGGTGTCATTTTTACGTTGTCAGATTGACCCCATATGTTCTCAGTTTGACAACACATGTGTGTTGATTCACTTTCATGAACGGATTGTTTCAAAATGACCACGCCGTTCATGATTTTTTCTATGGGTGTACAACCGTGCATCGAGCCAAAAAACGAGCCGGACTATCGACTTACAAGAAGGTAGTGACTCCAAATCGCGATGATAAACAAAATACGACGGCCAAAGCACGATCCCGGAGACTGTACACGACGATGCTGACGAAGTTTGACTGCGTGGTGAAGCCTACGTCAAAGCCGACTACAAGCACCTTCCGGGACAGGAGTTTTATACGGCAAAAGGAAGGGGAAAGGTAGTAGATATTTTCAAGCACATAAAACTGTCAAAGTTCGCAAAGAAATATCTGGTTTGGCAAGCCATCTGTACCTGTGGCTTGAAAAGCAACATTTTCATAGCTTCCGGGACTGTCAACCAAGAAATTTACGTGAAAGAGTGTTTGAATAAACGTCTGCTGCCTTTCCTGAAGAAACACGGTTGTTCCGTACTGGTTTGGCTGGATTTGGCATCTTGTCATTACGGTAAAAAGGCCATGGAGTGGTACGCCGCCAACAACGTGCAGGTGGTTCCCAAGGACAAGAACCCTCCCAACACGCCAGAGCTCCGCCCAATTGAGAAATACTGGGCTATTGTCAAGCGGAACCTAAAGAAGACCAAAAAAACTGCTAAGGACGAGCAGCAGTTCAAGGCAAACTGGCTTTCTGCGGCGAAGAAGGTGGACAAGGTGGCTGTACAAAATCTGATGGCAGGTGTCAAGCGTGAGGCCCGGCAATTCGGATTTGGAAAAGCGAAAGCCTAACTGAATATTTTTCCTGAATTTTATACTAATTGAACTTGAAAAAGAAATTTAATTTGATTTTTTAAATAAACGATTTCACCGATTTACACGCGTTTTCCTTGACCAAATTTTGACCGTATCACCCTTTATAAAGCGAGAGAAATTTTTTGTTCATAAACAAGCCAAAACGCTCCCTGAAATTTCAAAAAAAATCGGGAACCTTTCTTCAAATTTTAAAGTATGGTTCAGGCTGTACAAAACCTTTCAGCACTGAACTATTCATTTTCGATAAAGTGACCAAGGAGACATGTTCCATGAATCAACATAACAACTGATCACAAAAGATTCACCATACATACATATTCCCGCTATATAGCAACCATTTCGCAATTTTATGGTGACAGAAGAAATCATCAATTCAGGTTGGAAATCTGATAATCTTCTTCAGGATAATTTACTGTATGATCTTCGTAGTACGCTATCCCTAAACTGCTATTTTAGACGCATTCATTTGACAGATATTATTTGTAAACGAACAAAATCTAATACCGTTGACTTAAATAAAACAGATCTTTCTTAAAAATTCTTTACTATTAAACTCTAATTATAGTAAATAGATTATTAGTAAAGTTTTTGTTAGTAAAGTGTTATTGGCTAGCTATTAGATTGCTGTTGCTAAAAAAATGAAAATTAATACATCTTTAAGACAAATTCTTGTCGCAAGGACATTAATAATTCCCCAGAGTATTTTGTTCAACAAAAGTGTATAAGTCGTAGCAAAACAATTTCATCTATATTGAATCTGCTTGCTCCTTGCTTTATTACACTATACTTTCGAGATAAAATTCGTTTTTCCTAGTATTAAATTGTTGTTTTTTTTTTTTTTTTGTATACTGCAGATATCGAACCGAGGCAAGCACAGAAAAAAAATAAGAACAAGGATTTCGTTAAAATTCTTAAGTCTATTTAAGTGGAAATTGCATTTTAGTTTTCAATTTCATTTTAGTTTTGTGCTCTTACTGTTGTTGAAACGAGTAGTTCTACTGCTGAACTCTGCTAAACAAAGTTCTTTGCCTTTCTTTTTGATTTTGGTAGCAGAAGGCGTTTGAGAGAGTGCAATCAATAGTGGAAATGAGTTTATTTGGTGCGTTGAGCTACCAAATGTGTTTGAAATCGGGTTGTATGGGTGCGGGATATTGAGACATTTTACAAGAAATTCTCAAACTAAGGGATTAAAGGTTTCTTTTTTATTTGGAAAAATGTTTTGCTGCAACTTTTACTTATAGACAAATTAGCAAAGACTTTCGTCTAAGTAGATCATACAAAATAAAATAGTACAACAAATAAGAGCTAATGGCAAATGAGTAAAGTTTTTACTTACAAATATTAGCGAAATAAATTTTAATTAATACAATTGATTTGGAAATATTAATGTGAACTAGAAGAGCATCATTGTATATCCGTTAATAATATTGCAAATCTATTTGAATTGGTCCAATCTATTTTTAGATAAACTTTTCCTACTGCCTAGTGGAATTTTCGTAATCCCAAGAATGTCCCAAAAAGATTTTTTATTAAACGTCCCAGCAAAAAAAGAGCTTCCGAAAAAGTAGTTTGGATCCCCAAACCCGATTTGGCTTGCGAGGCCTCTAAGAGAAGCAAATTTCATCCGATCCGGCTGAAATTTGGTACATGGTGTTAGTATATGATCTGTAACAACCATGCAAAAATTGGTCCACATCGGTCCATAATTATATATAGCCCCCATATAAACCGATCCCCCGATTTGGATTGCGAGGCCGCTAAGAGAAGCAAATTTCATCCGATCCGGCTGAAATTTGGTACATGGTGTTAGTATATGGTCTGTAACAACCATGCAAAAATTGGTCCATATCGGTCCATAATTATATATAGCCCCCATATAAACCCAACACCAGATTTGACCTCCGGAGCCTCATGGAAGACCAAAATTCATCTGATTCAGTTGAAATTTGGTTCGTGGTGTGAATATATGGCCTCAAACTCCCATGCAAAAATTGGTCGATATCGGTCCATAATTATATATAGGCCCATATAAACCGATCCCCAGATTTGACCTCCAGAGCCCCTTGGAAGAGCAAAATTCTTCCCATTCGGTTGAAATTTGGTACGTGATGTTAGTATATGGTATGCAACAACCATGCAGGAATTGGTTCCTATCAGTCCATAATTATATATAGCTCCCTTATAAACCGATCCCAAGATTTGACCTCCGGTGCCTTTTGGAGAAGCAAAATTCATCCGATCTGGTTGAAATTTGGTACGTGGTGGTAGTATATGATATTTAACAACCATGCCAAAAGTGGTCCATATCAGTCCATAATCATATATAGCCCCCATATAAACCGATCCAGAGATTTTGGTTTTGGAGCCCGTTGGAGGAGCAAATTTCATCCGAGTCAGTTGAAATTTGGTACATTGTGCTAGTATATGGCCGTTAACAACCATGCCTAACTATTCCATATCGGTGTATAGTTATATATGGCCCTCAGATAAATCGATCCCCAATCACACAAAAATTGGTCCATATCAAGTTCATAATTGTATATAGCCCCCATATAAGCGACCCGCATATTTCAATTCTGGCTCTCTACGTACCGTGCAAAAAGTCCATATCGATTCCTAATTATTTGTAGACTTAGCTATACATAACTTTTTTGTCTAATATATAAATACCACGTATGGACTAACTCACAATTTAGAAAACGATGGTAAGAAGATTTAAGATACCACAACCCAAGTAATTCGATTGTGGATGTTAGTCTTTCGTAAAAGTTTCTACGCAATCTATGGTGGAGGGTACATAAGATTCGGCCTGGCCGAATTTACGGCCGTGTATACTTCTTTTTTTTAAATTTAATTGTCCAAAATTTGCACTTAAAATACCCTAATACTTGTCCAAAAGGACTGCATCGGAAGTAGAATCATATCATTGGGGGATCCCAAGATGCGCTTTAGCAAAAATGTTTGTGGACTTCTCCAAAAGAACTGCATCGGAAGTTGAAGAAACTCGATGGGGGATCCTGGGATGGGCTTTAAAAGAAATGTTTGTGGAACAACTTCCATTTTTTTTGCTGGGTATATATAACCCCCATTTAAACCGATCCCCAGATTTGACCTCCGGAACTCTTGGAGGAGCAAAGTTCATCCGATCCGGTTGAAATTTGGTACGTGGTGAAATTTGGTACATTGCGCTAGTATATGACCTCTAACAACTATGCCAGAAATGGTCCATATCGATCTATAGTTATATATAGCCGATCCCCAAAAATAATTTACCAAAAATTTTTTTTTCTATAGAAAATTTTGTCAAAATTTTATTGATATAGAAAATTTTGTCAAACTGAATTATAGACGTACTTAATTGGCATTTTTACAACATTTTATTTCACGTTCCGGTCCTGCCAATTGACAGCCTATATCGCTTGATTTAACGCCTTAGGCCATTTTTAAATCTCATGCTTATACAGATAAAATAGCTTCAATTGACCCATTGGAAGACAACAGTGAAGCATTTATTCGTGATATACCGGCCGAAATGTTAAAAAGAGTATGTCAAAATATTAACGAAGCGGATGGACCATTTGAGACGTAGTCGCTCTCAACATTTGCAAGAAATAATCTTGAAACATAAAATTATATGGACCGTATTATCGATTCAAATTCATTTAATCAAAAAAATTTAATTAATTTAATTTTACTTTAATTTTCGCAGGATGCGTTGAAGTTAATTTTTATATCCTCGACCATAGGATGGGGGTATATTAACTTTGTCATTCCGTTTGCAACACATCGAAATATTGCTCTAAGACCCCATAAAGTATATATATTCTGGGTCGTGGTGAAATTCTGAGTCGATCTGAGCATGTCCGTCCGTCCGTCTGTTGAAATCACGCCAACTTCCGAACGAAACAAGCTATCGACTTGAAACTTGGCACAAGTAGTTGTTATTGATGTAGGTCGGATGGTATTGCAAATGGGCCATATCGGTCCACTTTTACGTATAGCCCCCATATAAACGGACCCCCAAATTTGGCTTGCAGACCCTCTAAGAGTAGCAAATTTCATCCGATCCGGCAGAAATTTGGTACATGGTGTTGGTATATGGTCTCTAAAAACTATGCAAAAACTGGTCCATATCGGTCCATAATTATATATAGCCCCCATATAAACCGATCCCCCGATTTGGCTTGCGCAGCCTGTAAGAGAAGCAAATTTCATCCGATCCGGTTGAAATTTGGTACATGGTGTCAGGATATGATCTCTAACAACCATGCAAAAAGTGGTCCACATCGGTCAATAATGATATATATCCCCCATATAAACCGGTCCCCCGATTTGGTTTGCGGAGCCTCTAAGAGAAACAAATTTCATCCGATCCGGCTGAAATTTGGTACATGGTGTTGGTTTATGGTCTCTAATAACTATGCAAAAATTGGTCCACATCGGTCAATAATTATATATAGCCCCCATATAGACCGATCCCCCGATTTGGCTAGCGGAGCCTCTAAGAGAAGCAAATTTCATCCGATCCGGCTGAAATTTGATGCATGGTGTTCATATATGGCCTAAAACACCCATGCAAAAATTCGTCGAAATCGGTCCATAATTATATGTAGCCCCCATATAAACCAGATTTGACCTCCGGTGCCTTTTCGAGAATCAAAATTCATCCGATCTGGGTGAAATTTGGTACGTGGTGGTAGTATACGATATTTAACAACCATGCCAAAAGTCAGTCCATAATCATATATAGCCCATATATAAACCGATCCCGAGATTTGGTTTTGGAGCGTCTTGGAGGAGCAAATTTCATCCGAGTCAGTTGAAATTTGGTACATTGTGCTAGTATATGGCCTTTAATAACCATGCCTAACTAGGTCCACATCGGTCTAGAGTTATATATAGCCCTCAGATACATCGATCCCCAATCACACAAAAATTAGTTCATATCAAGCACATATAAGCGACCTCATGTTTCAATTCTGGCTCTCTACGTACCGTGCAAAAGTCCATATTGGTTCGTAATTATTTGTAGACTTACCTATACATACCCTTTTTGTCTAATATATACCACGTATGGACTAACTAACAATTTAGAAAACGATGTTAAGAAGTTTTAAGATACCACAACCCAATTAATTCGATTGTGGATGACAGTCTTTCGTAGAAGTTTCTACGCAATCCGTGGTGGAGGGTACATAAGATTCGGCCTGGCCGAACTTACGGCCGTATATATTTGTTTTTTACTGGGGTAATAATGTCCAAGTTTCCTTTTATGGTATTTCCCATATCCGTTAGTATTAGTGTCACTCATAACCAGTTTACAGAGTTAACATGGTTTGCAAATGGATATACACAATATCATACGTTTTTAAAAATTTTTTTGGAGAATTTGTCCAAAATGGCTTAATTTTTAACAAGCATTGGTCATAAGTCTGACTACCACATGACATTTTCATAGCCACTTTCCCTTGTAAAACTCAGGACACACTCGTGTGTCGTTATGAAGGTCTTAGCACCAATATATATTTTCAAGTGGCCAAATATAAACTTGTCCCAAATAAGCTTCACTTGATGTGTCGTTGTGTTTGGGTAAAAATAAATCTCATGAAACTCTTAGAGTAACGAAAAAAAAAACGAAAAAATATTTAGACATTAATAAACGGTCCAAAAATAGCAAGTGTAGGAAAACATGAAAATGATTTTCAGACTGTTGAAAGTGACAGTTCTCCAACCTTTTTTTTTTTGATTGTTTTGAAAAACGAAAAGAGGCAAAACTGAAAAATTATGTTCATGTTCCAATTCACCAGATAGATAGAGCCAAGGCCTTTAGTATATTTACCCACAAAAACATACTAAAGATGGATGCGATTTTTCTCCATCCCAAATCGAAGATGATTGACAAGTTATTGACAACTCTTGTCCGAGAGACAGCAGTACAAGCAACAACAAAACAACAACAACAGCATTGAAAAAAGGACTTAAAAATGAAATATGTTCTCCATCATCTGGATGTGCCTGTGTAAGGACATGTTAAACAAATTTTCGTTGTAACTTTGTGTGCTGTTGGAAAAGTATGGACATTGCCTTGAGGTTAAATCCGTCAATATTTACCAAGAATGTTTACCGCTCCAGGAAAGTAAATGGACTGTCAATTTTGATTATGTCGTTAATGGTCAAGAAATTAACTTGAAAGGTTTTTTTTTGAGATTTTTTTCTTTTGACATAGTTCGTCATTATTTACTTTAATGAAACAGAAAATCAAAACCCGTAACAACTGCTGCCACAGGCGTAAGAAAGGATTGGTTTTTGTTCGCATTTTTTAATTATACTGTTTCGAAATTTGAAGTTTTTGTATATAAAGATCTGGAGCTTCGTTTCAGAAACGAATACCACAGGAAATGATTTTTTGGAGTTCATAATTTTACAGATGTGGCATATCCATATTGTCGACAGCAGGACTGTGGTGTCGGAGTCTAAAGATTTTGCTGGAGTCAGAGCTGTAACAATTTTGCTCGACTCCGGTGATACCAAAATTTATAAACATGTTTTTAACACTTCATATTTTTGTAGCTAATATTCTTCAATCGATTAGGGACTGCAAGTAAATGGACTCTCAATTTTGATTATGTCGTTAAGGGTCAAGAAATTAACTTGAAAGATTTTTCTGCGATTTTTTTTCTCTTTTGTCAAAGTTCGTCATTATTTTCATTAATGAAGACGAAAATCAAAACCCAGGGCGGTGGCGTCGGAGTCTAAAGATTTTGCTGGATTCAGAGCCGAAACAATTTTGCTCGACTCCGGTGATAACAAAAATTTATAAACATTTTTTTTAAACCCTTCATATTTTTGTAGCTAATATTCTTCAATCGATCAGTGACTGCAATTGCGCTGCAACATCCAATGATGGAGATTATTCTGGGTGTTCTACAATCTTAGACAAGAAGATGTGGTGAATCTATCCATATTAATGCCCGCCACATAAAATTCTATTTGTAACATTTCGAAATACCGAGTTTGATAAATTTTTGTCAAAATTTTATTTCTAAAGAAAATTTTGTTTCTACAGAAATTTTTGTCAAATTTTATTGCTATATATTGTGTTATTTTAAAATCTAGTTAAAAATTTAGTGCTATAGCAAATTGTGTTAAAATTTTATTTCTATAGAAAATTGTTTTAAAATTTTTGTCAAATTGTTATTTCTATAGAAAATTTTGTCAAAATGTTTTTTCTATAGAAAATTTTGTAAAAATGTTATTTCTATAGAAAATTTTGTAAATATTTTATTACTATAGAAAATTTTGTCAAAATTTTATTTCTATAGAAAATTTTGTCAAAATATTATTTCTATAGAAAATTTTGTAAAAACTTTATTCCCATAGAAAAGTTTGTAAAAAATTTATTTCTATAGAAAATTTTGTCAAAATTGTATTTCTATAGAAAAATTTGCTAAAATTTTAATTCTCTAGAAAAATTTATGAAAATGTTATTTCTATAGCAAATTTTGTCAAAATTTTATTTCTATATAAAATTTAGTGAATATTTTATTGCTATAGAAAATTGTGTTTAAATTTTATTCCTCTAGCAAATTGTGTTTACATTTTATTTGTATAGAAAATTTAGTCAAAATGTTATCTCTATAAAATTTTTTGTCAAAATTTTATTTCTACAGAAAATTTTGTCAAAATTTTATTTCTATTTAAAATTATGTCAAAATTTTATTTCTATTTAAAATTATGTCAAAATTTTATTTCTATGGAAAATTCTGTCAAAATGTTATTCCTATAGAACATATTTCTTTTATTTTTCTCGAAATATTTGTCAAAATTTTATTTCTATAGAAAATTTTGTCAAAATATTATTTCTATAGAAAATTTTGTCAAAACTTTATTCCCATAGAAAAGTTTGTAAAAAATTTATTTCTATAGAAAATTTTGTCAAAATTGTATTTCTATAGAAAAATTTGCTAAAATTTTATTTCTATAGAAAAATTTATGAAAATGTTACTTCTATAGCAAATTTTGTCAAAATTTAAATTATATATAAAATTTAGTGAAAATTTTATTGCTATAGAAAATTGTGTTTAAATTTTATTCCTCTAGAAAATTGTGTTCACATTTTATTTGTATTTTTTGTCAAAATTTTATTTCTATAAAAATTTTTGTCAAAATTTTATTTCTACAGAAAATTTTGTGCAAAATTTTATTTCTACAGAAAATTTTGTGCAAAATTTTATTTCTATTTAAAATTATGTGAATATTTTATTTCTATTTAAAATTATGTCAAAATTTTATTTCTATGGATAATTCTGTCAAAATGTTATTCCTGTAGAACATTTAGTCATTTTATTTCTATAGAAAATTTTGTCAACATTTTATTTCTATAGAACATTTTATCAAATTTTTATTTCTATAGAAAATTTTTCTCAAATTTTTATTTCTATGGAAAACTTTGTCAAAAATGTATTTCTATAGCAAATTTTGTTAAAATTTTTTTTCTATAGCTAATTTTGTCAAAATTTAATTTCTATTGAAAATTTAGTGAAAATTTTATTGCTTTAGAAAATTGTGTTTAAATTGTATTCCTCTAGAAAATGTTGTCAAAATTTTATTTCTATAGAATATTTAGTCAAAGTGTTAATTCTACAAAAATGTTATTTCTTGTAGTTGTTGTATGGTTGACCTTTTAGTATAATTATTTGTAGAGTTTTTATTTTGTAGATAAATTAAAATAAAACACTATAAAAAACTAAGATTTTATTTTGTTTTATTACAACGTGACCTCAAGCCTTACAAACTCTACAAAAAAATTTTATTTCTATAGAAAATTTAGTGACAATTTTATTTCTATTTAAAATTATGTTAAAGTTCTATTTTTGTAGAAAATTTTGTCAAAATTTAATTTCTACGGAAAATTCTGTCAAAATTTTATTTCTATAGAACAGTTTGTCATAATTTTATTTCTATAGAAAATTTTGTCAAAATTTTATTACTTTAGAAAAATTTAACAAAATTTTATTTCTATTGAAATATTTGTCAAAATTTTATTTCTATAGAAAATTTAGTCCAAATTTTATTTTTATACCCTCCATCATAGGATGGGGGTATATTAACTTTGTCATTCCGTTTGTAACACATCGAAATATTGCTCTAAGACCCCATAAAGTATATATATTCTGGGTCGTGGTGAAATTCTGAGTCGATCTACGCATGTCCGTCCGTCCGTCCGTCCGTCCGTCCGTCCGTCCGTCTGTTGAAATCACGCTAACTTCCGAACGAAACAAGCTATCGACTTGAAACTTGGCACAAGTAGTTGTTATCGATGTAGGTCGGATGGTATTGAAAATGGGCCATATCGGTCCACTTTTACGTATAGCCCCCATATAAAGGGACCCTCAGATTTGGCTTGTGGAGCCTCTAACAGAAGCATATTTCATCCGATCCGGCTGAAATTTGGTATATGATGTTGGTATATGGTCTCTAACAACCATGCAAAAATTTGTCCACATCGGTCCATAATTATATATAGCCCCCATATAAACCGATCTCCAGATTTGGCTTGCGGAGCCTAAAATAGAAGCAAATTTCATCCGATCTGGCTGAAATTTGGTACATGATGTTGGTATATGGTCTCTAACAACCATGCAAAAATTGGTCCATATCGGTCCTTAATTATATATAGCCCCTATATAAACCGATCCCCAAATTTGGCTTGTGGAGCCTCTAAGAGAAGCATATTTCATCCGATTCGACTGAAATTTGGTACATGGTGTTGGTATATGGTCTCTAACAATCATGCAAAAATTAGTCCACATCGGTCCATAATTATATATAGCCCCCATATAAACCGATCCCCAGATTTGGCTTGCGGAGCCTCAAAGAGAAGCAAATTTCATCCGATCCGGCTGAAATTTGGTACATGGTGTGGGTATATTGTCTCTAACAACCATGCAAAAATTGGTCCATATCGGTCCATAATTATATATAGACCCCATATAAACCGATCTCCAGATTTGGCTTGCGAAGCCTCAAAGAGGGGCAAATTGCATCCGATCCGGCTGAAATTTGGTACATGGTATTGGTATATGGTCTCTAACAACCGTGCAAAAATTGGTCTACATCGGTCCTTAATTATATATGGCGTCCATATAAACCGATCCCCAGATTTAGGTTGCGGAGCCTCAAATAGAAGCAAATTTCATCCGATCCGCCTGAAGTTTGGTACATGATATTGGTATGTGGTCTCTAACAACCATGCAAAAATTGGTCCACATCGGTTCATAATTATATATAGCCCCCATATAAACCGATCCCCAGATTTGGCTTGCGAAGTCTCCAAGAGAAGCAAATTTCATCCAATCCGGTTGTAATTTGGAACATGGTGTTAGTATATGATCTTTAACAACCGTGCCAGAATTGGTCCATATCGGTCCCTAATTATATATAGCCCCCATATAAAATATTCTCCAGATTTGACCTCCGGAGCCTCTTGGAGGAGCACAATTCATCCAATCCGGTTCAAATTAGGCACGTGGTGTTAGTATATGGTCGCTAACAACCATACCAAAATTGGTCCAATCACACAAAAATTGGTCCATATCGGTTCACTTCTATTGAAAATTTTGTTAAAATTTTATTTCTGTAGAAAATTTTGTCAAAATTTTACGTCTACTTTGTCAAACTGAATTATATACGTATTGGATCGATCGTTTTTGATTTAATATATACCACGTATGGACTTACATACAATTTAGAAGAGGAGGTTTTAAGATACCTTGCCATCGGCAAGCGTTACCGCAACTTAAGTAATTCGATTGTGGATGGCAGTGTTTAGATAAAGTTTCCAGGCAATCCATGATGGAGGGTACATAAGCTTCGGCCTGGCCGAACTTACGGCCGTATATACTTGTTTTTTCTCATATTATTTCAATATTTTCAGTGTAGTAGCGCCCGTATAAATCGATTCCCAGATATCACTTCATTAAAATTTAAAATTAAAATTTAATTTAAAACATTTTACTTCGCTAATAGTGTCTCGCCAATTTCATTATCGATTACTAGAAGCCTTTCATAACACAATCCTATGATTCTTTTACAAATTCAATGCAAATTCTTAAAGCCTTTGCAAAATAAAAACGAAATAATTTAACGATAATCATAATAAAGATTTTGTTGTCTAAGCCATTCTAATACTTTCATTTACTTTAGTACTACTAATTTAAGATGTAAATATCATAGCATTTGGGGCACTTGTCACAGTCGAATGACAATACAATCTAAGGCTGTGGAGCATTGTCACCGTTCACAAAAACTGAAACGACAAATGAACCTATACAGACCAATTTACCAATGAGTTGCGAAACCAATGTCTAAAACAAAAGGACACAGTTCTTCATAGGACAATGTGGGGGAATGAAAGAGATAAGAAGGGCATCAGCGCTTGATAAATTTTCTGATAAAGTTTCTATCCACAATTTACGTATGTCATGTGAAGTCTATCAGGAGATCAACGAACTAGAAAGCTTTGAGATTATATAATTTGGTTGAAACAGCGGTAACTTGTAAAGATAAATTTGATAAATCAAATTTGTCTAGGAGATTAAATTCCCATAAGAAGATCTTAAATCATATCCCATGGAAAAACAAAAATTAGTGATAGTCTTTTTCAGTAAAAATGGATCATAATTATTTGTGGATGTATCATACAATAATATACACTGCATAACCTAATGGAAAAACTTACGTTCCGAAATCGTGGACAGACAGTAAGGAAACGAAAGAAAAATCGAAAGTAACAAGTATACGCGGCCGAAAATTCGGCAGCCCGAATTTTATGTACCCTCCACCATGGACGTACTTAGTTCTGCTATAGACAGACATCCACAATCGCATTACTTGGGTTGTGGTAGCAATTGCCGATGTCAAGGTATCTTACAACTTTTTAACATTGTTTTCTTATTTGCAAATTAGTCTATATTAGACAAAAAAGGCAGAGTAAATACCTACACCCATAGAAAAAATCATGAACGGCGTTGTCATTTCAAAACGTTTCGTTCATGAAAGTGAATCAACACACATGTGTTGTCAAACTGAGAACAGACGGGGTCAATCTGACAACGTTAAAATGACACCATCCGTTGTCAAAACAACAACGAGTGTTCATGATCTGAAAACGTAATGGTTACGAATTTATAAACAAAATTAAAAAACAAATATTTCCGCTACCGTGACTCGAACCTGTGTTGTGTGCACCATACGCGTTAACAGTCGCTTTAGCTCATTGCACCACCGGCGGAGTTGCCATAACAACGTCTAACGATTATTTTAAGAATTTTCATGGAAAAAGAAAAACGAATGCCGTTCATGAAATCGTGAACGCCCGTGGACAAAATCGTGAACATTTCGTTTTGATTTTTTGTGAACGTTTCCGTTTCATTTTGTCACCGTCCGTTCACGATTGTGGAACGCAATTTTTCTATTAGTGTATATAATTCAACTAAGCTCTTGATCGATTTATATGGAGGAGTCTATAAATTATTATGAATCGATGTGAACCAACTTTCACATGATCAGAGGAAATTTGTTTCTGCATTAAGCTCCAGAAGTCAAATATAGGGACTATAATTATGAACTGATGTGAAACAATTTTTGCATGATTATTAGCAAGCATGTACCGATAACACGTACCAAATTTCAACCGGATCAAGATCCAAATGGCACCGGAATCAAATCCTGTGATCGGTTTATATGGAAAATAAAGAATATACTACGTTAGGTTAACATAGGTTAGGTGGCAGCCCGATGTATTTGGCTCACTTAGACTATTCAGTCCATTGTGATACCACATTGGTGAACTTCTCTCTTATCAGTGAGTGCTGTCCGATTCCATGTTAAGCTCAATGACAAGTTATTTCCTTTTTATAGCCGAGTCCGAGCGGCGTTCCACATTGCAGTGAAACCTCTCTAAGTGGTTTCACTGCAATGAAACCCTCAGAAATGTCACCAGCATTGCTGAGGTGGGATAATCCACCACTGAAAAATTTTTGGTGTTCTGTCGAAGCAGGAATCGAACCCACAACCATGTGTATGCAAGGCGGGCATATCCATTGCACCACGGTGGCTCCCAAAGAATATACTAACACCACGGACCAAATTTCAAACAGATCGAATAAACTTTGCTTCTCCAGGAGGTTATGGACCAATTTTTGAATAGTTGTAGAGGTCATATACTAATACCACGTACCAAATTTCAACTGATCTGGATGAAATTTTCTCCTCCAAGAGGCTACGCAAGCCAAATATATTATTGATATAAAATGTGAACACTGAAAACATATTGTCGTGAGGCCAAAGATTGATTAGCATAGAAGACGCATTTCTCTAATATAAAGTTGTATTCCTTGTCGAAACTTTTCAATGAAGTCGTTTTGTCGTTATAATTAAGTGATTTGACTTAAAAATGGATATATTAATATGAAAGAAAGAATTTTTTTGGGGTAAGGTCAACATGACTTTAATAATTCAGAAAAATTGTTTAAAATTAATGAAATTGTCTTTTTGCATCTTGACTAAAAGCAAAAAATCGTTCAAATATAGGACTTGTTTTTCAACACTTTATTTTAAAGACCTTTTTTTACTTGAAACATAGTATAATTTCTACTGGAAGTCGTGCCTGAATTTGGAAAATAAAGTTGTCGTTAACTTGTTTTTAAAGGACTTTGATAGCATAGAAAGAAAAAAAAGCTGAAAAAGCGAAAAATTAAAATTTGCTTCCTAAAGGCAAGTACACAAACCCCAAATTTAAAAAAGAAGTGTGTCTTAAAAGTATCCTTACTTGTATTTTCCGCTTCTTCGGCTCGGAATCAATACCAAAATTTTTAAAGAAAAGACAAAATCTTTGGAACCGAGCCTGCTTTTTTTTTCAATGAATAATAGTGGTCCAAGGATGAACCATTGAGGAACTTTTCGGAATATATTTAAGGCGTCCGATCGTTTTTCATTGAGATACTAAAATATCGTGGCCGTTATCGAGCACTGCTCAAACCCATCAACTCAGTTCGATACAACGCTACAATCAAGGTTACTTGGATCTAAATATTTTAACCTTCCCTTAATGATTTGTATATTGATTCTGAACCAAGGATGCGACTTCTTTAAACTAAATACATATTTTAGTGACCTATCTGGCGTTAAATCTAGGATCAATAAAATTAAATGAGGATACAGATCTAATTTATTTCTCTTTTCGCGGTTAAAATGTCCAAATTAACGGATACTTCAAAGTACAACTGTTTTGTTAATTACCCCCCCCCCCAAAAAAAAAAAAAAAAAAAAAAAAAAACAAGTAAGGAAAGTCTAAAGTCGGGCGGGGCCGACTATATTATACCCTTCACCACTTTGTAGATCTAAATTTTCGATACCATAACACATCCGTCAAACGCGTTTACATACATTTAAATACATTTAAATATCACTCGATTTGGATAGAATTTGATAGACTTTTACAAAATCTATAGACTCAAAATTTAAGTTGGCTAATGCACTAGGGTGGAACACAATTTTAGTAAAAAATATGGGAAACATTTAAATCTGAAGCAATTTTAAGGAAACTTCGCAAAAGTTTATTTATGATTTATCGCTCGATATATATGTATTAGAAGTTAAGAAAATTAGAGTCATTTTTACAACTTTTCGACTAAGCAGTGGCGATTTAACAAGGAAAATGTTGGTATTTTGACCATTTTTGTCGAAATCAGAAAAACATATATATGGGAGCTATATCTAAATCTCAACCGATTTCAATCAAATTTGGCACACATGACTATATTACTAATTGTACTCCTAGTGCAAAATTTCAACAAAATTGGGCCAAAACTCTGGCTTCTGCGTCCATATAAGTGCATATCGGGCGAAAGATATATATGGGACCTATATCTAAATCTGAATCGATTTCAACCAAATTTGGCACGCGTAGCTACAATGCTAAATCTACTCTCTGTGCAAAATTTCAACCAAATTGGGCCAAAACTCTGGCTTGTAGGACCATATTAGTCCATATCGGGCGAAAGATATATATGGAAGCTATATCTAAATCTGAAGTGATTTCAATCAAATTTTGCACACTTGAATATACTACCAATTGTACTCCTAGTGCAAAATTTCACCCAAATTCGGCCAAAACTCTGGCTTCTGCATCCATATAAGTCCATATCGGGCGAAAGATATTTATGGGAGCTATATCTAAATCTGAACCGATGTCAATCAAATTTTGCACACTTGACTATACGACTAAGTGTTATGTTTGTACAAAATTTCAAGCAAATCGGTATAAACTTCTGTCTGCTGGGTCCATATTAGTGCATATCGGGCGAAAGATATATATGGGAGCTATATCTAAATCTGAAGGCGATTGGACTTAAATTGCGACCTAGACTTTGATCACAAAAATGTGTTCACAGACAGACGGACGGACGGACAGACGGACGGACAGACAGACGGACATGGTTATATCGACTCAGGGACCCACCCTGAACATATGCACTAACTTATAATACCCTGTTCCACAGTGTGGCGCAGGGTATAAAAACTTCAAACCAAAGATGCTAAATCCTCAAAATACGTCTTAGCATGTATTTTAAGTGTTTTTATCTTAAATCTAAATGTTTAATATTTCAGTTAATTTAAGGAGGATTTCCTCAAATCAAAAATGTGTTTCTTTACTTTAACCCTTTCGACCCCGAATTTTTATAGGTATCGCTAAATTTTTTTTTTTACTTTTAATCATGTTGAAGTCATTTAAGAAGCAATTGTGACTACAAACTATTTTGTTTTGTAATGATAGACGTAGTACGTTTTATTGGATTTTTGTTAAGTTGTTTGTTATCTTACAGTAAATATATCTTAAGCGTGATTAAATATGTAAAGGTGATTAAAATCGGTGAGCTTGAATTTAATCGTGAACGTGAATTTGTTCGTGATTGTGACTTTTTGTATCTGTTTTACCGTGAGTGCGAATTTTATCGTGAATATGAATTTTATTGTTAACGTGAATTTTATCTTGAGCGTGAGTTGGATCGTGAGCGTGGGTTGGATCGTGAAAGTAAATTTTTATCGGGAGCGTGATTTCGGAGAAAGTTTACTCACTCACAATCACTAACACAATTTGATTTTTACTCACGCTCACGCGCCACACATTTTTCTTTAATCCCGTTCACGCACATTCACGAGGTTTCGTTAAAATTTCATTCACGAGATTTCGTTTAAATTTCATTCACGGCTTCGCGTGAATCACGCGTGACTCACGAAAATGTTTTGTTTTTTTTTTTTTGTTTTTAACCCATGTCAATTTAACTGGCGGTGTAAAAAACCAAAGTATTATAAAGCGTCAATATTCGTCCTAATCCACTAATATGTTGTCAAGAAGTGGCTTCCTCCCTTTTTACGATTCCTTCCAAATTCCCCACTGCACTGCAGATATGTTTTCCACATCATCGCCGCATTTCTCGTCACTGGGACATCCCAATTGAAGTTCAAAATTTTTTCAAAATCATTGTTTTTCAAACCTTTTTTCTCCAGGTCTTATGTTCAAAAATATGTAATTTACTACCACAATTGCCCAAGGTTGCCCACAGGCAACTTTTCAATTTTAAAAATTTCCCATCTGTTGTTTTTTTGCAATTCTAAGATTTGACTTCCAGAAATATTTTATTTGACATGTACTACAATAGATTTAATAAAAACTTTCAACATTTTAGTTGTAATTTTTGAAAAAAGTCACATGTATAAAAACCTCTTTTTAAATTCGCAAATATTTTTTCCTTAAGGTACATGCGTATTAATGAAACATTTTTTGCTAACTGACAACCAAATTAGCTGATTTTTCATTCAACTTGAAGAAAACACTTGTAGCTTTCGATACCGTTACAGTTTTATGAACAAAAACAAAAACAACGCTGACAGTGAGTCTCAAAACACAAAAAGTTGCCAACAGGCAACTTTAGGGTCGCAAGGGTTAAGGAAAATTTGCCTTAGACATACGGCTTTAACGGTGGGACGCAAATTTTCAAAAATTTTATACCATCCACCATAGGATGGGGGAGTATATTAACTTTGTCATTCCGTTTGTAACACATCGAAATATTGCTCTAAACCCCATATATTCTGGGTCATGGTGAAATTCTGAGTCGATGAGAGCATGTCCGTCCGTCCGTCTGTTGAAATCACGCTAACTTCCGACGAAACAAGCTATCGACTTGAAACTTGGCACAAGTAGTTGTTATTGATGCAGGTCGGATGGTATTGCAAATCGGCCATATCAGTCCAGTTTTACGTATAGCCCCCATATAAACGGACCCCCAAATTTGGCTTGCGAGGCCTCTAAAAGAAGCAAATTTCATCCGATCCGGCTGAAATTTGGTACAAAGTGTTAGTATATGGTCTCTAACAACCATGCATTGGTTCACATCGGTCCATAATTATATATAGCCCCCATATAAACCGATTCCCAGATTTGGCTTGCGGAGACTCTAAGAGAAGCAAATTTCTAACAACCATGCAAAAATTGGTCCACATCGGTCCATAATTATATGTAGCCCCCATATAAACGTACCCCCAGATTTGACTTGCAGATCCTCTAAGAGAAGCGAATTTCATCCGATCCGGTTGAAATTTGATACATGGTATTAGTATATGGTCTATAACAACCATGCAGGAATTGGTCCATATCGGTCCATAATTATATGTAGCCCCCATATAAACCGATTCCCAGACTTGACATCCGGAGCCTCTTGGAAGAGCAAAATTCATCTGATTCAGGTGAAATTCGGTACGTGGTGTTAATATATGGCCTCAAACACCCATGCAAAAATTGGTGGAAATGGGTACTTAATTACATATAGCCCCCGTATAAACCGAAACGGAGCCCCTTGAAAGAGCAAAATTCATCCGATTCGGTTGAAATTTGGTACGTGGTGTTAGTATATCGTCTCTAACAAACATGCAGGAATTGGTCCATTTCGGTCGTAATTATGACATCCGGAGCCACGTGGAAGTGCACAATTCATCCGATTCGGTTGAAATTTGGTACGTGGTGTTAGTATATTGTCTCTAACAACCATGCAGGAATTGGCCCGTATCGGTCTATAATTATATATAGCCCCCATATAAACCGAACCCCAGATTTGGCTTTCGGAGCCTCTAAGAGAAGCAAATTTCATCCGATCCGATTGAAATTTGATACATGGTATTAGTATATGGTCTATAACAACCATGCAGGAATTGTTCCATATCGGTCCATAATTATAAGTAGCCCCCATATAAACCGATCCCCAGACTTGACATCTGGAGCCTCTTGGAAGAGCAAAATTCATCTGATTCAGGTGAAATTCGGTACGTGGTGTTAATATATGGCCTCCAACACCCATGCAAAAATTGGTGGAAATGGGTCCTTAATTACATATAGCCCCCATATAAACCGATCCCCAGGTTTGAACTCCGGAGTATATCTTCTCTAACAAGCATGCAGGAATTGGTTCATTTCGGTCCTAATTATGACATCCGGAGCCTAATTATGACATCCGGAAGTGCAAAATTCATCCGATTCGCTTGAAATTTGGTACGTGGTGTTACTATATGGTCTCCAACAACCATTATAGACCATATCGGTCTATAATTAATATATATTGCCGCCGTATAAACCGATCCCCAGATTTGGATTGCGGATCCTCTAAGAGAAGCAAATTTCATCCGATCCGGCTGAAATTTGGTACATGGTGTTAGTATATGGTCTCTAGCAACCATGCAAAAATTGGTCCACATCGGTCCATAATGACATATAGCCCCCATATAAACCGATCCCCCGATTTGGCTTGCGGAGCCTCTAAGAGAAGCAAATTTCATCCGATCCGGCTGAAATTTGGTACGTGGTGTTAGTATATTGTCTCTAACAACCATGAAAAAATTATATATTGCCCCCATATAAACCGATTCCCAGATTTGACCTCCGGAGCCTCTTGGAAGAGCAAAATTTATTTGATTCACTTGAAATTCGGTACGTGGTATTAATATATGGCCGCAAACACACGGAGCCCTTTGGAAGAACAAAATTCATCCGATTCCGTTGAAATTTGGTACTTGATGTTAGTATACGATCTCTAACAACCATGCAAAAATTGGCCCATATCGGTCTATAGTTATATATAGCCCACAGATAAATCGATCCTCAATCACACAAAAATTGGTCCATATCAAGTTCATAATTGCGACCCCCATATTTCAATTCTGGCTCTCTGAGTACCGTCCAAAAGTCCATATCGATTCGTAATTATTTGTAGACTTACCTATACATACCTTTTTTGTCTAATATATACCACGTATGGACCAACTTACAATTTAGAAGACGATGTTAAAAAGTTTTAAGATACCTTACCATCGGTAAGTATTACTACAACCCAAGTAATTCGATTGTCGATGACAGTCTTTAGTAGAAGTTTCTACGCAATCCATGGTGGAGGTCGGCCGAACTTACGACCGTATATACTTGTTTCCACGTGGGATTGTCGTAGTGGATCTACTTTTCATCACCGGTAAAGATGCGATGCAAAGCACCTTTCCTTTATTGCCTTTGAAGCAGCTGCTCAAAAGCTTCGCGCAAATGCGGTTTTGTTAACACACATTTGACATATCACAAAAAGCTATGTTGTTGTTTACACTCCTGGTTAATGGCACATACTGAAATTTAAAGCTATGGAATGATTTTAATATACATACGAGCTACGCCATCTGCTGGCAATCCCACATTACTAAGTGGCGCTCCCTATATTACCTTCAAAAGTTCCGATCAAATGTCACAAGACTACATCAGTTTCTGGATAAGATCTATTTTTGTTTGATATTTAAAGAAATTTTAATCTTCTCGTCTAAGCGTGCAAGAAAATTGGATAAAATAATGCCCTTCATATAATGTGAAATATAAATTGTGAACGAGGAGTAAATTGCTACCTATATTTATAACTGGTCTTATTAAAAAATATTCAGTTTTTTTTTTTGAAGGTCCACAATAATCGTGTCTTCTGTTGCTTAACTAGATGACACTAACATTCCCACTGCACTCATAAGATGGTAAGAGGCAAAGACATTCCTCTAAGGAAAGGACTCTCGTTCAACGAATAATATCGACAACAAGAAGAAAATTAGCAAAGAACGGAACAAAAGCTATCGAAACTACAATGGGGGAGGAAAATAATGATACAGGAGGCTGAAGAAACTGGCACTCGACTACTTGACATCTCATTCGAAGCTCATTCGAAGCCATGTTAACAGAAAACAAAACAAAAAGTCAACAAAACAACAAAAATATCAGCAATGTAATGACAACAACATTTGGTGTCCTTTAAGGCACACAACAATGATGTCCATTTTCCCCATTCAAGTTTTCATCTGGCATCGTCCTTCTCTACTTCACAATGTTTTTTTTTTTTTTTTTTTTTTTTTTTTTAAGTTTTATATACCGAAACTGTGTATACCCTAAACCTACTGGCATAGGCACTTTTCTAGTGCTCTTCTTGTAACGAAACAGTCTATGTGCTCCTTGCCAATGCTATAGAACTTGTTTAAATGTTCTACATTTTGTGTTTCTTTTTTTTAAGCTTATTTGTATTGTCGTTTTATAATGTATGTTTTTACACCATGAAATCGGTTGTCATCATTCGAAAATAGACACTGATGTGACCACTCCAACCAACCATTCCAGCAATGTCCTCCAGGTTTCATTCAGCCACTGATGATATTTACAAACTGCCATTGTTCTCTGAAATGGTCATTTGTGTATAAAAGTCAATTTCCCCAAAGTCGTTTGTCAATTATTTCCAATAACAACATCATGAACAATATCAAAGTTTGTGTGTGTGTGTGAGCGTGTAATGATAACACAAATTTTTTTTAGTGTTCTCTCACATTTATTTCAAGGATACGCTTGGGGCTATAGATAGACGAGATGATTGAGCATACATTTAGTTAGGTGGTGTTCTACTATCTGTATCATAAAATTTTTACAAATAATAATATTGCTCTATGAAATGAGACTACACTGAAAGAAAAGCTTGTGAGGTTTCAGAGATTTTGTATTTACGCTAATGATTTCGGTATTGATTTCGAGCCAAAGAAGCGAAGAATTGAAGTAAGGATACATGTAAAATGCAATTCTCGTTTGAGTTTGAGTTTTGGGTACTTGCTATTAGAAGAAAACTTTGAATTTATTCTTTTTTATAACCTCCACAATACACTGTTAGAAAAATATGTTTTTCATATGTTTCGATATAAACAAAATGTGTTTCGGGCACAATTTTTAAACACAATATATTTAAGTGAAAACATGTAATGTTCCTAAACTAACACTAAATGTTTGGGACACATATAATCTGTTAATATGTTAGAATATATTATGTTTGGGGCATGAATGTTTCATAAAAATAATATGTGTAAATGTAAACATATATTCATTTACAAATTACGAGTTAACATATATATGTTGTGATATTTTATTCAGAGAGCGACAGAGAGAGTATAGAGAAAGAAATAGCGATGGAAACCAGGAGGGTTGACGAAAGATATCAACATAACACAGCGAGAGAATCAAAAGAGAGCAATTTCTGTGAAACAGCTTGTATGTCGTGGCGGAAAACTGTTTATGATAAGGCCAAAAATTTGATATGCTAAATATTGATAGTCTAAATATTATGTAATTTGTATATTAGAATGAGTATTCGGAGTAAAGAGAATGGGCATTCGGAACCACGAGAATAGGCATTTGAAAAAAAAAACAAGTATATACGGCCGTAAGTTCGGCCAGGCCGACACTTTTGTACCCTCCACAAGGGATGCGTAGAAAATTCTACGAAAGACTGTCATCCACAATCGAATTACTTGGGTTGTGGTATCTCAAAACTTCTTAACATCGTTTTCTAAATTGTGAGTTAGTCCATACGTGGTGTATATTAGACAAAAAAGTTATGTATAGGTAAGTCTACAAATAATTACGAATCGATATGGACTTTTGCACAGTACGTAGAGAGCCAGAATTGAAATATGCGGGTCGCTTATATGGGGGCTATATACAATTATGAACTTGATATGGACCAATTTTCGTGTGATTGGGGATCGATTTATCTGAGGGCTATATATAACTATAGACCGATATGGCTAACTGTGTCCATATCGGTCTATAGTTTTATATACATGGTTGTTAACGGCCATATATTAGCACAATGTACCAAATTCCAACTGACTCGGATTTGCTCCTCCAAGAGCTCCAAAACCAAATCACGGGATCGGTTTATATTTTCCTTCTCCAAAAGGCACCTGAGGTCAGATCTGGGGATCGGTTTATATGGGGGCTATATATAATTATGGACTGATATGAACCAATTCCTGCATGGTTGTTGGATACCATATACTAACATCACGTACCAAATTTCAACCGAATCGAATGAATTTTGCTCTTCCAAGATGCTCCGGAGGTCCAATCTGGGGATCGGTTTATATGGGGGCTATATATAATTATAGACCGATGTGGACCAATTTTTGCATGGTCATTAGAGGCCATATACTACCACCATGTACCAAATTTCAGCCGGATCGGATGAAATTTGCTTCTCTTAGAGGCTCCGCATGCCAAATCGGGGGATCGGTTTATATGGGGGCTATATGTAATTATGGACCGATGTGGACCAATTTTTGCATGTTTGTTAGATACCATATACTAACACCATGTACCAAATTTCAACTGAATCAGATGAATTTTGGTCTTCCAAGAGGCTCCGGAGGTCAAATCTGGTGATCGGTTTATATGGGGGCTATATATAATTATGGACCGATGTGGACCAATCTTTGCATGGTTGTTAGAGACCATATACTAACACCACGTACCAAATTTCAACCGGATCGGATGAATTTTGCTCCTCTAAGAGGCTCCGGAGGTCAAATCTGGGGATCGACTTATATAGGGGCTATATATAATTATGGACTGATATGGACCAATTTTTGCATGGTTGTTAGAGACCATATACTAACGCCATGTACTAAATTTCAGCCGGATTGGATGAAATTTGCTTCTCTTAGAGGCTCCGCAAGCCAAATCGGGGGAGCGGTTTATTTGGGGGCTATATATAATTATGGACCGATGTGGACCAATTTTTGCATGGTTGTTAGAGACTATAAATAGCCTTCTGGTTACTCTAGAAAAAGAAAGGATAAAAGTGGTGGCATACGCAGATGATGTAGCTCTGGCAGTCAGGGGAAAATTCCCATCCACAATCAGAGATATTATTCAGAGGGCCCTCCGGATGACTGAGAAATGGGCGAAAGACAATGGTCTTGGGGTAAATCCTGCAAAGACAGAATTAGTCATGTACTGCAAAGATCGCAAAACTCCCACGGTTAGGCCTATTTCCTTAGAGGGTATTGAAATTCCCTTTGGTGATTGTGCAAAATACCTTGGCGTTATTTTGGACAGGAAGCTGAACTTTAAGCTTAATATTGAAGAAAGGGCGAGAAAAGCCATGATAGCTTTGTACTCGTGCAAAAAGGCAATAGAAAACAAGTATATACGGCCGTAAGTTCGGCCAGGCCGAATCTTATGTACCCTCCACCATGGATTGCGTAGGAACTTCTACTAAAGGCTGTCATCCACAATCGAATTACTTGGGTTGCGATAACACTTGCCGATGGCAAGGTATCGTAAAACTTTTTAGCACTGTCTTCTAAATTGTAAGTTAGCCCATACGGGGTATATATTAAACAAAAAAAGGCCGATTAAATACGTATATAATCTAGTTTGACAAAATTTTCTATAGGAATAAAATTTTGACAAAATTTTCTATAGAAATAAAAATTTGACAAAATTTTCTATAGAAATAAAAACTTGACAAAATTTTCTATAGAAATAAAATGTTGACAAAATTTTCTATAGCAATACAATTTTGACAAAAATTTTTATAGAAATAAAATGTTGACAAAATTTTGTATAGAAATAAAATTTTGACAAAATTTTGTATAGAAATAAAATGTTGACAAAATTTTCTACAGAAATAATTTTTTTACAAAATTTTCTATAGAAATAAAATTTTGACAAACATTTCTATAGAAATAAACTTTGGACAAAACTTTCTATAGAAATGAAATTTTAACAAAACTTTCTATAGTAATAAAATTTGACAAAATTTTCTATGGAAATAAAGTTTTGGTCGATTACAAAATTTTCTATAGAAATAAAATTTTGACAAAATTTTCTATGGAAATAAAATTTTGACAAACATTTGTATAGAAATAAACTTTTGACAAAATTTTCTATAGAAATGAAATTTTGACAAAACTTTCTATAGTAATAAAATTTGACAAAATATTCTATGGAAATAAAGTTTTGGTAGATTATTTTTGGCGATATGGACCAATTTTTGTGTAATAAGTCATCGGCTATATATAACTAAAGACCGATATGGACCAATTTTTACATGGCTGTTAGAGGCCATATATTGACAAAATGTACCAAATTTCAACCGTATCGGATGACTTTTGCTCCTCCAAGAGGTTCCGGCGTCAAATCTGGGGACGGTTTATATGGGAACAATATATAATTATGGACCGATATGGACCAATTTTTGCATGGTTGTTAGAGACCATATACTAACACCATGTACCAAATTTCAACTGGATCGGATGAATTTTGCTCTTCCAAGAGGCTCCGGAGGTCAAATCTGGGGATCGGTTTATATGGGGGCTATATATAATTATGGACCGATATGGACCAATTTTTGCATGGTTATTAGAGGCCGTAAACTAACATCAGGTACCAAATTTCAACCGGATCGGATGAATTTTGCCCCTCCAAGAGGCTCCGGAGGTCAAATCTGGGGATCGGTTTATATGGGGGCTATATATAATTATGGACCGATATGGACCAATTTTTGCATGGTTGTTAGAGACCATATACTAACATCAGGTACCAAATTTCAATCGGATCGGATGAATTTTGCCCCTCCAAGAGGCTCCGGAGGTCAAATCTGGGGATCGGTTTATATGGGGCTATATATAATTATGGACCGATATGGACCAATTTTTGCATGGTTGTTAGAGACCGTATACTAAGACCACGTACCAAATTTCAACCGGATCGGATGAATTTTGCTGCTCCGGGAGGCTCCCCAAGCCAAATTTGGGGATCGGTTTATATGGGAGCTATACGTAAACGTGGTCCGATATGGCCCATTTTCAATACCATCCGACCTACATCAATAACAACTACTTGTGCCAAGTTTCAAGTCGATAGCTTGTTTCGTTCGGAAGTTAGCGTGATTTCCACAGACGGACGGACAGCCGGACAGACGGACGGATCGACTCAAAATTTCACCACGACCCAGAATATATATACTTTATGGGGTCTTAGAGCAATATTTCGATGTGTTACAAACGGAATGACAAAGTTAATATACCCCCATCCTATGGTGGAGGGTATAAAAAGTGGGGACTAAAACCAAAAATTGTGCATTGGCTATAAACGGCAGTGGTTAGACATATAATGCTATATGGTGTTGTAGTCTGGTGGCCGGCACTTCAGAAACCGACTGGTTTAGATAAAGTTCAGCGTATGGCGTGTTTGTGTATTTCAGGCGCATTCAGCAAGACAGGAACAAATTCCCTTAATGTCATGCTGCATATATTGCCTTTAGACATTTTGGCCAAACAGTCAGCTGCAACAGCGGCTGTGCGGTTGCGCGAACTATCGCTGTGGTCGGAAAAAAGTTACGGTCACAGTTCTGTCCTCAAAATAATGCCAGATGTGCCTAACGTAGTGGATTACACTTTGGCGACTCCACTTTTCGACAAAAAGTTTGAGACTCTAATCCCCAACAGTGAGGCCTGGTGCACACAGACCCCGGGGAATGAAGAATATATACATTTCTACACTGATGGCTCCAAATTGGATGGACAAGTGGGTTTCGGAGTATATTCTAATGATCTGGAACTTAAAATAGCGAAAAGATTACCTAATCACTGTAGTGTTTTTCAGGCTGAAATATTAGCAATAAGAGAGGTGGCGAATTGGCTGAGAAGTAATGTTCCAAGGAATGAGGGCATTAATATATACTCAGACAGTCAACCTGCAATAAAATCCTTGGACTCTGTGTTCCTCAACTCGAAAACGGCCATCGACTGCCGCAAATCTCTCAATGAGATGGCTGAGCAGTACAATATTCACCTAATATGGGTACCTGGCCATAGGAACATACCGGGGAACTGCGAAGCGGATGAGTTGGCAAGGCTAGGGACTACCTTACATATTCCAGGGGATATGCCCCTGGCTACCTGCAAGCTCATGCTGCGTGAGAAGGCTGTTATGATGGCAAATGTTCGATGGGAGAATTGCAAGGGTTGTAACGACACCAAGCAAATATGGCCCCATTTCAACATAAAACGTACACTAGATATGCTAATGTTCTCGAGACGTCAGATATCACTCCTGATATCTGCTATAACGGGTCGCTGCCTGATAGGCGATTTTGCAAAAACTATTGGCGCGAAGTATAATGACTATTGTATGAGCTGCCATGATGCGGAGGAAAAAGAATCAATTAAACACCACTTGTGTGAGTGTCCTGCATTTTGTGTAAAGCGCAAACAACTCTTAGGAGCATATAGCTTCAGATTACTGGCGGATCTGGAAACCGTTAACTTAAGCAGTCTGCTAATGTTTTTGGAACAATCTGGTTGGTTCAACAAAGAAAAATAATCAAGAAGGTTCAGCGGTTAAAACTAGAAGTGCCCATATGTAATTGGTACTTTTAGTCAATGTGGTATCACAATGGACTGAATAGTCTAAGTGAGCCTGAATCTTAATCGGGCTGCCACCTTAACCTAACCTAACCTAGAGACTATATGCTAACACCATGTACCAAATTTCAACCGGATCGGATGAAATTTGCTTCCCTTAGAGAATCTGCAAGCCAAATTTGGGGGTCCGTCTATATGGGGGCTATACGTAAAAGTGGACCGATATGTCCCATTTGCAATACCATCCGATCTACATCAATAACAACTACTTGTGCCAAGTTTCAAGTCGATAGATTGTTTCGTTCGGAAGTTAGCGTGATTTCAACAGACGGACGGACGGACATACATGCTCAGATCGACTCAGAATTTCTCCACGACCCAGAATATATATACTTTATGGGGTCTTAGATCAATATTTCGATGTGTTACAAACGGAATGACAAAGTTAATATACCCCCCATCCTATGGTGGAGGGTATAAAAACAGCATGTGTTTTCGCCTTGAGAGCAGTATTTTATGTATGTATGGACAAGTGTTTTGTTTATCATTTTGGCATTAGGGGCACAATTTTTTTCTTGGTTCGTTAAAAGAAATCAGGGGTCTTCATAAAAATAACGAAATGGCACTATACTCTTTTTAGAGTTGGGACGGTAAAATGAAAAAAGGAGGAAATAGAGAAAAAATAAACAGTAAAATGTAAAAAAAAAAAACAAAGTTTAGTTCCTCTTTATTAACAAGTAGTCCAAGAGGAGTTGACGGACACCTTCAAATATAAAAGCGGGCATTAACATCGAGTTTTCCAGCTAAAACAATTGAAAAAGTTTATTTTCTTTAAATGGAATTATTAAAAAAAGTAAAAGTTAAAACAGGGTAATTTTAGGGCGATAATGCCAACTTAATACCGGCCTTAAAGGTAAAAATGAAATTAAGTACAAAACGATAAGTTTTAAATGAATTTAAAATGGTATTAAATGCTAGTAAAAAACTGTGCAAGCCTAAATAAATTTATGTGTATATTATAAAATTATTTATGTATGTTTATACTCAACTCCAAAATTTCAAACCAGTTAGTCCATGCGTGGTATAGACACAATTTTTTCGGATTCAATCACGAAATTAATTGATCCAATTATTTTTTTTAAATTGAAATATCTTCAATCACGAAAATGATAGTATCAATCACAGTTTTAATTGGACATTAAAAAAATGCTTGATTAAAAAATTAATTAATCTCATTAGCAAATTTCAATTAATTTTTTAATTGTTTCAATAAAATTTTTATTGATGTTGATTGCAAAACTCAATTATTTTTGTTTCATTAAAAACGTAACTATTTTCAATTACTTTCTTAACTGACTTACGGCCATTTTCATGTGGCTCCGTTAGGCTTTAACTGCCTGTTAACAGAAAGTAAAATGGAAATATATTCTAAAATGGAAATATCTTAAGTTCTTAACTGGCACATGGAAAATATAGGCACGATGACAGATATCTCCATGCTACGGTTTAAAAGTTCGTTAGATAACGGAGCTTAATAAAAATGGGGATTAATGTTTTAACCCCCATTTTCATGAAGCTCCGTTAGTGCTCCGTTAACTAACGAACTTTTAAACCGTATTATGGACATAGCTGCCATGTTGCCTATATATTCCATATGCCAGTTAGGAACTTAACTGCCGAAAAATGTTCAGTTATTGTTAACCGGAGAGAAGATATTTGCAATTTACTTTCTGTTAACTGGGAGTTAAAGCCTAACGGAGCTACATGAAAATGGCTGTAAGTGTGTTAAAAAATTGAAAAATTGAACGGTACAAAAATTCGTCAAATGAAAATGGACCCTTAACCCTTTCACTACCGAAATAAACCTTATGTTAGAAACCTTAATTTTTCTTCTGTTTTTTACTAGTACCAACAGCATTTAAAACAAAAATTGTCATTTTGAGATCCTACCTCAATTACTTCAAGAGCTATATGAGCTTTTGAAAACTGAAAACTTGATTCTTGAATTGTGACCAAATGGCCCTACGAAAAGAAGCGTTATTTAGCCTATAATATATTTCAAAGTGTGAGAAAAAACACAAAAAAAAACCGAAAAAGTTTTTGTATAAATGTCAATTTACTAGAAACATACAGTAGAAAAATTGTCTCAAATTTTCATATTTTTCGTTTATCGTTAAAGAAGTCTATAAAAATGTATTTTAGTTCTCTCCAATATGGAAAATATTTATAGTTTATTTAAATTAAAGCCTCTACTTTAAAACAACATCGAGAAATAAATCGAAACTAAGTGGGAAAATAGAATTTGGTGTCGTTTTCGAATGTCCTTCTAAGTGGACATCAGTAGTGAAAGGGTTATGGAACATGATTAATAGAATCATTGAAAAGAAAACGCCAGATACAAATCTATACACGCCTGGACTGTACATGTTTCGATTTGGGCGAATGAATCTTTCCACAGCCTTTAGTATAGATCTGGCTGGGAGAGATAACTCAATTTTGGGCTCTTTCTGCTAACTCCTTATGGAGAAAACATTTGGGAATTTTCCTCTAACAAATTGAATCGTTTTTTTCACCCACTGTACATCATCTTTTCATATAACTACAAGTCCCTTAATCTTATTATACCCTCCACCATAGGATGGGGGGTATATTAACTTTGTCATTCCGTTTGTAACACATCGAAATATTGATCTATGACCCCATAAAGTATATATATTCTGGGTCGTGGTGAAATTCTGAGTCGATCTGAGCATGTCCGTCCGTCCGTCTGTTGAAATCACGCTAACTTCCGAACGAAACAAGCTATCGACTTGAAACTTGGCACAAGTAGTTGCTATTGATGTAGGTAGGATGGTATTGCAAACGGACCCCCAAATTTGGCTTGCGATTGCTCTAAGAGAAGCAAATTTCATCCGATCCGGCTGAAATTTGGTACATGGTGTTAGTATATGGTCTCTAACAACCATGCAAAAATTGGTCCATATCGGTCCATAATTACATATAGCCCCCATATAAACCGATCCCCCGATTTGGCTTGCGCAGCCTGTAAGAGAAGCAAATTTCATCCGATCTGGCTGAAATTTGGTTCATGGTGTTAGTATATGGTCTCTAACAACCATGCAAAAATTGGTCCATATCGGTCCATAATTACATATAGCCCCCCTATAAACCGATCCCCCGATTTGGCTTGCGGAGCCTCTAAGAGAACCAAATTTCCTCCGATCCGGCTGAAATTTGGTACATGGTGTTGGTATATGTTCTCTAGTGACCATGCAAAAATTGGTCCAAATCGGTCCATAATTATATATAGCCCCCATATAAACCGATCCCCAGATTTGAACTCCGGAGCCTCTTAGAGGAGCAAAAGTCATCCGATCCGCTTAAAATTCGGTACGTGGTGTTAGTATATTGTCTCTAACAACCATGCCAAAAGTGGTCCATATCGGTCCATAATTATATATAGCCCCATATAAGGCGATACCCAGTTTTGACCTCCGGAGCCTCTTAGAGGAGCAAAATTCATCCGATGCGGTTGAAATTTGGTACGTGGTGTTAGTACATAATCTCTAACAACCATGCAAGAATAGGTCCATATCGGTCCATAATTATATATAGCCCCCATATAAGCCGATACCCAGATTTGGCCTCCGAAGCCTCTTAGAGGAGCAAAATTCATCCGATCCGGTTGAAATTTGGTACGTGGTGTTAGTATATGGTCTCTAACAACCATGCAAGAATTGGTCCATATCGGTTGATAATCATGGTTGCCACTCGAGACAAAAATAATCTACCAAAATTTTATTTTTATAGAAAAATTGTCAAAATGTTATTTCTATAGAAAATTTTGTCAAAATTTTATTTCTATAGAAAATTTTGTCAAAATTGTATTTCTATAGAAAATTTTTTCTAAATTTTATTTCTATAGAAAATTTTGTCTAAATTTTATTTCTATACAAAATTTTTTCCAAATTTTATTTCTATAGAAAATTTTTTTTCCAAATTTAACTTCTATAGAAAATGTTGTCAAAATTGTATTTCTATAGAAAATTTTGTCCAAATTTTATTTCTATAGAAAATTTGGCCAAATTTTATTTCTATACAAAATTTTGTGAAAATTTTATTTCTATAGAAAATCTTGTCAATATTTTATTTCTATAGAAAATTTTGTCAAAATTTTATTTCTATAGAAAATTTTGTCAAAATTTTATTTCTATAGAAAATTTTTTCAAACTGAATTATATACGTATTTAATCGGCCATTTTTGTTTTAGTTTAATATATACCACGTATGAACTAACTTCCAATTTAGAAGACGGTGTTAGGATGGTTTAACATACCTTACCATCGGCCAGTGTTACCGCAACCCAAGTAATTCGATTGTGGTTGACAGTCTTTAGTAGAAGTTTCTACGCAATCCATGATGGAGGCTACATAAGCTTCGGTAATCACGAAAATTATAGTATCAACCACAATTTTAATTGGACATTAAAAAATTAATTGATCTCATTAGCAAATTTCAATATATTTTTTCTGTGTATATTAGACAAAAAAGGCAGATTATATACTTATATAATTCAGTTCTTGACAGATATATAAAGGAAAATCTACAAATAACTACACGGTAATTAGAGAGCAAGAATATAATTATGTGGGTCGCCTTATATGGGGTCTATATACAATTATGAACCAAATTTCAACTGAATCGCATGAATTTTACTCCTCCAAGAGGCTCCGGAGATCAAATTTGGGGATCGGTTTATATGGGGGCTATATATAATTATGGACCAATTTTTGCATGGTTGTTAGGGACCATATACTGGGATGGTATTAGAAGGATAAAGTGTTCAAAATTATAGTACTGGACGTATATGTTCAGTTTTTTGTTGCAGATAGGCTTTAGTTGTTCAAATTCAAACTAATATACCACCAAAAGTTAAACCCGAAGGATTAATTCTTCGTAATTTCTCTAGACTTCTTCCACTTTCCTTGTACACTTCCCATTTGCGGATTTGTTGAGAGAAGTGAATAAAAAAAAAACTCGACCATTTGCTTCATTTCACAATGCAACTCATAATTATTTCATACAAAGACCATTTTACTTTGAACACAAATTGAACAAACTTAGTTTTTACTACGGCGGAACAGGAAGAACACACAAATGCGGCAAGATAAGAAATAACGTAAAAATCTTTTCCACAAAGAACTAAAGAAAGTTTTTAATCCTTAAACAAACCATAGAGCTTTTCAAACTAAAATACACTTAGAAGCATGAAAAGGGGCGAAAAACTTATCAAGCAAAAGCCAATATGAATCAGAGCATATAAGAAGAAGCTATAGTTAGAAACCAAAAAAAAACACGAATAGAGCTCATAAGACACAGAAACAAGTTAAGAATTCACAAACAATTTCTTCTTCGATGCTTTATAAATATTTACGCAATAAATTCCATTAAAACTAACAATTGGTTTACTTTGTGACTTAGACGGTAGCAAATACAGCAGCAATGGGTATCAAAACCAATAAAAATAGCGGTAGCAGCAGCTCTAAATTCAGTTGTCTTATAGTCACCACCCCCATCCACAATTGATTTATTTTTGAAAGCCCCAAAGTAATACTAGCCGACACTAGAAGAAAAAACTTTTAGAAATGTTATTAAGCATGAAAGCCAAATGAAATGGTTAAACGGCTATTTATAAAAGAGTTTAAGCTAAATTGACAATTATTAGAAATTGTTTAATTTCATGATACTACGATATTGATGTTTTCCATTTTCCTAGTCTCTTTTCTTCAATGTACTTCCGCATAAGGTTTCCTGGGGTGAGTGTGTGTGTGTGTTTGTGTGAGGGTAGAAAAGACCTTAAGTCCTTCACAACGCCCAACCAATCTCTTGTCGATAAAACCACTAAAACTTTAAATTTTTTTCTCTCATCACTTTCATCACAGGAGGCATTGGTATTGGCGGAGTATTAAGAAATTTCATCGAAACGAAAAAAGAGATTTTTTATTTGGCCATCAATGGCGAACACAGCATGAGAATGTGTATCGTCGTTCCATTATGAAGATTTAAACATTTTTCGTCTTCTTTATCTCAGTGGTTTCGAACTTTTCTTTTTGACAAACAATGAAATTGTGGGAATCCAAACACTGATGCTATAGAAGAGACAGTCATTCATCGGAAAACCACATATAAAGTGCGTTTGAATGTTGAGATCTACCAATGGACACTCGAAATATAAAATCAATTCAAATTGTAAAATTCATATCTATTATGTAGGAAGACACAAGAATGGATAGGCGTCATGGGGTTTTATTGCAGAAATTCGTAAACTCAAGCAAGCGAGACGGTCCACTAGCCTAAAGGCTGAAGGATCCCAATCATTAGGTATTTTTACAAAGCAAGTATATACGACCAAAAGTTCGGACAATTTTGAATATCCCGCACTGACAAAAAGCATGTCCGCTTCCAAAGCGTTTGTTTTTACACTAATGAATTTGGTATTGATTCCGAGATAAAGAAGCGGAGAATTGAAATAAGGATACTTTTATTCATGGAAATTTTTCCAATTTAAGTCTTAATCGTATTTTAAAAAATAGTCAATTAAAAATTTTATTGAATCAACAAATTTTTTAATTAGCACAGAAATCAATCACAACAAGTATGTACGGCTGTGAGTTCGGCCAGGCCGAATCTTATGTTCTCTCCACCATGGATTGCGTAGAAAATTTTACGAAAGACTGTCATCCCCATTCGAATTACTTGGGTTGTGGTAATACTTACCGATGGCAAGGTATCTTAAAACTTCTTAATATCGTCTTCTAAATTGTAAGTTAGTCCATACGTGGTGTATATTAGACAAAAACAAGTATATACGGCCGTAAGTTCGGCCAGGCCGAAGCTTATGTACCCTCCATCATGGATTGCGTAGAAACTTCTTCTAAACACTGCCATCCACAATCGAATTACTTAAGTTGCGGTAACGCTTACCGATGGCAAGGTATCTTAAAACCTCCTAACACCATCTTCTAAATTGTATGTAAGTCCATACGTGGTATATATTAAATCAAAAAAGATCGATCCAATACGTATATAATTCAGTTTGACAAAGTAGACATAAAATTTTGACAAAATTTTCTACAGAAATAAAATGTTAACAAAATTTTCTATAGAAATAAAATTTTCACAAAATTTTATATAGAAATAAAATTTTAACAAAATTTTCTATAGAAATAAACTTTTGAAAAAATTTTCTATAGAAATAAAATCTTGGTAGATTATTTGTGGCGCGAGTGGCAACCATGATTATGAACCGAATAAAATTTGAACAAAATTTTCTATAGAAATAAAATTTTGACAAAATTTTCTATAGAAATAACATTTTGACAAAATTTTCTATAGAAATAAAATTTTGAAAATGATGAAAATTTTATTATGAACCGAATAAAATTTTAACAAAATTTTCTCTAGGAAAAAAATTTTGACAAAATTTTCTATAGAAATAAAATTTTGGTAGATTATTTTTGGCTCTAGTGGCAACCATGATTATGAACTGATATGGACCAATTTTTGTGTGATTGGACCAATTTTGGTATGGTTGTTAGCGACCATATACTAACACCACGTTCCTAATTTGAACCGGATCGGATGAATTTTGCTCCTCCAAGAGGCTCCGGAGGTCAAATCTGGAGAACGTTTTATATGGGGGCTATATATAATTATGGACCGATATGGACCAATTCTGGCACGGTTGTTAAAGATCATATACTAACACCATGTTCCAAATTACAACCGGCTTGGATGAAATTTGCTTCTCTTGGAGACTTCGCAAGCCAAATCTGGGAATCGGTTTATATGGGGGTTATATATAATTATGAACCGATGTGGACCAATTTTTGCATGGTTGTTAGAGACCATATACCGACACCATGTACCAAATTTCAGCCGGATCGGATGAAATATGCTTCTCTTAGAGGCTCCACAAGCCAAATCTGGGGATCGGTTTATATGGGGGCTATATATAATTAAGGACCGATATGGACAAACTCCTGCATGGTTGTTAGAGACCATATATTAACATCACGTACCAAATTTCAACCGAATCGAATGAATTTTGCTCTTCTAAGGGGCTGCGGAGGTCAAATCTTGGGATCGGTTATATGGGTGATATATATAATTATCGACCGATGTGGACAAATTCCTGCATGAATTTTGCTCTTCCAAGAGGCTTCAGAGGTCAAATCTGGGGAATGGTTTATAGGGGAATGGTTGCTGGGGAATGGTTGCTGGCTTATCGACGGACACCTTTTCTTTCAAATAACCCCAAAGAAAAAAGTCCAACGGTGTCAAATCACATGATCTTGGCGGACAATTGACATCGACATTACGTGAGATAACACGGCCATTGAATTTGTTGCGCAAAAGAGTCATTGTTTCGTTAGCTGTGTGGCAAGTGGCACCGTCCTGCTGAAACCACATATCGTCCACATCCATATCTTCCAATTCTTGCCATAAAAAGTTCGTTATCATCTCACGATAGCGAACACCATTCACAGTAACTGCCTGACCGGCCTCATTTTGGAAAAAATACGGCCCGATGATGCCGCCAGCCCATAAACCGCATCATACAGTCACTCTTTATGGGTGCATTGGTTTTTCGACAAACACTCTTGGATTCTCATTCGCCCAAATGCGGCAATTCTGTTTATTGACGAATCCACTCAGGTGCACTCAAAAAAAAGTGAACTCTCTATTTCACTAAAGCCATATTAACTTTATATTAGTTCATATAATCATTATGTTTGGAAAAAGTTTATTTTAGTCAAATAATTTTTTGCGTATGTTAGTTAAATGAACTAAAAAACGGGAAAAAGTTATACACAAATAAAGCATAAAGATTTCCTAATTTCGTATTTCTTACAAAATAGTTCATTATTTCTTTAAATTTGTAAATTTTACCAAAAATGTGTCCATCATGAACTTCGTATATCACTAAAGACATTCTTGCAATTTTGAACTCCAAGATTTCTCTTAAAACTACAAAATTTTCTTCAACTACTGAAAAAATTTAGTTATGTCTAATAAATTTTCTTGAATCTGTCGAAAAATATTTACTTATTTTTGCCATATCGGAGTGATGCCAGCGCTTGTAATACCGTTTAGTTAAAATTTTCTAAAAAAGTTTCAAATTTTCTAAAATTAATCGAAAGTTATCTTTCCTGGTGGGTTCACTGTTTTTTCAGTGTGAAAATGTGCCTCATCACTGAAAATTGATCATCCACTGTTGCCATTTCTTGGCACCATTTAACACGTTGTTAGATTGTGTATCTCTCCATGGTTCAAATTGAGTAAGTCTGAAATAGATAAATGTCAAATAAAATTCGGAAAAACACTTGGCGTTTAGGTGTGGTTCACATTTAGGTGTGGTTACAATTTAACCACCCTTTACTAACACCACGTACTAAATTTCAATCAGATCGGATGAATTTTCCTTCTCCAAAAGGCACCGGAGGTCAAATCTGGGGATCGGTTTATATGAGGCCTATATATAATTATGGACTGATATGGACAAACTCCTGCATGGTTGTTAGAGACCATATACTAACATCACGTACCAAATTTAAACCGAATCGAATGAATTTTGCTCTTCTAAGGGGCTGCGGAGGTCAAATCTTGGGATCGGTTTATATGGGTGATATATATAATTATCGACCGATATGGACAAATTCCTGCATGAATTTTGCTCTTCCAAGAGGCTTCAGAGGTCAAATCTGGGGAATGGTTTATAGGGGGGCTATATAATTATGGACCGATGTGGATCAATTCCTGCATGGTTGTTAGAGACTATATTCTAACACCACGTACCAAATTTCAACAGAATCAGATGAATTTTGCTCTTCCACGAGGCTCCGGAGGTTAAATTTTGGGATCGGTTTATATGGGGGCTATTTATAATTATGGACCCATGTGGACCAATTTTTGCAAATTTCAGCCTGATCAGATGAAATTAGCTTCTGTTAGAGGCTCCGCAAGCCACATCTGGGGATCGGTTTATATGGGGGCTATATCTAATTATGGGCCGATAATCTATGGACCTATATCTAATTTTGCATAGTTGTTAGAGACCTTATACTTACACAATGTACCACATTTTAGCCGGATCGGATGAAATTTGCTTCTCTTAGAGGCTCCGCAAGCCCAATTTGGGGATCGGTTTATATGGGGCTATATATAATTATCAACCGATGTGGACAAATTCTGGCATGGTTGTTAGAGCCCATATACTAACACCACATACCAAATTTCAACCGGATCGGATGAAATTTGCTTCTCTTAGAGGCTCCGCAAGTCAAATCTGGGGATCGGTTTATATGGGGTCTATATATAATTATGAACCGATGTGGACCAATTCTGGCATGGTTGTTAGAGACCATATACTAACACCATGTACCAAATTTCAACTGGATCGGATGAATTTTGCCACGAGGCCCGCAAACCAAATCTGAGCGTCGGTTTATATGGGGGCTATACGCAAAAGTGGTCCGATATGGCCCAGTTGCAACACCATTCGACCTACATCAATAACAACTACTTGTGCCAAGTTTCAAGTCGATAGCTTGTTTCGTTCGGATGTTAGCGTAATTTCAACAGACGGACGGACATTCTTAGATCGACTCAGAATTTCACCACGACCCAGAATATATATACTTTATGGGGTCGTAGATCAATATTTCGATGTGTTACATACGGAATGACAAAGTTAATATACTTCCTATCCTATGGTGGAGGATATAAAAAAAAAATTATATACTCGTAAATAAAAATGCATCTTCTATGCTAACCACTAATTCAATGGAATATTTGGGCTTTTTCACATTTGTGTTTTTCCTTTTCTACCACATCACATCAACATTTTTCTTTGATCCTATGATTTCGCATTTCTCATTGTTTTATTTCCAATTCAAAAACCATTAAAAGTATTTTACTTGCATTAAGTATTGGCATCCTATAAAGAAATATTTTTCGAATGACATCTGTATTTGTATACACGAATTCCTGCACACACACACACACACATACAATAATGGAAATGCACAACGCGAGCGTAGAATCGAAAGCAAAACAAAAAACTTATTTCTTTTATTGTCTTAAAACAATTTTAAAGTCAACAGCTTAAACTTAAAGGGCATGCTGATGTTCAGAACTTTTAAATCTCCAAAGCGCACAAAACACAAAGTTTTCATCTTATGTTTGGAACGAAATTATAAAATCCTAAGCGTTTTGGCGTGGGGGATGTGCCATCATGTGGCAGTTCACTTGCTATCATAGTCCTTCCCCAAATGGTCTTAAGATAGGAAAAAAAAACATGTTCGTACTTTTATGGTTTTATGCTTAAGTTTAATTTCGTACGGTGTGTGTATTTACAAAAATTCAGAAATTAAAGAAGTTGTCCAAAAGTTTTACAAAAAGGATAACAAAGTTCAAAAATTAATAAGGCAATAAATAAGTTCTTATTCTAGGACTATTTCAATGTTGTGGTATTCAAATAGAAAGTTATTATGAATTTAGTTAGCCACACATCTCTTTAGTTATGATTTAAAGTAGTCAGTTTCTTTTTAAATTTATAGAGAATTTAAAATAAAAACTTAAGTAAACCTGAAATTTAAGATTTTACAAAATTTATTTATTTACAAGATTGCACTTATATAATATAAAAATAAAATAAGAAATTCTATGTACATACACTACCTTTTCTGAACCGCGGTAGTAAGGGCCTTCTGAGCATCCACTCAACGTCCACTTCCATTTAGAAGTTCACCGTAAGTCTCACAAAATAACCGAGCAAACATGGAATTTCGTTTCAAATCATTACTTATTATGCAAAAATTTTCCTCCAGAGATCCCACACAGCGTGGAAGTCACCATTATAATCATGCGCTGCTATAGTTCTTGTGATGCTATATCAATATTTCGGATTTCATTTGAAAAAAAAAAAAAAAAAACAATAAAAAATGTTTTTTGAATTAAAAATTTCCCTAATTTTTTCGATTTATTTTCTTCACACAAAAAAATTTTTCCAATTAAAATTTTAATTGAGTTTTAAAAAATATTCAATTAAAAATTTAATTGATTCAACAAATTTTTTAATTGAAACTGTTGACGAAAATATTTGCATTTCGTCAACCCATATAACATTCAAAACCATCGATCAAAATACCGTAGGCAATTTCATCCAAATAACCAAAACTTCATTAATGCACATGCAAAACTTCATTATCATCATCGGCATTAATGATCATCGATCACTTCATTAGCAGAGATCAATGCATAGTTTCGCTTGTTTGTAACGTTTGCTATGCTTGCCCCCCACTTCATCGTTGCCATCACCACAGCATCAAACCCTAAGCAATATCATCGCATATCGAACCCATTACTTAAGCAATGCATGCATCGGTTCATGTTGGGTATTGCAGAAAAGCAGAAAGCAGCTGTGTGCAGAAATATATTATCAAACATATATATTTACAATTTACATTGGCACGTTTGTATATGCAAATGCATTGATGTTGCAACATTGTCATCGAACATTATTTACTTTATCGTCGAACCTCGACATGTTTGATACATCTCTGCAAAATGAATATACAAACGTATGCAATGATATACTTTAAGCTTTACATTTATATTTATGTTCAATATATTTTTATGAGGTTTCAAGTATTGAATAGAAAATAAATTCTGTCTCTCTATTTTTGGCAGTCAAACAGTAAACATCTAAGTATCATTACTTTTCTTATATTATTAATAATTTTTCTTCCAGCAAATAAATAAAACTTGTTCAACCCTTTTATTAAGATTTTTTTTCTTTTCAACTTTCAACATTTCTGAGATAAAAGTGAATTTTTCTCAACAGAAACAAAAATCAATCACAAAAATAATAGTATCAATTAATTTTTTAATTTGATCAATTAACTTTTTAATTGACCTTCAATTAATTTTTTAATTGATACTATCATTTCTGTGATTGAAGACATTTCAATTAAAAATTAATTGGATCAATTAATTTCGTGATTGAATTAAAAAAAAAATTTTTTTTGTGTTTGTAAGCTCGTTTTCATCTACTACTTTTATTGATCCAAATAAATGGATCGCAATCGCGCTTAGCACAGTCGGTAGAATTTTACCAAAGTAGATTTTTACTGTTTAGTGGATTGATAGACTTCTTAATATTTTAGTAGAAATTGACCTCTCGCACTAAAAGAGACAGAAAATTGAACAATTTTCTTTATAAATAAAATTTTGACCAAATTTTCTGCAGAATTTGTACCAAATTTTCTAAAGAAATATAATTTTTAAGAAAATTTTTTATAGAAATAAAATGTTGAAAAAATTGAAAATTGAAATTTTCTATAGAAAATTAAATATTTGACAACAGAAATCAACTTTAAAGAAAATTTTTTATATATTTTCATCAAATTTTCTATAGAAATAAAATTGTGCCCAAATTTTCTAAAGAAATAAAATTTTGATCAAATTTCGTATAGAAAGAAAATTTTGATCAAATTTTCTATAGAAATAAAATTTTGACAAAATTTTGTATAGAAATAACCTTTTAACCATTTTTTCCAAAGAAATATATTTTCAATAAAAATAAAATTGTGACCAAAATATATATATATAGAAATAAAATTGTGACCAAGTTTTCTATAGAAAAAAAAAATCTTGACCAAATTTTTTATAGAAAGAAAATTTTAACAAAATTTTCTATTCTATTTTGACCAAATTTTCTATACCAAATAAATTTTGACAGAATTTTCTATAGCAATAAAATTTTGACAAAATTTTCAATAGAAATAAAATTTGAACCAAATTTTCTACAGAAATGTAATTTTTGGTCAAATTTTCTATAGAAATAGAATGTTGACCAAATTTTATATAACAAGTATATACGGCCGTAAGTTCGGCCAGACCGAATCTTAAATACCCACCACCAAGAATGAAATATTAGGGTTTCCTTTGAAATTTCAGGAGGGCTTGAGTATTTGAGGACACAACCCGAAGATAAATTTAAAGATTTCACCTATGAGGACTATATCAGATTCTGGATTTATAAGAACCATTTTTGTTTGGGTTTTAGAGGAATCATTAACATCTCTTGTAAGTGTGCAAGAAAATTATAAAATAACGTCTTGATTTGAAATCTTAAATCTGTAGATTTTTACCCAGAAGTAAAATCTGGAAATTTTACATTGAGTTTCAAGCAATTGAAGTCGGTCTATATGGAGGCATTACCAAATGGACCGATAAAAACTTAATCCGATACACGTTTTTGTGAGCCTAAAATACCAGAATATTTACAATTTCAGGCAAATCGGATAAAAACTACGGTTTCTAGAAACCCAAGGAGTTAAATCGGGAGATCGTTCTTATGAGGGCTATACTAAAATATGGACCGATACTCACCGTTTTCGGCACACCTCTTAATGGCCCGCAAAAAACCTCTAGATTTCCAATTTCAGGAAAATTGGATAAAAACTTCGGATTCTAGAAGACCAAGAAGTGAAATCGGGATATCGGTCTATATGGGGACTATACCAAAACATGGACCGATACTCACCATTTGTGGCATACCTCTTTATGGTCCAAAAATAACTATAAATTTCCAATATCAGGCAAATTGTGTATAAACTACGGATTCTATAAATCCAAGATGTAAAATCGGGAAATCAGTCTATATGGGGGCTCTACCAAAATATGGACCGATACTCACCGTTTTCGGCACACCTCTTTATGGTGCTAAAATACATCTAGATTTCCAATTTCAGACAAATTGGATAAAAACTACGGTTTCTATAAACTCAAGACCCCAAATCGGGAGGTCGTTTTATATGGGGACTATACCAAAACGTGAACCGATATGGATTTTGGCACACGTATTTGTGGACCTACAATACCTCTAGATTTCCAATTTCAGGTAAATTGAATAAAAACTCCGGTTTCTATAAGCCCAAGAAGTAAAATCCGGAGATCGGTCTATATGGGGGCTATACCAAAATATGGACCGATACTCACAATTTTTGGCACACGTATTTGTGGTCCTACAATACCTCTAGATTTCCCATTTCAGGTAAATTGAAAAAAAAAAATGCGGTTTCTATAAGCCCAAGAAGTAAAATCGGGGGATCGGTCTATATGGGGGCTACACCAAAACATGGACCGATACTCACCATTTTTGGCACACCTCTTTATGGTCATAAAATACCTCTAGATTTCAAATTTCAGGCAAATTGGATAAAAACTACGATTTCTATAAGCCCAAGACCCCAAATCGGGAGGTCGGTTTATATGGGGACTATATCAAAACCTGGACCGATATAGTCCACCTTCGAACTTGACATGCCTGTAGACAAAAGACGAGCTTGTGCAAAATTTCAGCACGATTGCTTCATTATTGAAGACTGTAGCGTGATTACAACAGACAGACGGACGGACAGACGGACATCGTTATATCGTCTTAGAATTTCTCCCTGATCAGGAATATATATACTTTATATAGTCGGAAATCGATATTTCGATGTGTTACAAACGGAATGACAAACTTATTATACCCCCGTCACCATTCTATGGTGGTGGGTATAAAAATAAAATGATGACCAAATTTTCTAAAGAAATAATTTTTTTTTTAGGAATGGTCCTCTCTGACTAAAAGAGTCAGAAAATTGAACATGTTTCTTTATAAATAAAATTTTGACCAAATTTTCTACAGAAATAAAATTTGAATCGAATTTTCTACAGAAATATAATTTTTGGGAAAATTTTCTATAGAAATAGAATGTTGAAAAAATTGAAATTTTCTATAGAAAATTTAATATTTGACAAAATTTTCTGTAGAAATTAAATTTGAAGAAAATTTTCTATAGAAATTTTCCATAGAAATAATATTTTGATGAAATTTTCTATAGAAATAAAATTGTGCCCAAATTTTCTGAAGAAAGAAAATTTTGACCAAATTTTCTATAGAAATAAAATTTTGATCAAATTTTCTATACAAAGAAAATTTTTACCAAATTTTCTATAGAAATAAAATTTTGACAAAATTTTGTATAGAAATAACCTTTTAACCAATTTTTCCAAAGAAACATATTTTCAATAAAACTAAAATTGTTACCAAAATGTCTATAGAAATAAAATTGTGGCCAAGTTTTCTATAGAAAAAAAAACTTGACCAAATTTTTTATAGAAAGATAATTCTAACAAAATTTTCTATTCCCAAAAAGAAAGTTGTATATAGAAATACAATTTTGACAAAATTTTCTATAAAAAAAAATTAGAAAAATGTTCTGTAGAAATAAAGTGTTGATTAAAATTTGATCTAGCAATAAAATTTTAACAACATTTTCTATAGAAATAAAATGATGACCAAATTTTCTAAAGAAATAAAATTTTGACAAAATTTATTATGGAAATATTATTTTGACAAAATTTTTTTTAAAAAATAAAATGTTGAGGAGATTTTATATAGAAATAAAACTTTGAAAAATTTTTATATAGAAATAAAATTTTGACAAAATTTTCTATAGAAATAAAATAAAGATCAAATTTTATAAAGAAATAAAATTTTGACAAAATTTACTATAAAAATATGTTTTGACAAATTTTCCTTTGGATATAAAATTGTGACATATTTTCCATAGAAATAAAATTTTGACAAAATTTCATATAGGAATAAAATTATTAAAAAATTTTATATAGAAATAAAATTTTGACAAAATTTTCTATGGAAATAAAATGATGACGAAAATTTTTATAGAATTAAAATTATGACAAAATTTTTTATAGAATTAAAATGTTGACAAAATTTTCTATAAGAATAAAATTTTAGAAAAATGTTCTGTGGAAATAAAGTGTTGATTAAAATTTGCTTTAGAAATAAAATTTTGACAAAATTTTCTAAGTAAATAAAGTTGTGACAAAATTTTCTATAGAAATTTTATTTTAAATTTTTTTGAGGGAAGTTAATCACCCAAATGTTCCTTTTTAAATATGGCATCAAAATACAGACGCTCCTTAACATTTTTATTGGGTAAACCCCACAAAATTTTCTATAGAAATAAAATTTTTACAAAATTTATTATAGAAATATTATTTTGACAAATTTTCCCTTGGAAATAAAAATGTAACAAATTTTCCATAGAAATAAAATGTTGACAAAATTTTCTATAAAAATAAAATGTTGACAAAATTTTATATAGAAATAAAATTTTGAAAGAAATTTATATAGAAATAAAACTTTGACAAAATTTTCTATTGGAAGAAATTATGACAAAATTTGTTATAGAATTAAAATTGTGACAAAATTTTCTATAAAAATAAAATTTTTGAAAAATATTCTGTAGAAATAAAGTGTTGATTAAAATTTGCTCTAGAAATAAAATTTTGACAAAATTTTCTATAGAAATAAAATGATGACCAAATTTTCTAAAGAAATAAAATGTTGACAAAATTTACTATAGAAATATTATTTTGACAAAATTTTCTATAAAAAATAAAATGTTGAGGGGGTATCCCCCATGTTCTGGTTTACGAATTCGCAAAACGCAAAATTTTGCATTTTCAATAACTTGTGAACCATTCCATGTTTTGTCATGAAATTTGTTCCAATTAAATTTCTTATCAATAAGAACTATTTATACAAATTTCGTATTATTTATCATTATGGTTGAGAAAATAGAGGTTGAGAAAAATTTTGCGTTTTGCGAATTCGTAAACCAGAACAGGGGGGAAAGTGTTGATTAAAATTTGCTCTTGAAATAAAATTTTGACAAAATTTTCTATAGAGATAAGATTTTGACAAAATATTCTATAGACATAAAATTTTGACAAAATTTTCTATAGAAATAAAATGATGACCAAATTTTCTAAAGAAATAAAATTTTGACAAAATTTACTATAGAAATATTATTTCGACAAAATTTTCTACAAAAATAAAATGTTGACAGAATTTTATATAGAAATAAAATTTAAAAAAAAAAATATATAGAAATTTAATTTTGACAAAATTTTCTATAGAAATAAAATTATGACAAAATTTTTTATACAATTAAAATTTTGACAAAATTTTTTTATAGAATTAAAATTTTGACAAAATTTTCTATAGAAATAAAATATTGGAAAAATGTTCTGTAGAAATAAAGTTTTGACAAAATTGTCTATAGAAATAAAATGTCGAAAAAATTTTCTAAAGAAATAAAATTTTGACAAAGTTTTCTAAAGAAATAAAATTTTGACGACATTTTCTAGTATAAAAGAATATTGTTACGATATTTTCCATAGAAATAAAATTTGATCAAATTTTCTATAGAAAGAAAATGTTGACCAAATTTTCTATAGAATTTGAATTTTGACCAAATTTTCTTTAGAAACAAAATTTTAACCAAATCTTCTATAGAAATAAAATATTGACGAGTTAAAAAATGTTGACAAGTTTGTAAAAGTCTAAAATTTTCAGGGCTAGTCGTTTCCTGCACAATGTGGCTGAAATGTAGTGCAACCAACTTCAGATTGGTATAATTTCGACACCGCTCGTCAGACTGCTGACAGATTATTTACAGGCTTTACCATAAGTGTCTATCGTAAGTGTCCTCAAGCATTTGAATGGGAATTAATCCTTTGTTCTTCTATCATTGCTCTTTACCGCGATACGGTTATTGAAATTATGGTCCATATCATCTAGACCACTAAATTGCTTATATGCTACTTGTGGAATATGTATTATTATGAATTTTAGTATCTCAAACCCGATTACAAATATTTTAAAATTGTATTTGTTTGACATATGATGATTCAGATTTTGTTTCAAATTTAATTCTTTTTTTTCAGGTCTCATGGGTACGACATCGAGATATTCACCTGTTAACTGTGGGTCGATATACCTACACTTCAGATCAAAGATTTGAAGCAATGCACTCACCGCATGCAGAAGATTGGACGCTGCGCATTCGTTATGCCCAGCGTAAAGATTCTGGCATATACGAATGTCAAATCTCAACAACACCTCCAATTGGTCATTCAGTATATTTGAATATAGTTGGTAAGTAGCACAAAAATTTTCATTATAGATTTCCTCACAATATTATGTAAGGTTATGAGCCAATTTATTTCCAAAATCCTTGCATTTGGGTCATCTTTAGGTTTATCAAAAGTAAAGATGGTTTTACAAAAAAATACTAAATAGAAATACTAAATTTCCGTATGTGCTTCGTGTTTTTTCTTCCAACATTTTCTGTTTATGACACACACCATGGGTAGTTATTTTATGGTCATTCGAGATGTTTCTTGAATACATGTCCACATGACCTATTCCCAAGTTATGTTTACGAAATATCATATTTTTGATATGATGATATATGATGGGCAAATGATAAATGATATATCTTCTCGAATATAATGTCACGGAATTTTATAATTTGTCATTTTAAATACAACATGGAACACTATTTTAGGATGGTAAAGTTCTTACAAATATGTAAATATTCGAGACTTAAATAAGCTCTAAAAGTGACAGCTTATCTAAATGTGAATATGATATAATAGGAAAAAAACAAAAATGATATTACACTGAAAAACTTTTATTAGTTTTTTTTCTTGATAAAGGAATCAACTAATAATTATTCCGGCGATTCATTGGAATGGAATAAAATTCATTTCAATTTTCGTACCAAGTTGTACTTTATGTAGAAACTGACAAAGATTTCTCTTATTTTCTCAAATGCTTAGGATTTCATTTGAGAAAATAATAGCATCACATTTGGAAAATTAGTATGAAATCAATGCAGCGGATATTTAAAAAATATCTTCCGGCTTATGTACTCAAAAAAGTGAACCCTCCACTAAAGAGAACGTAGGTTAAATAGAGTTAAGTTGTACAGAGATGAAGAACGCAATTTTACTAAATTCGAATTTCGCATAAAGTACACTGAAAAAATTTTGTGGTTAGGCCAAAAATTTCATGTTCTTAAAATACGAATAAAGATTTTTCTTAGCGTACACACAAATAAAATTTCATTAATATTCAGTCAACGAAAAATTGTCATTGATATGTATTTTACAATGAAAATATTGGTTAATAGTATGAAATGTTACATTGATTAACAGAAAATTCATTATAATTACGAAAAATTTCGTTGTGTTAACGAATTTGTTTCATTGGCTGACTTTTAATGACACATTTCGTTAATAAAACGAAACTTCTTCTATTAGTGTAGAAGATACATTTCACTGGTATAAAGTTCTTGCCATTGGGCACAATTCAAAATGGATATCTTAACATGAAAGAAAATTTAGTTTGATTAAGGTCAACTTGACTTTAATAATTCTGCAAATTTCTTCAAAATTAATGAAATTGTCCTTAAATTAATTGTCTTTTTTGCATTTTGACTTCAAAGCAAAAAAACCTTCAAAAATAGTACACATAGTTAATAAAAACAAGTAAGGAAAGTCTTAAGTCAGGTGGGGCCGACTATATATCACATCCGACAAATGTGTTGGGTGCTATATATAAAGGTTTGTCCCAAATACATACATTTAAATGTCCCTCGATTTGGACAGAATTTGATAGACTTTTACAAAATCTATAGACTCAAAATTTAAGTCGGCTAATGCGCTGAGGTGGAACACAATGTTAGTAAAAAACAAGTGAGAAAAGTCTAAAGTCGGGCGGGGCCGACTAAATTATACCATTCACCACTATGTAGATCAAAAATTTGTGTTACCATATCAACTCCTTCAAATTTTTTGGGAGTTATTATGAAGGCTTTTATTAGAAGTATTTATATAATTTATATACAATATGGAGACAATTTTTTGTACTTCTATAAAATCTCTAGAATTAAAATTTAAATCGGCTAACACCCTGGGATGAAACACAATGTTAAATACAAAATATTGGAAATATAAAGCTAGAGAAATTTTAATGCAATTGTACGAAATAATTTTTACGATTTATCGAGCGAGAAATACGTATTCGAGATAAAGGAAAATTTAAGTAATATTTAAAATTGTTGTTTCAGTGGCGCTTTTACAAGGATATTGGTTAAATCTCGGCATTATATGTGGTCAATTTAAAACTCGACCGTTTTGTGGAAAGTGTGGTATTACAGTGTGAAATATAACTACGAAATCTGAACCTATTAGATCAAAAAGCATATTAAATATATTCTCTGTGGAAACTATCGAGTCAACTGAAGGAAACTCTCATTGAAAATGGGTCTAAATTATAAAACATTTTACTCAACTCTGGCGTATATATACAAAATGTGAAGCAAATCAGGCTTCAACTCTGGCTTTTGTGCAAATCGGACGAAGTATATATATGGGAGCTATATCTAAATCTGAACCGAGTTCAAAAAAATATGGCGCAGTTAACCATACTATTATTTGAAGAAAACAGGGTAAAATTCTGGCTTTTGAGGCCATATAAGTGCAAATCGGACGAAAGGTATATATGGGAGCTATATCTAAATCTGAACCGATTCAGCTGATGTTTTGCAGGTTTTACGTGACCGACAAACAATTCAGATGTACGAAATTTGAAGAAGATCGGTTCATAAATACGTGAATTATGATCAAATCAGTGATAAATATATATGGCAGCTATATCTAAATCTGAACCGATCTAAATCAATAGCGATTGTCTTTGACCCGAAGAAAGACCCCATGCCAAAATTGAGGACGATCGGACTTAAATTGCGAGCTGTACTTTGTGCACAAAATTACATATACAGACAGACGGACAGACAGACAGACAGACAGACAGACATACAGACGGACATCGCTAAATCGACTCAGAATTTAATTCTAAGCCGATCGGTATACTAAAAGATGGGTCTATGACTATTATTTCTTGGCGTTACATACAAATGCACAAACTTATTATACCCTGTACCACAGTAGTGGTGAAGGGTATAACTATGGGAAACATTTAAAGCTGAAGCAATTTTAAGGAAACTTCGCAAAAGTTTATTTATGATTTATCGCTCGATATATATGTATTAGAAGCTTAGGAAAATTAGAATCATTTTTACAACTTTTCGACTAAGCAGTGGCGATTTTACAAGGAAAATGTTGGTATTTTGACCATTTTTGTCGAAATCAGAAAAACATATATATGGGAGCTATATCTAAATCTGAACCGATTTCAATCAAATTTGGCATACATGACTATGTTACTAATTGTACACATAGTGCAAAATTTCAACCAAATTGGGCGAAAACTCTGGCTTCTGGGGCCATATAAGTCCATATCGGACGAAAAATATATATGGAAGCTATATCTAAATCTGAACCGATTTCAATCAAATTTTGCACACTTAACTGCACTACTAATTGTACTCCTAGTGCAAAATTTCAAACAAATTGGGCCAAAACTCAGGCTTCTAGGACCATATTAGTCCATATCGGGCGAAAGATATATATTGGAGCTATATCTAAATCTGAACCGATTTCAATCAAATTTTGCACACTTGACTATACGATTAAGTGTTATGTTTGTACAATATTTAAAGCAAATCGGTATACAACTCTGGCTGCTGGGTCCATATTAGTGCATATCGGGCGAAAGATATATATGGGAGCTATATCTAAATCTGAACCGATTTCTTCCAAAATCAATAAAGTTCTATTCTGACCCAAATTAGGAACATGTGCCAAATTTGAAGGCGATTGGACTTAAATTGCGACCTTGACTTTGATCACAAAAATGTGTTCACAGACAGACGGACGGACGGAGGGACAGACAGACGGACATGGTTATATCGACTCAGGGACCCACCCTGAGCATTATTGCCAAAGACACCATGTGTCTATATCGTCTCCTTCTGGGTGTTACAAACATATGCACTAACTTATAATACCCTGTTCCACAGTGTGGCGCAGGGTATAAATATGGGAAATATAAAGTTAGAACAATTTTGATGCAATTGTACAAAAGAGCATTTATGATTTATCGTGCGATACATATGTTATGTATTCGAGATGTAGGACAATTTGAGTAATATTTACAATTTGTGCTTATCAGAAATGGGGATTTTACAAGGATATTGGTTAAATATAAAGATATGTGGGTTGTGATATATTATTTGGCCTATTCAGGCGATATTTCCACAAGTCGGAGCTTTATTTAAAATTCGACCATTCTGTGGAAAGTTTGGCATTACAGTGTGTAGAATATGACTACGATATGGGGAAATCATCACAGAACTTTGTGTAAAATGTGAATATCTTGGCCATATTAGATCAAGATGGCACACTTAAATATCATATTAAATGTATTCTCTGTGGAAACTACTGAGTCAATTGGAGGAAACTACCATTGACAATGGGTCTAAAATATTAAACATTCTACCATATTTCCCCTACTCTGGCGTACATATGTATGGGAGCTGTTTATGCCAAACAGGACAACCCTACAATTTTCCCCTCAGAATCATATCCCTAAAATATTAATGAAAATATCCAGATACTCGCACTTTCTGCTCTTTGCATCATCCACCACTTCCCCCGAGCTATATCTTAATATGAACCGATTTTGACCAAATTTGGCATGCATAGTTAGAATAATAATCCTGCTATCTCAGCAAAAAACGTGAATGGGAGAATAATTTTGGCCTCCGTGGTCATATGGGTGTAAATCGGGCGAAAGATATATATGGGAGCTATATCTAAATGTGAACCGATTTCAACCAAATTTGGCACGCTTAACGATACTATTAAACGTACTCGTTGTGCAAAATTTGAAGCAAATCAGGGTAAACCTCTGGCTTTTGAGGCCATATGAGTCAAAATCGGGCGATTTTAGAAAATTTTGTAAAAATTTATATTGATAGAACATTTTGTCAAAATTTTATTTCTGTAGAAAATTTTGTTCACTTTTAGAAAAGTTTATCAAAAATTTATTTCTATAGAAAATTTGATCAAAATTTTGCTTCTATAGAAAATTTTGTCAAAATTTTATTTCTATAGCAAAATTTGTCAAAATTTTATTTCTATAGAAAATTTTGTCAAAATTTTATTTCTATAGAAAATTTTGTCAAAATTGCATTTCTTTAGAAAATTTTGTAAAAATTTTTTCAAAATTGTATTTCTTTACAAAATTTTGTAAAAATTTATATTGGTAGAAAATTTTGTCAACATTTTATTTCGGTAGAACATATTATTTCTATAGACAATTTTGTCAAAATTTTATTTCTATAGAAAATTTTGTCAAAATTGTATTTCTTTAGAAAACTTTGTAAAAATTTATATTGGTAGAAAATTTTGTCAACATTTTATTCCGGTAGAACATATTATTTCTATAGAATATTTTGTCAAAATTTTATTTCCACAGACAATTTTGTCAAAAATTTTATTTCCATAGAAAATTTCGTCAAAATTTAATGTCTATAGACAAGTTTGTCAACATTTTATGTCTATGGACAATTTTGTCTAAATTTTATTTATATAGCAAAAATTTGTCAAAATTTTATTTCTTAGGAAAATTTTGTCAAAAATGCAGTTTTATTTATCTACAGAAAATTTATGAGGTTCCAATGAAGTACAACTGCGGCTACAGTGATTACAATACTACGGTAGTCTTTGTAAGACGATACAAAATTAACAAAAAAAAAAAAATATTTAAAATTCAGGAGTTGACAAACACAATTTTTTTTCTTTAAAATTCAGTCTAAAGGAGCTGTTGACAAATGGATTTTTTTTAGGAAATTTAGTGAAAAGTACTTTTCCGCTCAAAAAGAAAAAAACAACCTTTTTTTGCACTTTCTTAAAAATTTTATTTTCCATCCCTGATGGACAGTCATATGGATGGAAATCGCTAGATCGACTCAGAATGTGAGCTCGACCCGAATATATATAATTTATGGAGTATGATACAATTATTAAGCTTTTGTTCTCAAAGTAGATGTGGAGATTATCAGTCTACACTAAAAAAAATTGTCGTCAGAACAATGATACGAAAGCGAATTTTCAAATACGAATACGAATTTGGCATAGAAAACGCATTTCTCTTATATAAAATTCTTCTCCTTATCCAAAAGTTGATAAAATTTTCAATGAAGTCGTTTTGTCCTCACAGTTAAGTGATTCGCTTAAAAATTTTATTTGACCAAGGTAAACTTTGCTTTAATAATTTAAAAAAAATTTAAAAAATGATGAAATCGTCTTTAAGTTTGTTAATTTTTTGCATCTTGACAGCAAAGCAAAAAAGGTTTCAGAAATGGGAGATGTTTTCCATTACTTTATTTTAAAGATATTTGTTAATTAAAATATTATTTCTACTTGTAGTCAAGTCTGAATTTGGTTGTTGTTGACACGTTTTGAAAGCATTTGGATTGCACAAGAAAACAAAACCTGAAATAACAGAATGAGAATTAAAATTTGTGTCCTTTTAGCAAGTACGCAAAACTCAAATTTAAAGGAGAATTTTGTCTTAAGGACACATTCCTTCAATTCTTTGGCTCAGATTGAATACTAAAATCATTAGTGTAAAGACAAAATCTTTGAAATATGTCATGATTCAGTGTATTTATTTATTTTACATTCTATGATTAGACCACAAAAATGTATAAACTACAAAGTGTTTTCTAGTTGTAAAATTATTACAAAAATAAAACATTTTTTTTTTCGTTTTATTTTTTTACAAAAATATAGCAAAAGATGTTGAGAATTATTTTTCCTTTTCGATTTTTTTCCCATTACCATTATATGAACGTGTGTTACGTTATCTTTAATCGTAAACTGCAAAATAGGCTTTAAGGCCAAAGCAAAAGCAGAAAATCGTAAAGAATTCATGGGTAAATAAATCCGAATAGAAGTGGACCTCAAGCAAATCGTCCATCATCATAATAATCGTAGTAATAATTTTGATGAATGAAATGTTGGAAGGCACTAAGTTTTATGTGAGAGAGTATCATCATCATGTGTTGATGTGATGTGGGTGCAATAATGAATGGTTTTTATGGGTCCCAGTCGTGATGACCATCTGTGCGAGGCAGAACGAACGAATGGCAAAAAAAAAAACGACATAACCTCGGAAATTTAACGGTCCACAGGAAATGTATCAACAAGACAAGAACATTCAAAAAACATGAGCAGAGAAGAAAATAAAAAAAAACGCAAAGCCATTGGTTTAGGGGGTTTTTGCCTTACATTTGGCGGGAGGCCACCAGCTGTTTTTTTCCTTTACCCCATCCAAAACTCATAATGTTTCTGGGATTTTTATGGTTGTTCTTTGTCTTCTTCATCACTTCGTTTTCTGTCTTATTCATCTGTTTTATATACATATATCTCATATCTCATATCTTTGCTTATGGTTCATAGTTCTTGGCATTTAGTTGAGTTACATGCTTTTTTGAGCCTAAATCTTGTCATGGCATCCAGTTTTAGATATGGTCTTTAGTTTGATGTAGCCAAACCACCACAGTCACAGTGGGCGAGTTTTAAGACAATTAAAAACCATCATATGATCGTCTGGAGTTTTAATTGTACCACTATGCGTTGTATTCAACTGACATACTTTAGTGGTTGATCTCAGGTTCTTCTCCATGATTTTCTGTGTCTTCCAACAACTTCTTGGCTATACGGATTACAAAGCAGTGCTTATTTTGCAATATTGCTGTTTTCACGGCGCACTTACACTTCCATTTACACTTCCAAAGTTGCTTGCGTACACTGAAAAAAAATCGTGGTATTAAAGATTGCGAATTTACATCATATTAAGGATAAATTTCATTAAAATAATGACGTTTTATAACATTTGTATACCCTGCGTCACACTGTGGAACAGGGTATTATAAGTTAGTGCATATGTTTGTAACACCAAGAAGGAGACGAGATAGACACATGGTGTCTTTGGCTATAATGCTCAGGGTGGGTCCCTGAGTCGATATAACTATGTCCGTCTGCCCGTCCGTCCGTCTGTCTGTGAACATATTTTTGTGATCAAAGTCTAGGTCGCAATTTAAGTCCAATCGCCTTCAAATTTGGCACATGTTCCTAATTTGGGTCAGAATAGAACCCTATTGATTTTGGAAGAAATCGGTTCAGATTTAGATATAGCTCCCATATATATCTTTCGTCCGATATGCACTAATATGGATCCAGCAGCCAGAGTTTTATACCGATTTGCATGAAATTTTGTACAAACATAACACTTAGTCGTATAGTCAAGTGTGCAAAACTTTATTGAAATCGGTTCAGATTTAGATATAGCTCCCATATATATCTTTCGCCCGATATGGACTTATATGGCCCCAGAAGCCAGATTTTTGACCGAATTTGGTTGAAATTTGGCACTAGGAGTAGAATTAGTAGTATAGTCAAGTGTGCAAAATTTGATTGAAATCGGTTCAGATTTAGATATAGCTCCCATATATATCTTTCGCCCGATATGGACTAATATGGTCCTCAAAGCCAGAGTTTTGGCCCAATTTGGTTGAAATTTTGCACAGGAAGTAGATTTAGCATTGTAGCTATGCGTGCCAAATTTGGTTGAAATCCATTCAAATTTAGATATAGCTCCTATATATATGTTTCGCCCGATGTGCACTTATATGGAACCAGAAGCCAGAGTTTTATCCCGATTAGCTTGAAATTTTGCACAAGGAGTATAGTCATGTGTGCCAAATTTGATTGAAATCGGTTCAGATTTAGATATAGTTTCCATATATATTTTTCGCCCGATATGGACTTATATGGCACCAGAAATCAGAGTTTTAGATCAATTTGATTGAAATTTTGCACTAGGAGTACAATTAGTAGTGTTGTCAAGTGTGCTAAATTTTATTGAAATCGGTTCAGATTTAGATGTAGATCCCATATATGTCTTTCGCCCGATTTTCCGTCATATGTCCACAGCGGTCAAAGTTGCAGTCCGATTTACGTGATATTCTGCACAGGGAGTAGAATTAAAACACTTAGTATGCATGTCAAATTTGGTTCAAATCGGTTCAGATTTCGATATAGCTTCCATATATATGTTTTTTCGATTTGAGCAAAAATGGCCAGAATACCCACATTTTCCTTATAAAATAGCCACTGCTAAGTCGAAAACTTGTAAAAGTGACTCATTTCTCAATTTCTATTTATTTCTAATACATATCTATCGACCGATAAATCATAAATACACTTTTGCGAAGCTGCCCCAAAATTGGTTCAGATTTAAATCTTTCCCATATTTTTATACCCTCCACCAAAGGATGGGGGGTATATTAATTTTGTCATTCCGTTTGTAACACATCGAAATATTGCTCTCAGACCCATAAAGTATATATATTCTGGGCCGTGGTGAAATTCTGAGTCGATCTGAGCATGTCCGTCCGTCCGTCCGTCCGTCTGTTGAAATCACGCTAACTTCCGAACGAAACAAACTATCGACTTGAAACTTGGCACAAGTAGTTGTTATTGATGTAGGTCGGACGGTATTGAAAATGGGCCATATCGGATCACTTTTACGTATAGCATGAAATTTGGAACATGGTGTTTATATATGGTCTTTAACAACCGTGCAAAAAATGGCCAACATCGGTCCGTAATTATATATAGTCCCCATATAAACCGATCAACAGATTTGGCTTTCGGAGCCTCAACAAGAAGCAAATTTCATCCGATCCGGCTGAAATTTGGTACATGGTGTTGGTATATGGTCTCTAACAACCATACCTGAATTGGTCCATATCGGTCCATAATTATATATAGCCCTTATATAAACCCATCTCCAGATTTGACCTCCGGAGCCTCTTGGAGGAGCAAAATTCATCCGACCTGGTTGAAATTTGGTACATTTCTCTATGTATGGCCGATAACAACCATGCCAAAATTGGTCCTTTCGATCTATATTATATATAGCCTCCATATATACTGATCCCTAATCGCACAAAAATCATAATTGCCAGTCGAGCAAAAAATAATCTACCAAAATTTTATTGCCATAGAAAATTTTGTCAAAATTTTATATTTCTATAGAAAATGTTGTCATTATTATATGTCTTTAAGAAATTTTGTCAAAATATAGTTTCTGTACAAAATTTTGTCAAAAATATATTTCTATAAAAAATTTTGCCAAAATTTTATTTCTTTTATTTCTTATTTCTTCTTTTATTTCAAATTTTTATTATAGAAAACTTATGAAGCATTTCATAGTTGGAGAGGAATATTTTGCAAGATCTTCCAAATTAGTAAGAATTCTACCAATATACCAAACAGTAAAAAATCTGTCATTTTTAGTAGACTCGTGTTCATAATTGTATATAGCCCCCATATAAAGCGACTCCCATATTTCAATTTTGGCTCTATAATTACCGAACAAAATTTCATATGTTTAATGAACGTCTCAATTTCATGGCCAGATTTTGATGATCAACAGAATCAAACGCTTTTGAGTGGTCCAGAAGTACAAGAAATCCAACTTTGTTGTCATCAATATCTCCTCTCAACGATTATGAAACCTCCGCCAGGGCAGTGATGCAACTATGGTCCGGGCGAAACCCAGACCGCCTACCAGTCAACAGTGACTCCCGGTGAAGATATTCTGACATCTGAGAGTGCAATATCTTCTCGAAAACCTTAGACAAGTAGCAGTGTGTAGATATGGGACGGAAATCCAAATTAGATTTAGGAACCGGCATGCTGCCACATACTTGTCGTTAAAATCGTATTAAAAAAATGGGTAAGAAAAGGCAAAATCATTAGAAGTATGATCCTAATAAATTTTGGATCAATACCATCAAGACCAATGGCATTAGACTTCACTTTGGATAAGCTAATAACCACCTCATCATAACTCAAAAGAGCCATAAATATCAGAATTCATTACTGAGGATTCTGACATTTCTGAGTGCTTCAAAGCTTCTCTAAGTTGTTTCACTGCAATGTGGGACGCCGTTCGTCCTCGGCTATAAAAAGGAGGTTTCTTGTCATTGAGCTTAACTTAGAATCGGGCAGCACTCAGTGATAAGAGAGAAGTTCACAACTGCGATATCACAATGGACTGCATAGTCTAAGGGCGTTTTCGTTTCGCAAAAAATATGTTACCTTGGTGTTACACTACTTTTTTCGTCATTGTATTTTCACTCAAATGATAGTGCAATTCCAAAATTGTTGTTAATTCATAATATTGTGAGGGATACAGGACCCAAAAGCTATAACTGTGTCCTTCATATTTTGCAAACAATTTCGAGAATGTTGCACCTTTTTTACCAATCGAAACCGCCATAAGTGAACCAGTAATATCGGGCCGCCACTATACCTAACCTCACCTACGACATCGATATTCTCCATCAGTACCACAGTAAGGTCCATACCTGCTTCAAAGAATAAATCTCTCAAACTTTCCTAGCACACTGCCTCATCAACCATTTACCGAACTGTTTATCTTGTTGACTCCATCGAAGTACACAGAAAACACATGCAGAACTTGATGATTCCCTGGAGCATCATTTGCAGTTTATGGTTTTGCGTAAATGTCGGTACAGCAGTTCAATGTTAAACATGACAATGTTTTTTTCAACTTCTGTGTTTTTTTTTTTTTTTGCTTGCATGAAATTTTCTCACTTAAACTTTGGCCTACCTTGTCTACACGCACAATGCATTGTTGCCTGAATAGGCAGTGGGTGTATTTTTCCTTTCTTCATGGTATTTCGTTTTAGAGTTGCTTTTTTTGACGGGCGATGCTCACGTAAGCAATTTTCCATGGTTAATAAATCACAGCAACATTCAGTTGATAGTATTCGGTTTTGGCGTTTCTTTTTTCTTCGATTTTCAACAAAACAATTGGGAGATGGGTGAAATGTTGTATTTTGTTAAAATTTCGACAGGAGTCGTTTTTTTGCGAATGCGATGGGCAATCATAAATGTAATAAAACAGCACAACTGAATGAAATTCCGGCAATATTTCAAGGGGAATTGTTGATATGGTGTACTAAAAAATGAATGTTCTATTTGGAATGTACTTACAAATATCGATGGATGCTTTATTTTCTCATTTTGTTTATTTCTGGAAGGAAAATCACGTATTGTAATACTCCTTTGAATTTGTAATATTTCTTGTTAGATAAATTACCTGTTATTCTATATAAATGTTATGAAAATATAATGTGTTTGTTATGTTGAAAGCCCTTGAAAAATCCATAGCATTGTCATGAGAATCAAAAACCAAATTTTCGATTTTTTAAAAAAATTGAAAAAGTCGTATTACATATTTTGTAAATGAAGAGTTTCGACTTTTGTAAAAGTCGAGTTTCTGACTTTTTTAAAAATTTAAAAATAATATTTTTAAAGTTTTTAAAAAACTTAAAATATCAACGTATATAAGTCAGTTCTTGATCGGTGTATATAGGGGAGTCTATAAATAATTGCGCACCGATATGAACTGTTGCGTGGTAATTAGAGAGCCAGAACTGAAATATGGTCGATTTATATGGGGGCTATATACAATTATGAACCGATGTGGACCAATTTTTGCATGGACATTAGAGAGCGTATATCAACACCACGTACCACATTTCAACCCGATCGGATAAATTTTGCTCCTCCAAGAGGCTCCGCAAGCCAAATTTAGGGGTCGGTTTATATGAAGCATATGTATAATTATGGACCGATATGGACTAATTTTTACACAGTTGTTAGTGTCCATTTACTAACACAACATGTGCAATTTCAAGTGAATCCGATGAAATTTGCTCTTCGAAGAGGCTCCGGAGTTCAAATCTGGGGATCGCTTTATATGGGGGCTATTTATATTTATGGACCGATATGAAGAAATTTTTTCATGGTTATTAGTGACCATATACTAACACCACGTACCAAATTTCAACCGGATCGGAGGAAGTTTGCTCCTCCAAGAGGCTTCGGAGGTCAAATCTGGAGATCGGTTTATATGGGGGCTATATATAATTATGGACCGATGTGGACCAATTTTATGCATGGTTGTTAAAGACCATATAGTAACACCACGTACCAAATTCCAAGCGAATCGGCTAAATTTTGCTCCTGCGCAAGCCAAATCTAGGGGTCGGTTTATATGGGGCCTATATAGAATTATGGACCGATATGGACTAATTTTTACACGGTTGTTAGTGTCCATATACCAACACAACATACAACATTTCAACTGAATCCGATGAAATTTGCTCTTCCCAAAGGCTCCGGAGCTCAAATCTGGGGATCGGTTTATATGGGGGCTATATATAATTATGAACCGATATGAAGCAATTTTTGCATAGATGTTAGCGAAATTTTGCATTAAATGTTAGATACTAACACTACGTGCCAAATTTCAACCGGATCGGAGGAAGTTTGCTCCTCCAAGAGGCTCCGGAGTTCAAATCTGGGGATCGGTTTTACGGGGGCTATATATATATAAATATGGACCGATATGGGCCAATTTTTGCACGATTGTTGCAGACCATATACTAACACCACGTACCAAATTTCAAGCGAATCGGATACATTTTTCTCCTCCAAGAGGCTTCGGAGGTCAAATCTTGGGGTCGGTTTATATGGGGCCTATATAGAATTATGGACCGATATGGACTAATTTTTACACGGTTGTTAGTGTCCATATACTAACACAACATACAACATTTCAACTGAATCCGATGAAATTTGCTTTTCCCAAAGCCTCCGGAGCTCAAATCTGGGGATCGGTTTATATGGGGGCTATATATAATTATGAACCGATATGAAGCAATTTTTGCATAGATGTTAGAGAAATTTTGCATTAAATGTTAGATACTAACACTACGTGCCAAATTTCAACCGGATCGGAAGAAGTTTGCTCCTCCAAGAGGCTCCGGAGTTCAAATCTGGGGATCGGTTTTACGGGGGCTATATATATATAAATATTGACCGATATGGGCCAATTTTTGCACGATTATTGCAGACCATATACTAACACCACGTACCAAATTTGCTTTTCTAAGGGGCTCCGCAAGCCAAATCCGGGGGTCCGTTTACATGGGGGCTATACAAGTCATTTCGTTCGGAAATTAGCGTGATTTCCACAGACGGAAGGACAGCCGGACAGACGGACGGACGGTCATCGCAAGATCAACTCAAATTTCACAACGACCTATAATATATACTTTATGGGGTCGTAGATCAGTATTTCGATGTGTTACAAACGGAGTGACAAAATTAGTATATCCCCCATATATTTATAAAAATATTTTCACGAAAAAAAAAAATTAATTTAGAAAACATCTGAACCGATTTCAACCAAATTTGGCACGCATAGCAACAATGCTAATTCTACCCCCTGTGCAAAATTTCAACTAAATCGGAGCACAAAATTGGCCTCTCTGGTCATATGAGTGTAAATCGGGTGAAAGCTATATATGGGAGCTATATCTAAATCTCAACCGATTTCAACCAAATTTGGCACGCATAACTACAATGCTAATTATCCTCCCTGTGCAAAATTTCTATTAAAGCGGAGTAAAAGATTGGCCACTGTGGTCATATGAGTGTAAATCGGGCGAACCATATAGCTATATCTAAATCTGAACCGATTTCAATAAAATTTAGCACCCTTGACTATTCTACTAATTGTTCTTCGTGTGCAAAAGTTTAAGCAAATTAGGATAAAACTCTGGCTTCTGGGGCCATATAAGTCCGTATCGGTCTAAATATATATATGGGAGCTATATCGAAATCTAAACCGATTTCTCCCAAAATCAATACGGTTCTATTCTGAACCAAAACACATACTTGTGCCAAATTTGAAGTCGATTGGACTAAAACTGCGACCTAGACTTTGATTACAAAAATGTGTTCACGGACAGACGGACATGGCTATATCTCTCAGGAGCCCACCCTGAGCATTTTTGCCAAAGGCACCATGTGTCTATCGCGTCTCTTTCTGGGTGTTGCAAACATATGCACTAACTTATAATACCCTGTTCCACAGTGTGGCGCAGGGTATAAAAATTAGTTTTTAAAACATATAAAGGGTGATACGGTCAAAATTTGGTCAATAGAAACTTAAGGTATTCCTTTCAATTTTGCATTTAAAAAACCTGAACACCCCTCATTTTGAAGGTGTGTGTGTGTGTAGAATGTTGCTCTTATTTTGATTTTGGAATTCACTCTTCAGTTGGCAAAATGCCGTCCAAGCAAGAAGAGGAGCTTATCAAAAGTTTGCTCACGCATCGCGAAAATCTGAGCTACTCGCACGCAAAGCTGGCAAAATCGCTAAAAGTTGCCAAATCAACCGTTACAAATGTAATTAAAGTGTTTGGGGAACGTTTGTCGACAGCCAGGAAGTCTGGATCGTGGGAAAATCGAAAACCGGAAGCCGCTGAGACGACAAAGAGAGTTGCCGGTAGTTTCAAGCGAAACCCTACCTCTCTCTCCGAGATGCCGCAAATAAGCTGGGTGTATCGTCTACAACCGTGCATCGAGCCAAAAATCGAGCCGGACTATCGACTTACAAGAAGGTAGTGACTCCAAATCGCGATGATAAACAAAATACGATGGCCAAATCGCGATCCCGGAGGCTGTACACGACGATGCTGACGAAGTTGGACTGCGTGGTAATGGACGACGAAACCTACGTCAAAGCCGACTACAAGCAGCTTCCGGGAAAGGAGTTTTAGGAAAGGTAGCAGATATTTTCAACCACATAAAACTGTCAAAGTTCGCAAAGAAATATCTGGTTTGGCAAGACATCTGTACCTGTGGCTTGAAAAGCAGCATTTTCATAGCTTCCGGGACTGTCAACCAAGAAATTTACGTGAAAGAGTGTTTGAATAAACGTCAGCTGCCTTTCCTGAAGAAACACGGTTGTTCCGTACTGTTTTGGCCGGATTTGGCATCTTGCCATTGCGGTAAAAAGGCCATGGAGTGGTACGCCGCCAACAACGTGCAGGTGGTTCCCAAGGACAAGAACCCTCCCAACACGCCAGAGCTCCGCCCAATTGAGAAATACTGGGCTATTGTCAAGCGGAACCTAAAGAAGACCAAAAAAACTGCTAAGGACTAGCAGCAGTTCAAGGCAAACTGGCTTTCTGCGGCGAAGAAGGTGGACAAGGTGGCTGTACAAAATCTGATGACAGGTGTCAAGCGTGAGGCCCGGCAATTCGGATTTGGAAAAGCGAACGCCTAAAATCTAAATCGATTTCTAAATCGATTTCGGTGAAATCTTACACACTTAAGGGTTGGTGAATTAAATTACTTTGTGCCAAAGTTCAAGACGTTCGGTTAGTAATGTCGACCCATTTATAGAAATTAGGCGATACATATATGGAAGCTATAGATAAATTTAATCCCATCGCAAATTCAATAGCATTTGCCCTTGAGGTAAAAAAAAAAACAAGTAAAGAAAGTCTTAAGTCGGGCGGAGCCGACCTGCACCACATTGTAGTTCCACATTTTCGATAGCATATCAAATACGTTCAATGTTTTGGGTGCTATATATAAAGGTTTATGTTCCCATATACATATATTTAAATATGACCTAATCTAGACAAAACTTATTTTGTTTAGATTGAACTTGAAAAAGAAATTTAATTTGGTTTTTCAAATAAACGATTTCACCGATTTACACCCTTTAGCCCCCATATAAACTGATCCCCACATTTGATTGCCGGGGCTTCCTGGAGGCACAACTTTCACCCGATCCGGAAATTTCGCCCTCTAGTTACCGAACTTTCGGCCGTATTTACTTGTTTCTTTCTTTAAATATGTTCCTAGAATTTGCATTTTTTGTTTATTTATCTCCTTTAATGAAAATATTTTCCTTATAAATATTCATATACCATTTTCCCAAATATCTTTCCACATTCAGAATATTCTAATGTAGCATAAACTAATATCTTTCTACTTCCTTTTTCTTTTTTATTTTTTGTAAAATTTCTATATTTGCTTCTAGACTTTAAATTTGTTGATTTTTCATGGTTTTCAACAAAGGGTATCAGAAGTTCAACACCATTAACATCAATGACATCATTTTCCTTGTCATCGTTGTCACCATAAGGATAACAAAAGAAACACACCACACACACACACACACATACACACGCCTTCGCATACACTCTTCAATAGTAGTACTAGCCATCCTGTTTGCTTGAAGTAAACACATTATAAAATTAGATTTTTGTTCCAGTAAGAAAAAGTTTACTTTGACACTTGATATGTTGGAAATACGACGACGACAAAGTAAAGTTAGCATTGTTGAATAGTGGAGTAAATAATAGAGGCTATGTCTAGAATATCAAAAAGTTTTTCGGAGCAAAAATATTTGGGTTTTACAAGAACTATAGGTTTAATAAGAGATATCTTCAAAGCGTTTATATTTCAAGGGTGGCTGATATGTATGTAACAATGTAAAGCGCTATATTTTTTCAAATCATATAAATTAAATTGTTTGGTATCAATTAAGATTTGTTCGAATTGGCTACGGTTAATACGACCGTAGCCAAGGGTCGATAAATCCACCTGACGCTGCACGAAAGTGATAGATTTGTGAGACGCTTGCCACAGTTTGTAGAATTTTACAAAAACTGGAAGATTTTTTTACTGTTTGGTAGAATTATTGATGTTTTGGTAGATTTTCCAAAAAATCTACCAAATAGAAACAAAATTTTGACAAAATAAATAAAATTTTGACAAAATTTTCTATAGAAATAAAATTGTGATAAAATTTTTTGTAGAAATAAAATTTTTACAAAATTTTTACAGAAACAAAATATTGACAAAATTTTCTAGAGAAATAAAATTTTGACAAAATTTTCTAGAGAAATAAAATTTTGATAAAAATAGAAATAAAATGTTCAAAAAAATTTCTATAGAAATAAAATGTTGACAAAATTTATTGTAGAAACAAAATGTTGACAAAATTTTCTATACAAACAAAATTCTAACACATTTCTATAGAAATAAAATTTTAATAAAATTTTCTATAGAAACAAACTTTTGAAAAAATTTTCTATAGAAATAAAATTTTGACAGAATTTTTTTAGAAAAAAAACCTTCACAATTTTTTTTCAAAAAAAAATCTAACAGAATTTCCTATAGCAATAAAATTTTAACAACATTTTTCTATAGAAATAAAATTATGGCCAAATTTCTATAGACATAAAATTTTGACAAAATTTTCTATAGAAATAAAATTTCAACAAAATTTTCTATAGACATAAAATTTTGACAAAATTTTCTATAGAAATAAAATTTCAACAAAATTTTCTATAGAAATAAAATTTTGACAAAAAATTTCTGTAGAAAGTAAATTATGACCAAATTTCCTACAGAAGAAAAAGTGTTCGAATTGGCTACTTTTGGTATGAATTGTGGCTTTCAAAGGGCCGATAAATCTACCGGACGTTACACGAAAGTGGGACACGGTTGCCACAATTGATACAATTCTACAAAAACTGGAAGATTTTTTACTGTTTGGTAGATTGGTAGAATTCTTGATGTTTTGGTAGATTTTCCAATATATTCCTCTTCAGGAGAGGTAATTCATAATTTCCTGTAGAAATAAAATTTTGACAAAATTTTCTATAGAAACAACATTTAAAAAAAAATCTATAGAAATAAATTTTTGACAAAATTTTCTATACAAATAAAATTTTGACAAAAATTTCGTTAGAAGTGAAATTTTGACAAAATTCTCTATAGAAATAAAATTTTGACAAAATTTTCTATAAAAATAAAATGTTAAATTTTCTATAAAAATAAAATTTTGACAAAATTTTTATAGAAACCAAATGTTGACAAACATTTTGAAAAAAAAATCTATAGAAATAAAATTTTGACAAAAAATCTTGACAAAATTCTTCTATAAAAATATAATATTGACAAAACTTTCTGTAGAAATAAAATGTTGACAAAAAAACTAAAATAAAAATTTTGGTTTGGTAGTTTTTAGGTAAAATTTGCTCAAAATTTTAGTAGATTTGACATAATTTTCAATAAAAATAAAATTTTGACAAATTTTTCTATATAAAAAAATGTTGACAAAATTTTCAATAGAAATAACATTTTAACACAATTTGCTATAGAAATATAATTTTGACAAATTTGTCTATAGAAATAAAATTTTGACAAAATTTTCTATAGAAATAAATAAATAAAATTTTAACAAAATTTGTTATAGAAATAAAATTTTGACAAAATTTTCTTAGAAATAAAATTTTGACAACATTTCTATGGAAATATTTTTTTTTTAATTATCTACAGAAATAGCATTTCCGCAAAATTTTCTATAGAAATAAAATATTGAGAATATTTTCTATGGAAAATTTTTTTCTGATAAAATTTTCTATCAAAATAAAACTTTGATAAAATTTTCTATAGAAATAAAATTTTGACAAAATTTTCTATAAAAATAAAATGTTAAATTTTCTATAAAAATAAAATTTTGACAAAATTTTTATAGAAACCAAATGTTGACAAACATTTTGAAAAAAAATCTATAGAAATAAAATTTTGACCAAATTTTCTGTAGAAATAAAATTTTGACCAAATTTTTTACAGAAATATAAGTTTGAGAAATAAAATTTTGAAAAACTTTTCTGCAGAAATTAAATTATGACCACATTTTCTACAGAAATAAAAGTTTGAAAAAAATTTACTATAAAAATAAAATCTTGACAAAATTTTTCTATAAAAATATAATATTGACAAAACTTTCTGTAGAAATAAAATGTTGAAAAAAAAACTAAAATAAAATTTTTCGTTTGGTAGTTTTTAGGTAAAATTTGCTCAAAATTTTAGTGGATTTGACAAAATTTTCAATAAAAATAAAATTTTGACAAATTTTTCTATAAAAAAAATGTTGACAAAATTTTCAATAGAAATAACATTTTAACAAAATTTGCTATAGAAATATAATTTTGACAAATTTGTCTATAGAAATAAAATTTTGACAAAATTTTCTATAGAAATAAATAAATAAAATTTTAACAAAATTTTTTGTAGAAATAAAATTTTGACAACATTTCTATGGAAATATTTTTTTTTAATTGTCTACAGAAATAACATTGCCACAAAATTTTCTATAGAAATAAAATATTGAGAATATTTTCTATGGAAAAAATTTTTCTGAGAAAATTTTCTATCAAAATAAAACTTTGATAAAATTTTCTATAGAAATTAAATTTTGACAAAATTATCCATAGAAATAAAATATTGAGAACATTTTATTTGTAAAAAAAAGAATATTTGACAAAACAAAAAAAAAATACTTTTTTTAAATAAGATTTTTTGTTTGGTAGTTTTTTGGTACAATTGGCTCCAAATTTTAGTAGATTTTTTTGGCTCGGTTTTTGTTGGCTATTTGCCATTACCGACATGCTCCCAAATATATTGTGTTTTTTTTAACAACATATAGTTTTATTATTCCGAAAGCGATATTAAATCCGCGTCAGCGAGTTCTTTCGAACCAGGTAAATACTTTGGATCAGCAAACTCAGTGTTCTTTGCTAAGCAAAACTCTCATCTTTTTTTTCAGTGTTCGGACAAAATTTATCATTCTTTGTCTATAAAATAATATTGCTTCAAACTGTCACGGGTTGACATTAATGTCCTTTTCCAATTTCTGAATGCACCTACAGGTCAGAAATGTCAGCCAGTCTGTTAGTTTTCTTAACAGACGTCTCTGGTCATGGTCGCATCTACTGTGAGCATTTATTCAACTCGATTCATTTCCCCTATTGTGTAAATGTGTAATTTTATTGATATTACCAGAAGTGTTATTTGGTGTAAATCTGCCGATGGCATTTCGAATACAAGACAGTGACCCACAAATGCTAACACTAACATTCAGCCCATTAAGGTTCGTTCGTTGGTTTTATTATTTAATGGATTTTTGGTGTTTTCTTCCTGTATAATTGACATTCAAGGATATGCTTAATTGAAATGTTTCTTTTCTTTAGTCATTTCTTTCGTTTTCGGTTTTCCAAGCAAAATACATTTATAGAATTTCATCGAAAATAATTGGATTTAAGTTTTCTTTTTGTAAGATTAAGAAGATGATGATTTTTATATGTATGATGGATTTGAAATGGAAACATTTTTTGAGTTTAATTGCTCTTAGCAGGCAAATTAAATTTTGAAATATTTGTAAAAAATTTTAGGAAAGCTTAGTGAGAGACACTAAAAGCAAAACAGACTTATTTATATGTTAGCCTCCTGCAAACTTCGAAATATAGCCCGGTTCCATATATTGTGTCATTCATCTAATGATGTTGATATTGATTCAGAGCAAAAGAAGAGAAGAATTACGTGAAGGAGATGGCGCAAGTTTCTTTTAAATTTGAATTTAGGTGGATCAATCATTCATCGCCAAATTGGTCATTTTTATATCCTCCACCATAGGATGGGGGTATATTAACTTTGCCATTCCGTTTGTAACACATCAAAATATTGCTCTAAGAACCCATAAAGTATATATATTCTGGGTCGTGGTGAAATTCTGAGTCGATCTGAGCATGTCCGTCCGTCCGTCCGTCTGTTGAAATCACGCTAACTTCCGAACGAAACTAGCTATCGACTTGAAACTTGGCACAAGTAGTTGTTATTGATGTAGGTCGGATGGTGTTGCAAATGGGCCATATCGGTTTACTTTTACGTATAGCCCCCATATAAACGGACCCCTAAATTTGGCTTGCGATTGCTCTAAGAGAAGCAAATTTCATCCGATCTGGCTGAAATTTGGTACAAGGTGTTAGTATTTGTCTCTAACAACCATGCAAAAATTGGTCCATATCGGTCCATAATTACATATAGCCCCCATATAAACCGATCCCCCGATTTGGCTTGCGGAGCCTCTCCGATCCGGCTGAAATTTGGTGCATGGTGTTAGTATATGGTCTCTTGACCATGCACAAATTGGTCCACATCGGTCAATAATTATATATAGCCCCCATATAAACGATCCCCCGATTTGGCTTGCAAACACTCTAAGAGAAGCAAATTTCATCCGATCCGGCTGAAATTTGGTACATGGTGTTAGTATATGGTCTCTTGACCATGCACAAATTGGTCGAAATCGGCCCATAATTATATATAGCCCCAATATAAACCGATCCCCAGATTTGACTCCAGAACCCCTTGGAAGAGCAAAATTAATCCGATTCGGTTGAAATTTGGTACGTGATGTTAGTATATGATATCCAACCACCATGCGGGAATTGGTTCATATCAGTCCATAATTATATATAACCCCCATATAAACCGATCCGCAGATTTGACCTCCGGTGCCATTTGGAGAAGGAAGATTCATCCGATCGGGTTGAAATTTTGGTATGTGGTGATCGTATATGATATTTAACAACCATGCCAAAAGTGGTCCATATCAGTCCATAATGATATATAGCCCCCATATAAACCCATCCCGAGATTTGGTTTTGGAGCCTCTTGGAGGAGCAAATTTCATTCGAGTCAGTTGAAATTTGGTACATTGTGCTAGTATATGGCCGTTAACAACCATGCCTAACAAGATCCACATAGTTATATATAGTCCTCAGATAAACCGATCCCCAATCACACAAAAATTGGTTCATATCAAGTTCATAATTGTATATAGCCCACATATAAGCGACTCCCATATTTCAATTCTTACTCTCTACGTACTGTGCAAGAGTCCATATCGATTCGTAATTATTTGTTGACTTATCTATACATACCTTTTTTGTCTAATATATACCACTTATGGACTAACTACCCATTTAGACAACGATGTTAAGAAGTTTCAAGATACCGCAACCCAATTAATTCGATTATGGATGACAGTCTTTCGTAGAAGTTTCTACGCAATCTATGGTGGAGGGTACATAAGATTCGGCCTGGCCGCACTTGCGGCCGTATATACTTGTTTTATTGAATCAATTAATTTTTTAATTGATACTATCATTTCTGTGATTGAAGATATTTCAATTAAAAATTAATTAGATCAATTAATTTCGTGATTGAAGACAAAAAATATTTTTTGTTTTGTTTGTAGTCATTACCCATTCAGTAAGTCTCACTAGCATTCAGTAAGTCTCATGACGGTACGGTTGCGTGAGCTGTCACTTTGGTCGGAAAAAAGCACGGTCACAGTTCGGCCCTCAAAATAATGCTAGGTGTGCCAAACGATGTGTAATATTCGCTGGCTAAACAGCTTGTCGACTAAAGCTTTTAAACTCTCATTCCCAATAGAGATGCGTGGTGCACACAGACTTCGAGGAATAAACGTAATATAGATTTCTACACCGATGGCTCCAAATTTGATGGACAAGTGGGTTTCGGAGTATATTCTAAAGACCTGGAACTTCGAATAGCGAAAAGAATACCTAATCAAGGTAATATATTTCAGACTGAAATATTAGTAATAAAAGAGTAAAAATTGGCTGAGAAATAATGTACCAACAAATGTTGGCATTAATATGTTATATACTCAGACAGTCAAAGTGCAATATATTTTTTCAGGGTACAGCAATAAAACACCCGATTGCCCTACTTTTATACCCTTATACATAGTGTTATCCTTTATGGTACCATTCATGACTTATATGGGAAATATGACAATTCCGTTGGGTTAATTTAGGATATCAGGATATCTACCTAAAATTACATCGCCATCGTGTAAGTTCAAATACCTTGATTCAATCAGAAGCTAACAAAAAATGTATAAGCAATAAGGTAAAGCCTTTTTTTCTATTTTGTAGCTTTAAATGCAATCAATAAAATACAACGAGATGGACGATAAAATTTTATGAACCATTCGAAATCCTAATATACATATGTTAATATAAATAAACATTTTATATAGCTACGCATGTACATAGAACTCACCTTTGTATGGGGAATACAGCTCTGCATACTGGTGGAGCTATTCATGTCTTTTCTATTACTTTGTTCATTGTCCTTTATGGCTATCTGTTTCATATGAAATTCTATCGTTTTGTAATACAGGTCATATGGCCCCTTTTCATACACCTTAAATGAATATAATATAAAATACAATTGAGGTAGTTGCTATTGAAAAAGAAAACGACTCTGACCCATACCATCTTGTTCGACTGCTTCAGAAAACACAAACGAATCCCCTCAAGAAGCCAGGCAATCCTTTTGTAACTATAGATAAAGTACAAATTTCCATAGAGCAATAAAGGTCAATTGGTTGTTAAACTAAATAAGACGAAGACTAAGTGATGGCCTAGAAATCAAATGCATAGATGAAATTGAAAATAAAGTGTTTTTCAAATGGCTTGGAAGGAGCTAGACTATGTGCTACATAGTACATTGTTCGTCATTTTATATAAAAAACAAGTACATACAGCGGTATGTTCAGGCAGAATCTTAAGTGGTGGGTATTTAAGATTCTGCCTGGCCGAACTTACCGAATCAAATACAGCAGTTAGCTTTGAAAATTCTACGTCGTAGAGTGTTACTTGATAATATATAGCGGGTTACTTGATAATGTATAATGCAACGATAATATATAGGAATGATTAAATAATGCACTGATTTAATTTCAGTTTCAAGCAACTTTCATGATCAGTGCGTCTTCTATACCCTCAAGAAGTGAAATCGATTTATATGGAGGCCTTACCAAATGGAGCAATAAAAACTAAATCCGTTACAATTTCAGGCAAATCGGATAAAAACTACGGTTTATATAAGCCCAAAGAGGTAAATCAGGAAATCAGTCTATATATATATATATATATATATATATATATATATATATATATATATATATATATATATATATATATATATATATATATATATATATATATATATATATATATATATATATATATATATATATATATATATATATATATATATATATATATATATATATATATATATAGGTGCTATGCTATAAAATACACGATACACAATTTATTCGGATTTCAAATTTCAAGCCCATTGAATAAAAACAACGGTTTCAAGAAGCTCAAGAAGTAAGCTCGGGGATCGGGCTATTTGTGGTCTATAGCAAACCATAGACCAATACACACCATATTCGGCACACCTGTTTGTGGTCCTAACATACCTTTAGATTTCTAATTTGATGAAAATCGGATTGAAAATACGGATTCTAGAAGCCCAATAAGGTAAATTGGGAGATTGGTCTATATGGGGGCTATACCAAAACATGGACCTATAGGTTAGGTTAGGATTGGTGGCAGCCCAATTTATCAGGCTCACTTAGACTATTCAGTCCATTGTGATACCACATTGATGAACTTCTCTCTTATCACTGAGTGCTGCCCGATTCCATGTTAAGCTCAATGACAAGGGACCTCCTTTTGATAGCCGAGTCCGAACAGCGTTCCACCTTGCACTGAAACCACTTAGAGAAGCTTTGAAACCCTCAGAAATGTCACCAGCATTACTGAGGTGGGATAATCCACCGCTGAAAAACTTTTTTGGTGTTCGGTCGAAGCAGGAATCGAACCCACGACCTTGTGTGTGCAAGGCGGGCATGCTAACCATTGCACCACGGTGGCTCCCAAACCTGGACCGATACACCTCATTTTCGACACATCTGTGTTTGGGGCTAAAATACCTCTAGGTTTCTAATTTCAGGCAAATTGGATAGAAAAATCTGTTTCTAGAAGCCCAGGACCCCAAATCGGGGGGTCGGTTTATATGGGGGCTATACCATAACATGGACCGATACATCTACACACCTAGTTTTGGTTCTAAAATAACTTTAGATTTCCAATTTCAGGAAAATCGGATTAAAAATATTCTTTCTAGAAGCCCAGGAAGGTAAATTGGGAGATCGGTCTATATGGGAGCAATACCAAAACATGGACCGATACACCCTATTTTGGACACATCTATTTTTGGTGCTAAAATACCTCTAGGTTTCCAATTTCAGGCAAATCGGATAGAAAAATTGGTTTCTAGAAGCCCAGGACCCCAAATCGGGGGGTCGGTTTATATGGGAGCTATACCAAAACATGGACCGATACATCTACACACCTAGTTTTGGTTCTAAAATAACTTTAGATTTCTAATTTCAGGAAAATCGAATTGAAAATATGCTTTCTAGAAGCCCAGGAAGGTAAATTGGGAGATCGGTTTATATGGGAGCTATACCAAAACATGGACCGATATAGTCCATTTTCGACACACATATTTGTGGTCCTAACATACCTTTAGATTTCTAATTTCAAGAAAATCGGATTGAAAATATTCTTTCTAGAAGCCCAGAAAGAATTATATAGAATTATGCACTCTAGGTTTCTAATTTCAGGCAAATTGAATAGAAAAATCTGTTTCTAGAAGCCCAGGACCCCAAATCGGGGGGGTCGGTTTATATGGGGGCTATACCAAAACATGGACCGATACATCTACACACCTAGTTTTGGTTCTAAAATAACTTTAGATTTCCAATTTCAGGAAAATCGGATTAAAAATATTCTTTCTAGAAGCCCAGGAAGGTAAATTGGGAGATCGGTCTATATGTGAGCTATACCAAAACATGGACCGATACACCCTATTTTCGACACATCTCTTTTTGGTGCTAAAATAACTCTAGGTTTCCAATTTCAGGCAAATCGGATAGAAAAATCGGTTTCTAGAAGCCCAGGACCCCAAATCGGGGGGTCGGTTTATATGGGGGCTATACCAAAACATGGACCGATACATCTACACACCTAGTTTTGGTTCTAAAATAACTTTAGATTTCCAATTTCAGGAAAATCGGATTGAAAATATTCTTTCTAGAAGCCCAGGAAGGTAAATTGGGAGATCGGTCTATATGAGAGCTATACCAAAACATGGACCGATATAGTCCATTTTCGACACACATATTTGTGGTCCTAACATACCTTTAGATTTCTAATTTCAGGAAAATCGGATTGAAAATATTCTTTCTAGAAGCCCAGGAAGAATTATATAGAATTATGCACTTGATATGGACCAATTTTTGTGTGATTGGGGATCGATTTATCTGAGGGCTATATAAAACTATAGACCGATACGGACCTAGTTAGGCATGGTTGTTAACGGCAATATACTAGCACAAAGTACCAAATTGCAACTGCTCCTCCAAGAGGCTCCTAAACCAAATCTCCGCATCTGTTTATATGGGGGCTATATATGATTATGGACTTATATGGACCACTTTTTCCATGGTTGTCAAATATCATATACTACCAACACGTACCAAATTTCAACCAGATCGGATGAATTTTGCTTCTCCAAAGGGCACCGGAGGTCAAATTTGGGGATCGGTTTATATGGGAGCTATATATAATTATGGACAGATATGGACCACTTTTGGCATGGTTGTTGGATACCATATACTTACATCACGTACCAAATTTCAACCAATCGGATGAATTTTGCTCTTCCAAGGGGCTCCGGAGGTCAAATCTGGGGATCGGTTTATATGGGGGCTATATATAATTATGGACCGATTGCGACCAATATTTGCATGGGTATTTGAGACCATATACTAACACCACGTACCAAATTTCAAGTGAATCGGACGAATTTTGGCCGGGTCGGATGAAATTTGCTTCTCTTAGATGCTCCGCAAGCCAAATCGGGGGATCGGTTTATATGGGGGCTATATATAATTATGGACCGATGTGGACCAATTTTTGCATGGTTGTTAGATACCATATGCTGACACCATGTACCAAATTTCAGCCGGATCGGATGAAATTTACTTCTCTTAGAGGCCTCGCAAGCCAAATTTGGGGGTCCGTTTATATGGGGGCTATACGTAAAAGTGGACCGATATGGTCCATTTACAATACCATCCGACCTACATCAATAACAACTACTTGTGCCAAGTTTCAAGTCGATAGCTTGTTTCGTTCGGAAGTTATCTTGATTTCAACAGACGGACGGACGGACGGACGGACGGACGGACGGACGTGCTCAGATCCACTCAGAATTTCACCACGACCCAGAATATATATACTTTATGGGGTCTTAGAGCAATATTTCGATGTGTTACAAACGGAATGACAAAGTTAATATACCCCCCATCCTATGGTGGAGGGTATAATAATGGAGCCACGATAGGCGCATACGTTATTTTATGTAAAAATTCCGAATTTTTCCGGATTTGGGTGGAATTGTGGATTTTCTAGGAATGATTACGACTTAAGCTCCTTTTCGATTAGAAAAAAGAAGTTGCTCATATATTTATTTCGAATTTCTCCTGATGTTGGTGGAATCGTTGGATTTTGGAGATATGAGTCAAAGAAGTTTATCATATAAAAAATTGCGATTTTTTCTGGATTTCGGTAGAATTTTGAATTTTCTGGGATTGAACAATCATTGTTGGAGTAAGAGGTCGTATATTAACATAGCAAATTACAAATTTAAATGTTCGCATAATCAGACCAATTTTGTGGATCGGTTTATATATGATTATGGACCGATATGGGTCATTTTTTGCATGCTTCTTGAAGGCTTACCAAATTTCACCTGGATCGGTAAAAATTCTCTCCTCCAAAGGGCTCCCCAGACTAATTTAGCGGTCGGTTTATATAGGGGCTATACCTAAAAGTGGTCCGATATGGTCATTTTGCAATACCATAAGACCTACATTAATAGGTGTGCATAGTTCCGGGAGAGTGATTTCAAGAGATTTACTGACGGACGGACATCGCTAGATTGATACAGAATTTCTCAATGACCCACAATATAAAAACTTTATGTGGTCTGAGACCAATATTTCTATGTGTTACAAACGTATCTTATGGAGGAGGGTAAGAAAAGCATTTTATGATCGTTGACAAACAACTTTTTTGTAGAGTTCTTAAAAACAAAAAAAAAAAAACAAAAAAAAACATTTTAATACACTCAAAAAAATTAGCCCTATATAGCAATAAAGCAGATTCAAAAGGGGAAACAGTTATACACAAATGAAGTATACAGACGAAATAGTTCAGAAATTTTTAAAATTTGTAAATTTTATCAATAATCCGACCATTGTATGGCACTAAAATCATTTGTGTAATTTTGAGCTCGAAATATTTCCTTCAAACTACAAATGTGCGGTAAAACCATGTAGATAAACTTTGAAACACGCAGGAATGTGCATGCTATAGTGACTCCCAAAAGTATAAATAATTAAAGTGGTCTAAAACGGAAATTTCGCGAATTTCGTAATTCCCATAAGTCTGCGAAAACCAAATTCTTAGTCTTGGATCAACATAGGCTTATTTTCAAACCGATCAAACCATTTCTATATAGTTTTTGGTGTAATGTTTACAAAATAAATTTGATGTCCTTACTTACAATAAATCTAGAATTAGAATATCCTTAATTTTTCACATCTTCGTTGTTGTTGTTTCACTTCTATGTTGCTTAGCTAAATAAATATAATAAATAACAAAGAAAAAATGTCTAAATATTGCCCATAAACAATGGCTCTGCTTTTGCGAGTATTTTCACTAAACATCAGCAATTCAAAACAACATCTCAAGAAATTCACCTCTGGGAGACATTTATCAAAATTCTAAGGCAGAACGAATGAGAGATATTCCTACATATAGAGAGAAAATACAAACAAAACAAAAACGAATTAGAGTTCAACCCATGATGGATACAATTTCTGGCAATTTAGATGTTATTGTTGCCTGCATTGCTATGGTGGGTGGTAGCATAGGGATTGTTTAGTTTGATCGTTGGTTGGATGGTTAGTTGGTTAACATGATTGCTATTAATTTATTAAATTTGTGTTTCAAGTATCCATTTGGGATTTCCTGGGGTGCAAGGAAGCCGATAGCAAGGTAATCGAATGTATGGAAACAATTGAAGAAATTACTAAAACTTCTAGATGGTAAAAATATCGTTAGTATTAATTTCTCACGCAAACTAATAAAAAAAAAAACAATTTAAGAGTTTTCTATTGATTTACATTTATAGACCTTGGGGGTATTTGGGAAAATTATTTAACCCTTATAGAGGGAAGGGAATTTACATCATTCATTTTAAGTAAGTAAATTCCCATGGTTCCCTATTAAAGGTTCTGGGAGCTACCGCAATGCAATGGTTAGCATGACTGCCTTGCATTCAATGGGCAAGGTTAGGTTAAAGTGGCAGCCCGATTAAGATTCAGGCTCACTTAGACTATTCAGTCCATTGTGATAAATGGGCAAAATTTCAAGTAAATCGAAGTGTAGCTATGGCCTCTGCGGCCTTATGAGTGTATATCGGACGAATTATATATACGAGAGCTATATCTAAACCGATTTAAACCAAATTCGACACGCATAGTAACAATGTTATTTCCCCTTCCTGTGCAAAATTTCCCGTACATTGGAGTAAAACTCTGGCTTCTACGGTCATATAAGTGCATATCGGGCGAAGGATATAAATGGGAGCTATATCGAAATCTGAACCGACGTCAACCCAATTCGACATGCGTAGTAAGAATGCAAATTCTACTCCATGTGCAAAATTTCACGTACATCAAAGTAAAATTCTGGTTTCTGGGCGAAAGATATATATGGGAGCTAAATCTGAATCGATTTCTTCCAGAGGGTTGTATTCTGACCCTACTTGTGTCAAATTTGAAGTCAATTGGACTAAAACTGCGATCTAGACTTTTATCACAAAAATGTGTTCACAGACAGACGGACGGACGGACATGGCTAAATTGACTCCGGGGCCGATCATGAGCATTATTATCAAAGACATCATGTGTCTTTGTCAAAATTTTATTTCTATAGAAATTTGGTCAAAATTTTATGTCTAAAGAAAATTTCGTGAAAATTTTGTTTTAATAAATTTTTTTTTTAAAATTTTATTTCTGTAGAAAATTATAACAAAATTATAACAAATTTTATTTCCATTGAAAAATTAGCCAAATGTTTATTTCTTAAGAAAATTTTGTCAACATTTTATTTCAGTAGAAAATGTTGACAAAACAATATTTCTACAGAAATCTTTGTCAAAATTTTATTCATATAGAAAATTGTGTCCAAATTTTATTTCTATAGAAATTTGGTTAAAATTTTATGTCTATAGAACATTTCGTGAAAATTTTATTTCAATAAAAAATTTTGTCAAAAAATTATTTCTATGCAAAAATTTTTTTCAAATTTTTATGTCTATAGAAATTTGGTCCAAATTTTATGTCTATAGAACATTTCGTGAAAATTTTGTTTTAATAAAAAATTTTTAAAAAATTTTTAGACAATTTTGTAAAAATTTTATTTCTATAGAAAATTTTGTCAAAATTTTATTTCTATAGAAAATTGTGTCCAAGTTTTATTTCGATAGAAATTTGTTTAAAATTTTATGTCTATAGAACATTTCGTGAAAATTTTATTTCAATAAAAAATTTTGTCAAAAAATCATTTCATTACAAAAATTTTGTAAAATTTTTATGTCTATAGAAATTTGGTCAAAATTTTATGTTTATAGAACATTTCGTGAAAATTTTGTTTTAATAAAAAATTTTTTAAAAATTTTATTTCTATAGAAAATTTTGTAAAAATTTTATTTCTATAGAAAATTTTGTAAAAATTTTATTTCTATAGAAAATTTTGTAAAAATTTTATTTCTATAGAAAATTTTGTCAAAATTATATTTCCATAGAAAATTTTGTCAAAATTTTATTTCTATAGAAATTTGGTCAAAATTTTATGTCTAAAGAAAATTTCGTGAAAATTTTGTTTTAATAAACAATTTTTTAAAATTTTTATTTCTATAGAAAATTTTGTAAAAATTGTATTGTTATAGAAAATTTTGTCAAAGTTTTATTTCTATGGAAAATTTTGCAAAATGTTATTTATATACCAAATTTTGTCAAAACTTTTTTCTATAGAAAATTTAGTCAAAATTTCACTTTTATAGAAAATGTTTATTTCTTAAGAAAATTTTGTCAACATTTTATTTCTGTAGAAAATTTTGACAAAACAATATTTCTACAGAAATCTTTGTCAAAATTTCATTTCTATAGAAAATTGTCCAAATTTTTCCTATAGAAATTTGGTTAAAATTTTATGTCTATAGAACATATCGTGAAAATTTTATTTCAATAAAAAATTGTGTCAAAAAATTATTTCTATAAAAAAATTTTGTCAAATTTTTATGTCTATAGAAATTTGGTCCAAATTTTATGTCTATAGAACATTTCGTGATAAATTTGTTTTAATAAAAAATTTTTAAAAAATTTTTAGAAAATTTTGTAAAAATTTTATTTCTATAGAAAATTTTGTCACAATTTTATTTCTATAGAAAATTTTGTCAAAATTTTATTTCTATAGAAATTTGGTCAAAATTTTATTTCTATAGAAATCTGGTCAAAATTTTATTTCTATAGAAAATTTTGTAAAAATTTTATTTTCATAGAAAATTTTGTAAAAATTTTATTTCTAAGGAAAATTTTGTCAAAATTTTGTTTCTAAGGAAAATTTTGTCAAAATTTTATTTATATACAAAATTTTGTCAAAACATTTTCCTATAGAAAATTTAGTCAAAATTACACTTTTATAGAAAATTTTGTCAAAATTTTATTTCTGTAGAAAATTTTGTCAAAATTTCATTTCTATAGAAAATTGTTCAAAGTTTTATTTCTATAGAAATTTTGCCCAAATTTTATTTCCATTGAAAATTTTGTCCAAATTTTATTTCTATATAAAATTTTGTCAAAACTTTATTTCTACAGAAAATTTATGAAGTACCTCTTAGTTGGAGAGGAATATTTGGCAAAATGTACCAAAACCTCAAAAATTCTTCCAATCTACCAAAGAGTAAACATGTATATACGGCCGTCAGTTCGGCCAGGCCGAATCTTATATACCCTCCACCATGGATTGCGTAGAAACTTCTACGAAAGACTGTCATCCATAATCGAATTAATTGGGTTGTGGTATCTTGAAACTTCTTAACATCGTTGTCTAAATTGTTAGTTAGTCCATACGTGGTATATGTTAGACAAAAAAGTTATGTATAGGTAAGTCTACAAATATTTACGAATCGATATGGACTTTTGTACGGTACGTAGAGAGCCAGAATTGAAATATATGAACTTGATATGGACCAATTTTTGTGTGATTGGGGATCGATTTATCTGAGGGCTATACATAACTATAGACCGATATGGACCTAGTTAAGCATGGTTGTTAACGGCCATATACTAGCACAATGTACCAAATTTCAACTGACTCGGATGAAATTTAGTCCTCCAGGAGGCTCCAAAACCAAATATCGGGATCGGTTTATATGGGGGATATATATGATTATGGACTGATATGGACCACTTTTGGCATGGTTTTTAAATATCATATACTACCACCACGTACCAAATTTCGACCAGATCTGATAAGTTTTGCTTCCCGGAGGTCAAATCTGGGGATTGGTTTATATGGGGGCTATATATAATTATGGACTGATATGAACCAATTCCTGCATGGTTGTTGCATACCATATACTAATATCACGTACCAAATTTCAATCGAATCGGATGAATTTTGCTCTTCCTGGCTGGTGCTCTTCCTGGCTGGTGGACGGTTTATATTGGGGCTATATATAATTATGGAGCAATGTGGACCATGTACCAAATTTCAGCCGGATCGGATGAAATTTGCTTCTCTTAGAGGCCCCGCAAGCCAAATCTGGGAATCGGTTTATATGGGGGCTATATATAATTATGAACCGATGTGGACGAATTTTTGCATGGTTGTTAGAGACCATATACCAACACCATGTACCAAAGTGCATTTGGTACATGAAATTTGCTTCTCTTAGAGGATTCGCAAGCCATATTTGGGGGTCCGTTTATATGGAGGCTATACGTAAAAGTGGACCGATATGGCGCATTTGCAATACCATCCGTCCTACATCAATAACAACTACTTGTGCCTAGTTTCAAGTCGTTAGCTTGTTTCGTTCGGAAGTTAGCGATTTCAACAGACGGACGGACGGATATGCTCAGATGGACTCAGAATTTCACCACAACCCTGAATATATGTACTTTATGGGGTCTTAGAGCAATATTTCGATGTGTTACAAACGGAATGACAAAGTTAATATATCCTCATCCCATGGTGGAGGGTATAAATATCTACCATTTTTGGTAGAATTCTACCAACTGTGGAAACTGTTTACGCAGGCCCAATCTGGGTATCGATTTATAAGGGGGCTACACATAATTATGGACCGAGTTGGACGAAGTTTTGCATTGTTTCTAGATGTCATTTAGTAACACCACATACCCAATTCTCGGGCTCGAATGAAATTTGCTCCTCCAGGAAGCTCTTCAGCCCCAATCTAGGGATCGGTTTATGTGGAGGCTATACATAATTATGGAACGATATGGACCAATTTCTGCATGGTTGTTAAATGCCATATACTAAAACCACATGCCAAATTTCAGCAGGATCTGGGGGTTGATTTATATGGGGGCTATACCTGAAAGTGGTCAAATGAAGTCCATTTGGAATACCATACGAGCTACATCAATAACATCTACTTGAGCAACGTTTCAGGTGGATAGCTTCTTGCGTGATTTCCACTGACGGACGGACGGACGGATATGCTCAGATGGACTCAGAATTTCACCACAACCCAGAATATATGTACTTTATGGGGTCTTAGAGCAATATTTCGATGTGTTACAAACGGACATCGCTAGATTGACTCAGATTTCACCACGATCCAGAGTTTATATACTTTATAGGGTCTGAGACCAATATTGCCTAAGTATGGACAATTTTCTTTAAGTCCGATATTAACCGAAATTAATTTATTATCTGCAGCAAAACCTAGCATGCAATATATGTCCCATATATGACAATCCATTACGAGGAATTCTTTTCACTGTTATAGCCATATAATATATCATAGAATTTCTACTTTTATGGGGTGGGGGGACTATCAAATTACTCTAAGAATGTTTTTTACCCCATCATCATAGATTCTAAATGCCAACATTTCATTCTCTATTGAGAATTCTAAAGCTATCGCCTCACCCAGGTCACTAAACTATGCAATTAACAGTTGATTGTATATGAAGGGTATGGAAATAACCATTAAACGAAATGATACCATACTCAAATGACCAAGAAAATAGTTGTCATCATTCCAATACCACCAACAAGTAATATCCACACCTTATTACAGAGCCACGCAAAGCATAAAGACAACCAATATTTCTAATATGACTCCTCCTTAGAAAAAAAAAAAAAAAAACAAAACAAAAACAAAAACAAAACGAACACATTCCGGAAGTCAGAAGATTGCGACATACCCACACACACTCGCACACAAACAATTTCAACATAGCGTTAAATTATCATTTAAATACTTTGGCACGATATGGTTCATAAGCAATCCCATAAAAACGTAAAAAAATGTCAATTTGGAAATTTTTATTTTATAAACTGAAATAGCAATAACAACAGTAAGGACAACAGCATATCCTCTATGAACAACAAATAGGAAGTAGGTAGAAAAATTCTATTGCCATTTCCGTTTTATTTTTAACATTTCCCATATTGTCTTCGTGAGTGTGTGCTTAAGTTTTGGGTGTGCTCTTCTCCTGTATCCATGTCTCCTGATTATATTGCAAAATAGGATATCCTAGAGATATTAGAATGTTCAACAATGTAAGCAAAAACAACACAACTACAACAAATGAACAAATTGAAATACAATATACAGTGGCGAACACTTGTGGATACATGCTAACTATGTTTATTTTAAAATTGCTTTTTAAGGCATAAGGAAGCCACCGTGTGAGCACATGAAAAAAAATATTGTCGTGAGGCCAAAGATTTCATGTCCTTATACGAATGCGAATTTTGCTTAGCCTAAAGACGCATTTTTCTGATATAAAGTTTTTTCCTTGTCCTAAAGTCGATAAACTAACCAATGAAGTCGTTTTGCATTTATTCTGCTAATCAAATTTTAATTTTATTCAAAGAGATGCATGATTTTTGTTAAATTGTCATAGCATCGTAATATTGAATAGATGTGGATAAACATACAGTTTTGTTCCTGCAACAATTACTACAAATGTAAGATTTTTATCACAAATGTAAGATTTCTATAATGAATATAATGAAATTTTTACAAATTTTTCTATAGAAATAAACTATAGAAAAAATTTTCTATAGGAACAAAATGTTGACAGAATTTTCTATATAAATAAAATTTTGACAAAATTTTCTATAGAAATAACATTTTGACAGAATTTTCTAGAGAAATAAAATGTGACAAAATTTTCTATAGAAATAAAATTTTGACAAAATTTTCTATAGAAATAAAATTTTGAAAAAATTTTCAATAGAAATAAAATTTTGACAAAATTTTCTATTGAAATGAAATTTTGACAAAATTTTCTATAGAAATAAAATTTTGACAAAATTTTCTATCGAAATGAAATTTTGACAAAATTTTCTACAAAAGTGAAATTTTGACAAAATTTTTTATAGAAATAAAGTTTTGTTTGTTATTGTTGGCTTCTCTTCAATCGTTATTGTTGTTTTTTTGTTTTTTGATCTCAGCTTAAAGCCATGCATTGACTAAACTACAAGTGAAACAGCTGTACATCCAACCATCTTGCAGTCTGTAGGGCTTTGCCCAAATAAATTTGACAAGCATACTTTTCCTCTGTTGGTTAAGCTACACTTGTAGTTTAGTCAATGCATGGCTTTAAGCTGAGATCAAAAAACAAAAAAACAGAAATAAAGTTTTGACAAAATTTTCTATAGAAATACAATTTTGGTAAAATTGTCTATAGAAATAAAGTTTTGACAAAATTTTCTATTCAAATAAAATTTTGACAAAATTTTCTATAGAAATACAATTTTGATAAAATTGTCTATAGAAATAAAATGTTGACAAAATTTTCTATAGACATAAAATTTTGACAAAATTTTCCATATAAATAAAATGTTGAAAAAAATTTCTATATAAATAAAATTTTGACAAAAAAAAAAAATCTATAGAAATGAAATTTTGACAAAATATTTGTAGAAATAAATAGTTGACAAAATATTTATAGAAATAAATATATATAACAAAATTTTCTATAGAAATACAATTTTGGTAAAATTGTCTATAGAAATAGAATTTTGAAATAATTTTGTTGACAAAATTTTCTATATAAATAAAATTTTGACAAAACCTTTTATAGTAATGAAATTTTTACAAAATTTTCTATAGACATAAAACCTTGATAAAATTGTCTAAAGAAGTGACATTTTGACTAAATTTTCTATGGAAATACAATATTTACAAAATTTTCTATAGAAATAAAATGTTGACAAAATCTTCTATAAAAATAAAATTTTGACAAAATTTTCTATAGAAATAAATTATGACAAAGTTTTCCATAGAAATAAAATTTTCACAAAACATTAAGAGTGAAATTTTGACAAAATTTTTTATAGAAATAAAATTTTGACAAAATTTTCTATAGAAATAAAATTTTGACAACATTTTTGATAGAAATAAAATTTTGACAAAATATTTATAGAAATAAACATTTGACAAAATTTTCTATAGAAATACAATTTTGGTAAAATTGTCTGTAGAAATAAAATGTTGACAAAATTTGCTATATGTATAAATTTTTGACAAAATTTTCTATAGTAATGAAATTTTGACTAAATTTTCTACAGAAGTGAAATTTTGACAAAATTTTCTATAAAAGTGAAATTTTGACAATATTCTCTATATACATAAAATTTTGACAAAATTTTCTATAGAAATAAAAGTTTGACAAAATTTCCCATAAAAATAAAGTTTTGACAAAATTTCCTATAAAAATAAAATTTTGACAAAATTTCCTATAAAATGAAATCTTGACACATTTTCTATAGAAATAAAGTTTTGACAAAATTTTCTATATAAATAAAATTTTGACAAAATTTTCTATAGAAATAAAATTTTAACAAAATTTTCTATATAAATAAAATTTTGACACAATTATCTATAGAAATAAAATTTTGAAAAAATTGTCTATAGTAATTAAATTTTGACAAAATTTTCTATAGAAGTGAAATTTTGACAAAATTTTCAATAAAAGTGAAATTTTGACAAAATTTTCTATAGAAATAAAAGTTTGACAAAATTTCCCATTAAAATAAAGTTTTGACAAAATTTCCTATAAAAATAAAATTTTGACAACATTTTCTATAAAAATTAAATTTTGACCAAATTTTCTATAAGAGTGAAATTTTGACAAAATTTTCTATAAGAGTGAAATTTTGGCAAAATTTTCTATAGAAATAAAATTTTGACAAAATTTTTATAGAAATGAAATTTTGACAAAATATTATATAGAAATGAAATTTTGTCAAAATTTCCTATAGTAATGAAATTTTGACAAAATTTTCTATAGAAATAAAATTTTGACAAAATTTTCTATATAAATAAAAATTTGACAAAATTTTCTATACAAATAAAATTTTGACCAAATTTCTTATAAAAATAAAATTTTGACAAAATTTTTTAAAGAAATACAATTTTGACAAAATTTTCTATAGAAATAAAAATTTGACAAAATTTTCTATAGAAATAACATTTTGACAAAATTTTCTATAAAAATGAAATTTTGGCAAATTATTTATAGAAATAAATATTTGACAAAATATTTATAGAAATAAATATTTGACAAAATTTTCTATAGAAATACAATTTTGGTAAATGTGTCTATAGAAATAAAATTTTGACAAAACTTTCTATATAAATAAAATTTTGACAAATTTTTCTATAGTGACAAAATTTTCTATAGACATAAAATTTTGACAAAATTTTCAAAAGAAGTGACATTTTGACTAAATTTTCTATAGAAATAAATTTTTGACAAAATTTTCTATAGAAATAAAATGTTGAGAAAATTTTCTATAGAAATAAAATTTTGGCAAAAATTTCTATGTAAATAACATTTTGGCAAAATTTTCTATAGAAATAAAATTTTGAAAAAAATTTTCGATAGAAATAAAATATAGATAAAATTTTCTATAGAAATGAAATTTGGATAAAATTTTAACACAATTTTCTATAGAAATACAATTTTGACAAAATTTTCTATAGAAATACAATTTTGGTAAAATTGTCTTTAGAAATAAAATGTTGACAAAATTTTCTATAGACATAAAATTTTGACAAAATTTTCCATATAAATAAAATGTTGACAAAATTTTCTATATAAATAAAATTTTGACAAAAAAAAAAAAAATTCTATAGAAATGAAATTTTGACAAAATATTTGTAGAAATAAATATTTGACAAAATATTTATAGAAATAAATATTTAACAAAATTTTATATAGAAATACAATTTTGGTAAAATTGTCTATAGAAATAGAATTTTGACAAAATTTTCTATATAAATAAAATTTTGACAAAATTTTCTATAGTGAAAAAATTTTCTAAAGACATAAAATTTTGACCAAATTTTCTAAAGAAGTGAAATTTTGACAAAATTTTCTATAGTGACGAAATTTTCTATAGACATAAAAGTTTGACAAAATTTAATAAAGAAGTGACATTTTGACTAAATTTTCTATAGAAATAAAATGTTTACAAAATTTTCTATAGACATAAAATTTTTACAAAATTTTCCATATAAATAAAATGTTGACAAAATTTTCTATATAAATAAAATTTTGACAAAAAAAAAATCTATAGAAATGAAATTTTGACAAAATATTTGTAGAAATAAATATTTGACAAAATATTTATAGAAATAAATATTTAACAAAATTTTCTATAGAAATACAATTTTGGTAAAATTGTCTATAGAAATAGAATTTTGACAAAATTTTCTATATAAATAAAATTTTTGACAAAATTTTCTATATAAATAAAATTTTTGACAAAATTTTCTATGGTGACAAAATTTTCTATAGACATAAAATTTTGACAAAATTTAATAAAGAAGTAACATTTTGACTAAATTTTCTATAGACATAAAATTTTGACAAAATTTTCCATATAAATAAAATGTTGACAAAATTTTCTATATAAATAAAATTTTGACAAAAAAAAATCTATAGAAATGAAATTTTGACAAAATATTTGTACAAATAAATATTTTGTCAAAATATTTATAGAAATAAATATTTAACAAAATTTTCTATAGAAATACAATTTTGGTAAAATTGTCTATAGAAACAGAATTTTGACAAAATTTTCTATATAAATAAAATTTTTGACAAAATTTTCTATAGTGAAAAAAATTTCTAAAGACATAAAATTTTGACAAAATTTTCTAAAGAAGTGAAATTTTGACAAAATTTTCTATAGTGACAAAATTTTCTATAGACATAAAATTTTGACAAAATTTGATAAAGAAGTGACATTTTGACTAAATTTTCGATAGAAATAAAATGTTGACAACATTTTCCATAGAAATAAAATTTTGACAAAATTTTCTATAGAAATGAAATTTTGACAAAATTTTCTACAAAAGTGAAATTTTGACAAAATTTTTTAGAGACATAAAGTTTTGACAAAATTTCTATAGAAATAAAACTTTTTCGATAGAAATAAAATTTTGACAAAATATTTTTAGAAATAAGCATTTGACAACATTTTCTTTTATTTATTTATTTATATATTTACAATCATAATGAATTATGAAAATAAACAGGTAATATAGGTGCCAACAACATAGGTTTTCGACCTTGACAAAATTTTCTATAGAAATACAATTTTGGTAAAATTGTCTGTAGATATCAAATTTTGCAAATTATTTATAGAAATAAATGTTTCACAAAATATTTATAGAAATAAATATATGACAACATTTTCTATAGAAAAACAATTTTGGTAAAATTGTCAATAAAAATAAAATTTTGACAAAATTTTCTATAGACATAAAATTTTGACAAAATTTTCTAAAGAAGTGACATTTTTACTAAATTTTCTATAGAATTAAATTTTTGACAAAATTTTCTATAGAAATAAAATGTTGACAAAACTTTCTATAGAAATAAAATTTTCTATAGACATACAATTTTGACAAAATTTTCTAAAGAAGTGACATTTTTACTAAATTTTCTATAGAAATAATTTTTTGGCAAAATTTTCTATATAAATAAAATTTTGACAAAATTTTCTATAGAGTGAAATTTTGTCAAAATTTTCTACAGAACTAAAATTTTGCCGAAATTTTTATAGAAATAAAATTTTGACAAAATATTATATAGAAATTAAATTTTGACAAAATTTTCTGTAGTAATGAAATTTTGATAAAATTTTCTATAGAAATAAAATTTTGACAAAATTTTCCATATAAATAAAATTTTGACAATATTTCCTATAAAAATAAAATTTTGACAAAATTGTCTATAAAAATAAAATTTTGACAAAATTGTCTATAGAAATAAAATTTTGACAAAATTTTCTATAGAAATGAAATTTTGACAAATTATTTATAGAAATAAATGTTTGACAAAATATTTATAGAAATAAATATTTGACAAAATTTTCTATAGAAATACAATTTTGGTAAAATTGTCTATAGAAATAAAATTTTGACAAAATTTTCTATAGTGACAAAATTTTCTATAGACATAAAATTTTGACAAAATTTTCTAAAGAAGTGACATTTTTACTAAATTTTCGATAGACATAAAATTTTGACAAAATTTTCTATATAAATAAAATGTTGACAAAATTTTCTATAGAGTGAAATTTTGACAAAATTTTCTATAGAAATAAAATTTTGACAAAATTTTTATAGAAATAAAATTTTGACAAAATATTATATAGAAATGAAATTTTGACAAAATTTTCTATAGTAATGAAATTTTGACAAAATTTTCTATAGAAATAAAACTTTGACAAATTTTTCTGTAGGAATAAACTTTTGACAAAATTATCTATAGAATCAAAGATTTGACAAAATTTTCTATAGAAATGAGATTTTGACAAAATTTTCTTTACAAATAAAATGTTGATAAAAATTTGATGCAAAGTTTCAGAATATATTTTTTTTTTTTAATTTTGTAGATTTTTGGTAAAATTTTCTTCAAATTTTGGTTGGACCCCACACAATTTATGTGGGTGCCAATGGACATGAGCCGAAAAAAATGTTCGTGTCCATTGCTTCAAAATGCTTCACAAATTTGAGCACTCAAAACATCGTTTTTATGGGCAAACCACTGTATAATCCAGACTTTCCGAACATGAAAAAATAAAATAAGATATCAATCATTTTTTTTCTATTATTCTTTAATTCCAAAATATTAAAGATAACCCTTCACATTTATGGCCTGTTCTACGTCGAAACTTTTGATTAGCAGTGGTAAAATTTTGACGTAAATCGAAGTGAGTATAAATTCATTAGCTCAGGGGGCTAGGAAGAAATGTGATATTTCTTGAAAATTCTTAACATGTACGACATTACGTGGCTTACTAACAAATGAATTTTTATTTGTTAATGAAGTAATGAAATAGTAAAAAGTTTCGATTTCGAACAGGCCCTTATTATTAAAAATTTTGTAAAACAAGTAATTTTTCATATGTGTTCACTTGTGATTTTTTTTAATTTCCGGTGACGACAAAAATAATAAAACTTGCAATAGTGAATTCATTGACTTTTCACAAAATTCACCATAATATCCATTGCTCATCCGACCATGCGAATATTTGGTATGAACATGTTCACAAGTGCTCACCACTGTATATCGACACAACATTGTGCTTCTATTCCTATAAAATTATTTTTGTTTAAAAATTGAGGGTTGACCAAGGCCATAATTTGGGTGTTTATATTTTATATATGTGATGTGGGATAGACGAGAGTTTTCTCTACCACCAAAACTACAAGCAGAATGTGAAATGGCTCTTTTCTGAACAAAAAAAAAACTAAAATCAAATAAATTGAGACATTAAAAGACAGAAAGATATCATCCATTTAATCGACCATCACATAGATATACTCAAACTTTTGAAACTCGCATGTGATAGTGATGTAAAATTTTTTGATTCGTATTTAGTAAGTGGCCAAAATATGCATTTACCTTTCTAAATATAAATCCCGTAAGCAAAGGCAGGGCATCTGTCGGATAATTTACAGAATGTTTTGCAATATCGAGGAGAATTAGATAGGGCTTAATATTATCGCCATTATTATTCAATATCTAAGATAAAAGAAGTTTAAAGGAATCAGCATTGAACGCTATACTCTGAGATATGCGGGTAGTATATCACTTTAGTTGCAGGTAGTATACCGGAACAACAATACCTTCTGATTAGTATACAATTCTGTAGTGAAAATAAAATTAATATCAAAACAAGTAAGGAAAGTCTAAAGTTGGACAGGGCCGACTATACTATACCCTTCTCCACACTGTAGACCACAATATTTGGTACCATCTAAAATCTTTAAAATTTGTTGAGAGCTATATAAAGGATACATACGCACAAAAATTAATTTTTAATTAAAAAGTCATCAATCACAGAAATGACAGTATGAATTACAAAAAGTATATACGGCCGTAAGTTCGGCCAGGCCGAATCTTATGTACCCTCCACCATGGATTGCGTAGAAACTAAAGACGGTCATCCACAATTAAAATACTTGGGTTGCGGCCGATGGCAAGGCGTCTTAACATCATATTCTAAATTGTAAGTTAGTCAAATTTTGGCATGGTTGTTATCGGCCATACACAAGCGAAATCTCAAATCTCAACCGGATCGGATGAATTTTGTTCCTTCAAGAGGCTCCGGAGGTCATATCTGGGGATCGGCTTACATGACAACCATGCAAAAATTGGTCCTTTTATGTCCATAATTATATATAGCCCCCATATAAACGGACCCCCAAATTTGGCTTGCGAGGCCTCTAAGACAAGCAAATTTCATCTGATCCGGCTGAAATTTGGTACATGGTGTTAGTATATGGTCTCCAACAACCATGCAAAAATTGGTCCACATCGGTCCATAATTATATATAGCCCCCATATAAACCGATCCGCAAATTGGGCTTGGGGAGCCTCTAAGAGTAGCAAATTTCATCCGATCCGGCGGAAATTTGGTACATAGTGTTAGTATGTGGTCTCTAACAACCATGCAAACATTGGTCCACATCGGTCCATAATTATATATAGCCCCCATATAAACCGATCCCCCGATTTGGCTTGCGAGGCCTCTTAGAGAAGCAAATTTCATCCAATCCGGCGGAAATTTGGTACATGGTGTTAGTATGTGGTCTTTAACAATCATGCAAAAATTGGTCCACATCGGTCCATAATTATATATAGCCCCCATATAAACCGATCCCCAGATTTGACCTCCAGAGCCCCTTGGAAGAGCAAAATTCTTCCCATTCGGTTGAAATTTAGTACGTGATGTTTGTATATGGTATCCAACAGCCATGCAGGAATTGGTTCCTATCAGCCCATAATTATATATAGCTCCCATATAAACCGATCCCCAGATTTGACCTCCGGTGCCTTTTGGAGAAGCAAAATTCATCCGATTCGGTTGAAATTTGGTACGTGATGATCGTATATGATATTTAAGAACCATGCCAAAAGCGGTCCATATCAGTCCATAATCATATATAGCCCCATATAAACCAATCCCGAGATTTGGTTTTGAAGCCTCTTTGAGGAGCAAATTTCATCCGAGTCAGTTGAAATTTGGTACATTGTGCTAGTATATGGTCGTTAACAACCATGCGTAACTAGGTCCATATCGGTCTATAGTTATATATCCCTCAGATAAATCCATTTCCAATCACCCAAAAATTGGTCCATATCAAGTTCATAATTGTATATAGCCCACATATAAGCGGCCCCCATATTTCAATTCTATCTCTCTACGTACCGTGCAAAAAGTCCATATCGATTCGTAATTATTTGTAGACTTAACTTTACAAAACTTTTTTGTCTAATATATACCACATATGGACTAACTCATAATTTAGAAAACAATGTTAAGAAGTTTTAAGATACCACAACCCAAGTAATTCGATTGTGGATGACAGTCTTTCGTAGAAGTTTCTACGCAATCCATAGTGGAGGGTACATAAGTTTCGGCCTGGCCGAACGTACGGCCGTATATACTTGTTTTTTTTTTTTTTGTTTTTTTAATTAATTGAATTTTTTGAATCAATTAATTGTATTGAATATTTTTATACCCTGCGCCGCACTGTGGAACAGGGTATTATAAGTTAGTGCATATGTTTGTAACACCTAGAAGGAGACGAGATAGACACACGGTGTCTTTGGCAATAATGCTCAGGGTGGGTCCCTGAGTCGATATAACCATGTCCGTCTGTCCGTCCGTCTGTCTGTGAACACATTTTGGTGATCAAAGTCTAGGTCGCAATTTAAGTCCAATCGTCTTCAAATTTGGCACATGTTCCTAATTTGGGTTAGAATAGAACCCTATTGATTTTAGAAGAAATCGGTTCAGATTTAGATATAGTTTTATACCGATTTGCTTGCAGTTTTGTACAAACATAACACTTAGTCGTATAGTCAAGTGTGCAAAATTTTATTGAAATCGGTACATATTTATATATAGCCCCCATATATATCTTTCGCCCGATATGGACTTATATGGCCCCAGAAGCCAGATTTTTGGCCGAATTTGGTTGAGATTTTTCACTAGGAATACAATTAGTAGTATAGTCAAGTGTGCAAAATTTGATTGAAATCGGTTCAGATTTAGATATAGCTCCCATATATATCTTTCGCCCGATATGGACTAATATGGTCCTAAAAGCCAGAGTCTTGACCCAATTTGGTTGAAATTTTGCACAGAGCGTAGATTTAGCATTGTAGCTATGCGTGCCAAATTTGGTTGAAATCGATTCAGATTTAGACATAGCTCCCATATATATTTTTCGCCCGATATGCACTTATATGGACCCAGAAGCTAGAGTTTTATCCCGATTAGCTTGAAATTTTGCACAAGGAGTACAACTGGTAGTATAGTCATGTGTGCCAAATTTGATTGAAATCGGTTCAGATTTAGATATAGCTCCCATATATGTGTTTTTCTGATTTCGACAAAAATGGCCAAAATACCAACATTTTCCTTGTTAAATCGCCACTGCTTAGCCGAAAAGTTGTAAAAATGACTCTAATTTTCCTAAACTTCTAATACATATATATCGAGCGATAAATCATAAATAAACTTTTGCGAAGCTTCAGATTTAAATGTTTCCCATATTTATAACCTGCGCCACATTTTTTACTAAAATTGTGTTCCACCCTAGTGCATTAGCCAACTTAAATTTTGAGTCCATAGATTTTGTAAAAGTCTATCAAATGCTGTCCAAATCGAGTTATATTTAAATGTATGTATTTGGGACACCCAACACATTTGACGTATGTGATATGGTATCGACATTTTAGATCTACAAAGTGGTGCAGGGTATAATATAGTCGGCCCCGCCCGACTTTAGACTTTCCTTACTTGTTTAAAACTCAATTATGGCTTTAATTGGAAAAATGTTCGTGAATTTTTTTCTGTGTATATATTAGAGGTATAGTTAAATTTGTGGCGTTTTTACAATTATTGCTACTTAGCAGTGGCAAGTTAACTAGAAATTGGGCAACATCTCGCCAAGATAGATGGTCTTTTGTGGGTTTTGAGACAAGTTTTGTCTAAATCGGGCGACATTTTCACAAGTCGCAGCTTTATCTAAATTTCAAACGTTTCTTGGAATGTCTGGGATTTAGGAAATTCATCATAGAATTTCACTATCTTATCCTTCACCATAGTAAAATGAATATACTATCTTTGTCATTCCTTTTGTTATACATCGAAATTTTGATCTCAGACCCCCTAAATTGCATATATGTTTTGGGTCGTCGTGAAATTCTTCTAGCGAAATTCGATCTAGCGATGTTCGTCCGTCGTTTTTGCAAAATTTAGTTGACCAAAACTTAAATTTTTACTTAAAATGGCTTAATTCCGTACTTTCTAAGACTTGTCCAAAAGGGCTGTATCGGATGTGGAAAAATATCGATAGGGATCCCGTGATGCGCTTTAAACGTAATGTTTGTGGACTTCTCCGAAAGGACTGTATCGGAAGCGAAAAAATCGATAGGTAATCCCGGGATGCGCTTTAAAAAATTTTTGTGGAACAACTTCTATTTTTTTTTTTGGCGGGTACATATAGCCCCCATATAAACCAATCCCAAGATTTGGCGAGCGTAACCTCTTGGATGAACAAATTGCATCCGATGAGGTATGTGGCATCTAATAGCCATACAAAAATTGGTCTATATCGGTCCATAATTATATATAGTTTTGTCAGTTTGTTTTCAGTTGTGAAAAGTCTGTCAATACGTAAGTTTCATCATCCATTACGAACCAGGATTTGTATTGGTTTTTTGAATTGATATTGTAGTCTCCTTGTATTTGTTAGTTTTCAGTTTTGTCGTACCTTTTTTCAATAACACTTTGTTGTTTTTATTATGAAAAAATCTATATTTGACACATTTGAATTTAATTGTTATAATAAAACAAAATATATTTTATTTTTCATTCGAATAAAACTGGCTAACCTATCGGTTTACTTTCTTTAACAAGCGATAGTATTGATTTAGCTCCCAACCTGGGAACTATATCGTAGAACAGTATAGTTTCCAGGTTTCTCTTATTTGATTTCTTAAGTATTTCAAGATTCATAATTTCTTTGAACTTGTTATTGTGCTCCTGCAGATTCCGGGTTTGACAAAAAAAAAACTAACCCGGATTATCCATTTCCAAATCCATGAAAATTTCAATCAAAAACCCAAGTTCTTAACATACCATCAATAACCTAAAAATGAATCCATTAGAAACAAAAAGAGATAAGAGCAAACATATTTTTATTGGAGTTTTTCAAAATTGCTGAGTAAATTGGAAATTTTTAAATGGCAGTTGATAATGGTTCTTGTTTTGATGGACCATAAGAGCTTAAAAAAACAAAGTTATAGCTGCAATTTGATTTGTATTGAATATGTTTCCTACTTCTGTATGAAACTGAATTGCCAATTGGATTATAATTGTTTGAGAATGTAATATTATACGCATCACTTTAAAGATGCCAGAGTTCAACTGGATATTGGCTAGTAAGTTGTGTGCTTCTTTGCACCAGTGGATAAATATTTTTCTATTTTCAATTTCATTCAAAGTGACCAGGAGTGGTTTTTGAAAAAACAAAAATTAAATTTTGATATAAGTTTGAAATCGCAAGTCTAAATCTCAGACTCAGACGACCTTAAGTATGAATGAAATTTTTATGAAAATTATATTCTTTAAGTTTTTCAATTGAGAATATATTCGAAAAGATATTCTAATATAGTTAAAACTTTCTATGTTTATATTCTAAATATATTCAATGTAAATAAAATTTAATCGATGATTTTAGAAGAACTGAAAAAAAATATGTCGGGGTATTTCTTATGAAGTTTTAACTTCACGGAAATCTTGTTTGGCTCTGTGATCCTCCAACCACTTTGGATATAAATCTCTTGCTACAATTTTTTCAACACTTTTAATAATCTAAACAAGTATATATATGTTACAGCCGTAAGATCGGCAAGACCGAATCTAATGCACCCACCACCATGGATTGCGTAGAAAGTTCTACAATAAACTGTGATCTACAATCGAATTACTTAGTTTGTGGTAACATTTGTCTTAGTCCCTATGGAGGCACATTAAATTCCTATATAAGCTAATTAAGTTAGTGATCAGTTACAGATACAGAACAGCCTATAAATAATTATGAATCTAAATGAACGCACGGTAATTTGAGGACCGAATTTCAACAGCGTCGGATGAAATTTGCTCCTGCAGGAAGCAAATATGGGGACTATATATAATTACCGAGCGATATGAATTCAATTTTTCCACGCACCAAATTTCCTCCAATGATTTCAATAGACGGATGGACCTTGCTAAATTTCACCACAACCCAGAATATATGTTATATACTTTTCTTAGACCAATATTTCGATTGGCTACAAACGGAATGAAAAAGTTAATATACTGTCCATCCTACAGTAGGGGGTATAAAAAATAAGGAAAATCTTAAGACCGAATATATTATACCATTTCGACACTATCTAAAGTCATTCCTATTTTTTATTATATGTTAAAATCTGATCAAAATTTCGTATACTTATATAGTGCAAAGGAAATTAGTCGCCTGGAATCATATATGTGCATATAGGGGATAATTTGAGTTGACTTCAAATAAAGTCGGCACATGTAGTGAAACAAATTATAAATCTGAATAAAACTATAGAAATAAAATTTTCTATAGAAATAAAATTTTGCAAAAAATTTACTTTAGAAATTAAATTTGGAAAAAGTTATGACAAAATTTCCTATAGAAATAAAATTTTGACATAATTTTCTATAGAAATAAATTTTGACAATATTTTCTATAGAAATAAAATTTAGAGATTTCCGAAACAGCTGTCCATCCAACCATCTTGCAGTCTATAGGGCTTTGCTCAAATAAATTTGAAATTTTTCTATAGAAATAAAATGTTGAGCATATTTTCTATAGAAATTAAATTTTGAGAAAATCTTTCATAGAAATTAAATTTTGAGCAAATTTTATATAGAAATAAAATTTTTACAAAAATTTCTATAAAGATAAAATTATGACAAAATTTTCTATAGAACTAAAATTTTGACAAAATTTTCTATTGAAATAAAATTTTGAGGAAATTTTCTATAGGAATAACTATTTGAGAAATTTTTCTATAGAAATAAAATTTTGGCAAAATTTTATATGAAAATAAAATTTTGGCAAAATTTTCTATGGAAATAAAATTTTGACTAAATTTTTTATAGAAATAAAATCTTGCCAAATTTTTTAAATAGAAATAAAATGTTGACAACAATAAAATAAATAAAGAAAAAATAAATAAAATTTTGAGCATATTTTCTATAGAAATTAAATTTTGAGAAAATCTTCTATAGAAATTAAATTTTGAGAAAATTTTATATAGAAATAAAACTTTTACAAAAATTTCTATAAAAATATAATTATGACAAAATTTTCAAATTTATTTCAATTTTCTATTAAAATAAAATTTTGAGGAAATTTTCTATAGGAACAAATATATGAGAAATTTTTCTATAGAAATAAAATTTTGGCAAAATTTTCTATGGATATAAAATTTTGGCAAAATTTTCTATGGAAATAAAATTTTGCCAAAATTTTAAATAGAAATAAAATGTTGACAATATTTTCTATGGAAATAACATTTTGAAAAAATCTTCTATAGAAATAAAATTTTGGAAAATTTTTCAATAGAAATAAAATATACACAAACTTTTCAATAGAAAAAAAAATTTTGACAAAATAGAAATAAAATTTTGAGAAAATCTACTATAAAAATAAAATTTTGAGAAAATTTTATACAGAAATGAAATTTTGACAAAAATTTTCTATAGAAATACAATTTTGAAAAATTTTCCTGTAGAAATAAGATTTTTAGAAAATTTTCTAGAGAAGAAAAATTTTGAGAAAATTTTCTGTATAAAAAAAAGTTGACGAAATTGTCTATAGAAATAAAATAAATTTTCGACAAAATTTTCTATAAAAATAAAGTCCTGCAAGAATTTTAAACAAAAATAAAACTCTAAGAAAATTGTCCTTAATTATAAAATGTTGGCAAAATTTTCTATAGAAATAAATTTTTTGACAAAATTGTCTTTAGAAAAAAAAAATTGAGAAAATGTTCAATAGAAATAAAATGTTGTCAAAATCTTCCATAGAAATGAAGAAAAGTTTTAAAAATTTTCCAAAAAAAATGGACAGAATATTCTATAGAAATAAACATTTTGACACAGTTTTCTATAGAAATAAACTTAAAACTAATTTTCTGTAAAAAAATCCTCCTTGATTTTAACAAAAGTATCTGTAGAAATAAAATTTTGACAAAATTGTCTACACCCAAAGAAAAAATACTTTCCTCCGGAACGAAATTTTAGACAAACGAAATTCTCCTTTCTTATACAGGATTTTCTTTTAGACCAAATAAACGCGGATTTATAATAAGAGATTCAACGATTGCCTCTAAAGTTTTTTATTTGCTTTTAAAGAAAATTTCTTTGTGACAAAAGAAAACTTTGCTTGTCTAAAATTTCGTTCATCGGAAAAGAAAACTCTTCTTTCAGTGTATAGAAAAAATATTTTGAGAAAATTGTCAGTATAAATAAAATGTTGGCAAAGTTTTCCATTGATATAAAGTTTTGGCCAAATTTTCAATAGAAAGGAAAAATTTGAGAAATTTTCCAAAAGAACAAAAATGGACAGAATATTCTATAGAAGTAACAAGTAAGTAAAGTAGAAAGTCGGGCGGGGCCGACTATATCATACCCTAAACCACCATTACAGAATTAGTAATCATAAGCATTTGTGGGGTAGCATATAGGTCTGGGAGATAAACCGCAGTTGCATATTTAAGAAAATTAAAGCGTACATGTCTATGGGTGCTTTGTGTCAATCTGACTATTGCTCATAGTCAATGTTGCCAGGGAAAATGTTCGGTTTACCCTACAAGGACAAAAAAGTTCCCTACTTTCCCATACATTCCCAAACAATTGTTCCTACTATATTTTTCGTTAAATTTAAAAAATTTTACAAAACAAAAATGGTTCTAAGTACTTTATTATCTTAAAACATGAATATGCAACGTATATAACTTAGAATATAAATTTGTATTACCACCACGGTTGCCACAGTTGGTAGAATTCTACCCAAATTAGTAATCTTTTTTGTTAAATCTCTATAAAAATAAAATTTTGGAAAAAGTTTCTATAAACAAATTTTTGTGAGAAATTTTTCTATAGAAATAAAATTTTGACAATAAATTCTATAGAAATAAAATTTTGAGAAAAAATTCCACAGAAATAAAATTTTGAGAAAATTTTTTATAGAATACAATTTTGACAAAATGTTCTATAGAAATAAAATGTTGACAAAATTTTCTACAGGAATAAAGTTTACCACACATTGTTAAAGATCAAGCCTTGCCGGCTTCTAATTTCCTCCTCTAGAGCCACCAAAATGTAAAAATTGTTACAAATTGTGTTGAGTGAAAATGTCCTACATTGTGGCCCTACGTCCTTACAAGACGCTAAATATTAGAAAAACCCTACATATAGGGAATTTCCCCTACTGGCTGTGTTGATATTGCGCCTACGGAGTTAGTAAGCCACTAATATTGAGCCCATTATTAAAAAAGAGAAAATCGTTAAATTAGTGTGGGTAATAAATACAAATTTGTAAAAATCAAGCAATATTCTTATGTAAGAGCTACAAGTACGTATAAGTACGATCGGCTAGTACATCAAAATTTGAAATTTGAGTAACATTGGTTAATAATTAAGAGTACTATGGCCAAATTTGGGGAAATCGAGCGATGCATATATATGGAAGCTATATCTAAATCTGAACCAATTTGCATAATATTTTGCGGGTTTGATTAATACCACAAAAAGTTACCTTGTGCAAGATTTGAGTAAGATCAGTTACGAAATGAGGCCTGTATGGTCAAACATAAGGTTATAAGGGCGAATTTTTCAAAATCGGGCGATACATATATGGGAGCTATATCTAAATTTCAACCGATTTCCATGAAATTTTGCACATATAGTTAGTACTATAGAAGACTCCATTTAGCCAAATTTGGGTAAGATCGGTAGATAAATAAGGGTTTTATGGCCAAATTTAGAAAAATCGGGCGGTACATATATATGGCAACTATAGCTAAATCTGAATCGATTTCCATGATTTTTTGCACATATAGTTAGTGCTATAGAAGATTATATTTAGCCAACTTTGAGTAAGATCGGTTGATAAATAAAGGTTTTGTGGCCAAATTTGGGAAATTTTTGGATTTGTTTCTTGTGAACAACCCATGTGAAATTCTGCATTATGATCAGATTTCAGCCTCATGCTTCCCGAAACATGACCTGATATTTCTGGACTACAATTTTCCTAAACATGAAAAGGTGGGAACTTACAATTATACGTACATATATATGGCAACTATAGCTAAATCTGAATCGATTTCCATGATTTTTTTGCACATATAGTTAGTGCTATAGAAGATTATATTTAGCCAACTTTGAGTAAGATCGGTTGATAAATAAAGGTTTTGTGGCCAAATTTGGGAAATTTTTGGATTTGTTTCTTGTGAACAACCCATGTGAAATTCTGCATTATGATCAGATTTCAGCCTCATGCTTCTCGAAACATGACCTGATATTTCTGGACTACAATTTTCCTAAACATGAAAAGGTGGGAACTTACAATTATACGTATCGGGATTATCGGAGTATTGACTACACGGACCTGCAAGATAGGATCAAGCAACTGTATCAGCAACTGGAATTCCTGCAGGAATTGTGCGTATATATGATGAGACCATCCCCATCAGAAATAGTAGAACAAAGTCTAACCATAGACCTTGGTTTAACTCCACAATTAAGTCTTGTATTAGGGAGAGGGATATTGCGTATCCCAGATGGAAAAGATTTAGGACACCTGAGCTCCTTCAGGAATATCGTTCATCAAGGAATAGGGTCAATAGCTACATTAAAGCGGCCAAGGTTCAGTATTACGCCGGGAAATTTCATAGGGCAGTAGACTCGAGAAGTAAATGGGGGGTTATACGGGATATAAGTGTTGGTAAGTCCAGGTATCTTTCTCAGCACTGCGGAGATCTTGATGAACTTAACAAGGCCTTCGTTAATGTTCCGACCATACCAATTGATGTTTCCTTTTATGGTAATAGTAATAGAACAGCGGACGATTCTGATATTTATGGCTCTTTTGAATTTCGATGTGTCTCATGTGATGAGGTGGTTATTAGCTTCTCCAAAGTGAAGTCTAACGCCGTCGGTCTTGATGGTATTGATCCAAAATTTATTAGGATCATACTTCCAACGATTTTGCCTTTTGTTACCCATTTTTTTAATACGATTTTAACCACAAGTATGTACCCCACTATGTGGAAACATGCGAAAATCATTCCGGTTCCTAAATCTAATTTGGATTTCCGTCTCATATCTATACTCAGCTACTTGTCTAAGGTTTTCGAGAAGATATTGCACTCTCAGATGTCAGAATATCTTCACCGGGAGTCACTGTTTACTGGTAGGCAGTCTGGGTTTCGCCCGGACCATAGTTGCATCACTGCCCTGGCGGAGGTTTCAGAATCGTTGAGAGGAGATATTGATGACAACAAAGTTGGATTTCTTGTACTTTTGGACCACTCAAAAGCGTTTGATTCTGTTGATCATCAAAATCTGGCCATGAAATTGAGACGTTTCTTTAAATTCTCATCAACCGCATTGGACCTGATTACGTCGTACCTTAAGGACAGGATTCAAACAGTTTATAGTGGAGGCGATAGATCGGGACCTCTACCTGTATATAGGGGTGTACCACAGGGGTCCATTATAGGTCCGTTATTATTCTCACTATATGCCAACGATCTCCCCCTACAATTAGAGCATTGCAAGACTGTCATGTATGCTGATGACGTCCAGGTTTTCCTGAGCGGCAATGTTGGCAGTATCAGGGACACTGTAGAGAGGCTTAACTATGATCTTAACCGTGTATTTAATTGGGCGAAGGCTAACGGATTATTGCTGAACCCTACTAAATCGAAATGCCTTATAATACACAGGAACAAGCATTTCCACCCACATGCGCCGGATATTATTATAAATGGTCAGCAGGTAGATGTTGTCACCAGAGCTAAGAATTTAGGAGTAATTTTCAATAGTTCCCTTAGTTGGACAGATCATGTCAATTCTGCTGCGGGCCAGACTTATGCTAGGTTAAGAGCGCTGTGGTTTAGCCATTCCTATACGCCACTGAACATACGATTTCTCTTGGCGAAAACTTTACTAGTACCAGGACTGATTTATGGCTGTGAACTTTTTGCTAATTGTGACTCGGGGAGTCTACGGAGGTTAAATGTTGCCTTCAATAGCATCATCCGTTATGTGTATGGACTGAATAGGCGACAACGGGTCGCACATCTAGCGAATTCTCTGTATGGATTCAGTTTTCAGACTCTCCGCAATTCAAAGGCTTTGATATTTTTGCAGAAACTTATAGTAAAACGGACACCGGATAACTTGTATTACAAATTGAGATTTGCAAGATCAAGCAGAGGAAGAAAAATAATACCATTTAGGCGTCGATGTCTTGTTTCCGAATGGCATTTCTTTATCAGTACAATACGTCTTTGGAACACATTACCGAGCAACATACAAAGCATCAGCAACCCCCTTATTTTTAAAAAGCGAATACTACAATTGTATCGGAATTAATTTACATCCATCTTGTCCTTCATTAACTTCTATTTACATACTATCACGTCTTTGCATTTAAATGTTAAATTTTTCTTCGATACTATTATAAATACTAAAAACATATTACTTTTCAAAAATTATTTATTATATAAATTATTAATATTTAAAAGAAATGTTTTTCCCCATTTTTTTCCTTTTTTATAAAATTTCCCATAATATGAATTATTGTAATCCTAATTAAGATGGATATTATTTCAACTATTGAAATCTGCACTATAATTATAAGACATTGTCTTACTGTGTAGAAATATACAAATAAATAAATAAATAAATAAAAATCGGGCGATACATATATATGAGAGCTATATCTAAATCTGAACCGATTTGGATGAAATTTTGCAGACTTGAAGGGCGATGGAAAAGATTACCTTTTGCCAAATTTGGTGACGATCCGTTTGGAAAAACGCGCAACGTGACCCCATTTGTCGAAATCGGGCGATACATATATATGGGAGCTATATCTAAATTTGATCCGATTTCTTCCAAATTCAATAGCGTTCGCCCTTGTGCCCAAAAAACTCCCTGTACCAAATTTCATCAAAATCGGTTAATAATTGCGACCGGAATCCTGTGAACAACAAATACATGGACAGACGGACGGACGGACGGACACCAAGCGCTAGATCGACTCAGGAGGTGATTCTGATAAATAAATTCTTTTAAAACTGAAGAAATATTTTCGCATACTAATTTACACTGTTAATTCCCTCCATACAAGGCCAAATATTTATTTTGGCTTCACATTGTCTATTTCTAGCAATCCTTTCGTAATTACTTTCTTGAACTATTTTCTATGGTAAAATTATATTATTTGTATACATTTTGAGGTATCTCACATTATATTGCTTACCTTGTGGGAAACAATAAGAAAGCATAGGCGTATTCATTCAGCATTACATCTAAAGTTTTCATAATTTTCCTGCCAATTGTTCGACGCTACACAATAATACCTTTCATTACCTTGTTGTTAAATTGGCATGAGCTAAATGTTCCAAGAAGGAATCCATTATGTAAAATATCAGGCAATAATTCATGTATAACACAAGTCGTAGTGCGTTCGGATGCTGGGTTGTTTAAACAAAAGATTCGTTTGTGAATTGGAATGAGCTCAAGGTAAGGAAGGAAATTAAAAATTGTTTGGGGAGTAGATTAGGTAATGTAGATTAGGGATTGTAATCAGAACCAAAAAGTCGACTACAAAAATACCGACTTTCTAAAACTTGGGAAAGAAAAATGTTTCCACTTTTTTTTTAAATTTTAAAAAAATCGGCTTTCTTTAGATTGATTTTTCTATACCCTCCACCATAGGATTAACTTTGTCATTCCGTTTGAAATATTGCTCTAAGACCCCATAAAGTATATATATTTTGGGTCGTGGTGAAATTTTGAGTCGATCGTAGCATGTCCGTCCGTCCGTCTGTTGAAATCACGCTAACTTCCGAACGAAACAAGATATCGACTTTAAACATGCCACAAGTAGTTGTTATTGATGTAGGTCGAATGGTATTACAAATGGGTAATACCGGTCCACTTTTACGTATAGCCCCCATATAAACGGACCCCCAAATTTGGTTTGCGGATACTCTAAGAGAAGCAAAATTTCATCCGATCCGGCTTAAATTTGGTACATGATGTTACCATATGGTCTCTAACAACCATGCAAAAGCTGGTCCACATCGGTCCATAATTATATGTAGCCCCCATATAAACCGACTCCCAGATTTGGTTTGTGGATCCTCTAAGAGAAGCAAATTTCATGCGATACGGCTGAAATTTGGTACATGGTATTAGTATATGGTCTCTACCAACCATGCAAAAATTGGTCCACATCGGTCCATAATTATATATAGCCCCATATAAACCGATCCCCAGATTTGGCTTGGGGAGCCTCTAAAGGAAGCAAATTTCATCCGATCCGGCTGAAATTTGGTACATCGTGTTAGTATATAGTCTCTAACAACCATGCAAAAATTGGACCATATCGGTCCATAATTATATATAGCCCCCATATAAACCGATCTCCAGATTTGAACTCCGGAGCCTTTTAGAAGAGCAACATTCATCCGATCCGGTTGAAATTTGGTACGTGGTGTTAGTATATGGTCTCTAACAACCATGCAAAAATTGGACAATATCGGTCCATAATTATATATAGCCACCATATAAACCGATCCCCAGATTTGAACTCCGGAGCCTCAAAGAGAAGCAAATTTCATCCGATCTTGCTGAAATTTGGTACATCGTGGTAGTATATAGTCTCTAACAACCATGCAAAAATTGGTCCACATTGCTTCATAATTATATATAGACCCCTCTTGGAGGAGCAAAATTCATCTGATCCGGTTCAAATTTGGAACGTGGTTTAGTACATGTCCGCTAACAACCATACCAAAATTGGTCCATATCAGTCTATAGTTATATATAGCCGATCTCCAATCACACAAAAATTGGTCCATATCGGTTAATAATCATGGTTGCCACTCGAGCCAAAAATAATCTACCGAAATTTTATTTCTATAGAAAATTTTGTCAAAATTTAATTTCTATAGAAAATTATGTCAAAATTTTATTTCTATAGAAAATTTTTATTAAAATTTTATTTATATAGAAAATTTTTTTAAAATTTAATATCTATAAAAAATTTGTCAAAACTTTATTTCTATAGAAAATTTTGTCAAAATTTTATGAAAATTTTATTTCTATAGAAAATTTTGTTAAAATTTTATTTCTATAGAAAAATTTGTCAAAATTTCATTTCTATAGAAGATTTTGTCAAACTGAATTATATACGTATTTAATCGATCTTTTTTGATTTAATATATACCATGTATGGACTTACATACAATTTAGAAGGCGGTGTTAGGAGGTTTTAAGATACCTTGCCATCGGCAAGCGTTACCGCAACTTAAGTAATTTGATGGCAGTGTTTAGAAGAAGTTTCTACGCAATCCATGGTGGAGGGTACATAATCTTCGGCCTGGCCGAACTTACGGCCGTATATACTTGTTTTTTTTTTTTAATATTGAAGATGTTCCCACTCGACTTTTTCAAATTTTAGAGATGCATTAAAAACGAATAAATTGTATTGGTTTGATGTCAGCTTAAACTACAATAGTAGCATACTTAACCAACTGAGGAAAATAATGTATGCTAAATTTATTGTTCTAAAATTCAAAAATTTCAAAAAATATAGTTTTGGAGAGTGATCCTTATTCGGTGGTCGGACTATACGAAAAATCGACGAAAATCGAATCGAATTTTCGACGTTTGTATCCCTAAAGTACATGGCTTTGTGCTGGAGTCTATTCGTTGAACACTTCAACAACACTCTAAGGCCGCAAATGATTCGCCTAAAACTTTTAAATCATTCTCTGTAACCCAGAAGTAAGTCAAGCCAATTGTTTGCGATTTCTTAGGTCTACCATTAATAGTTTATTGTGTAATTAATATGCTTCTGCAGCTGTTGTGGTTTTTATTTAGAAAGGTGTCTGTGAAAGTTTAACGATTAAGTTTGTGATAAATTATGTGTTTGTCCTCTCCCTCCCATGGAGAATGAGTAGAAACTGATAAGACCTTCAGAATAGAAGATATTGTACAATTAATCATCATGTATTTTAATACAGTTGGTATAAGAACGATTATCGTTCATCCCGAAAAGGGGGTCTTTATTGATGTAATTCTGGAAATTCTGGAAGAAATCTCAAACAAAAAAATATGATCTATGATGTCAGGAAATTGTAAAGAAAAATGTTCAAATCATTTTTGCTTGCACGTGGACATAAATTTCCAAGAAAATTAATTATAATAAAAAATAAAAAAATTTTCCTTTTCTATATAAATACTATAAAGTGAAGGATACAATAAAATTGACAAACACCTACAATAATTACAAATTAGGTAAAATTGTAATACACGTGTTGGTCTTTCTACTTGCCTGTCGGTTTTAATCATTATATCGCTTATAATTGATTGATTGATTGAATTCATTTATTTCAGTATTGTAAATACTATAAATATTAACAAATTATGTAGATATTATATACGTTTTAATTAAGATATTTAACAGAATGAACCAATATTATTAATTCTTATATAATTAATACAAAATTTTTTAAATAAATTCACATTCTCCTCATTTTTTATATAATTGGGTAGACTGTTGTATAATTGAAGGCCTTTGTAAAAAAGAGATCTCTGTGAAGCTGATGAATTTACGCGTTGTAACCTGAAGTCTCCTATATTTCTGAGGTTATATGGTTGTACATCTCCAACATATCGCAATCTTTCTGTGAGATAATCTGGTGCTTCGCCATTGTTCATTTTCCGAATCAGTTTAATGGTATTGAAAGTTAGTCTTTGTTTTATATTAAGCCATTTAAGAGTGCATAGCATAGTGTCTATTGCTGTATATCTATTGCATTTTAGTATTGCTCTCATCGCCTTGTTTTGCAGTTTTTGCATTCTTTCTATTTGTGTCTCCGTGCAACATGTATATAAAATTGTTGAACCGTATTCGAAATGCGGTTTGATTATCGTATTGTACACATTTATTGCCGTTAACGTGTTTATATTATTTCTTATTCTTTTAAAGAAGCCAATTTTCTTACTAATTTTTCTACAAATGTAGTCAACATGTTCGTTAAGGTTTAATTTATAGTCAATTACGAAGCCAAGGTATTTTATTTGTGTCACTTTTTCTATTTCTTTCCCATTTATCTCAAAATTATAGTCACTACTCATATTCAATTCCATTATCTTTGTTTTGTTCTCATTTAATTTTAATTTATTCATCATTAACCATTTATTTATATGCTGCATGTCATTGTATACTTTGTTCCTACTTTCAGAATCCGAATTTCCTTCAGCGAAGATTAAAGTATCGTCCGCATACATAACAATTTCACATTCGTTCAACATTTTCGGCATATCGTTGATGTAGATTATAAATAGAAGTGCTCCGAGTATGGATCCTTGCGGTACATCAAAATTATTATGTATTTTTCCAGATCTCGAGTCGTTTATTTTCGTAAATTGTTCTCTATTAGAGAGATATGATTTGAACCATCGCAGTTCTTTATCTCTAATACCATATATATAAAGTTTATCTATCATAATATCCCGGTCTATTGTTTCGAAAGCTGAACTGCTGTGAAAATATTGGTTTTCATAAAGTTCGAGTTTAGTTTTAGTGTACATGGTAATTTTGATCTGCATGAATTTGTGAGTACCACAACTATTTGACGAATCTATTCAGAATTCAGGAGCACAGAAATATCCTCGATTGCATGGTGTATATTTTTCTCTATAGATAAACACTTCGTGATTAGATATATCCCCGATTGTCTGCCCGTATGTCTAGTTATTTTCAGATCGAAATTTTTATCCTCCACAAAAATCTTGAAATATCAATTGGCGCAAAGCATCAATGGTTTTCGGAATAACCGTAAAAAACAAGACACAAAGCTCTCGTATGTCAAAACGTTCTGAATACGAACAAGTATATACGGCCGTAAGTTCGGCCAGGCCGAATCTTATGTACCCTCCACCATGGATTGCGTAGAAACGTCTACGAAAGACTGTCATCCACAATCGAATTACTTGGGTTGCGGTAACACTTGCCGATGGCAAGGTATCTTAAAACTTACTAACACCGTAATATATACAACATAGTCCATACGTGGTATATCGCGACCTTAGAATGACAAGGTTCTAAGTGAATAGGGATTTAGTGTTTACTTAGAACCTTGTCATTCTAAGGTCGCGATATATTAAACTAAAAAAGACGATTAACTATGTATATAATTAAGTTTAAAGTTTCTATAGAAATAAAATTTTGGCAAAATAAAATTTGGAAAAAATTTTCTATAGAAATAAAATTTGGAAAAAATTTTCTATAGAAATAAAATTTGGAAAAAATTTTTCTATAGAAATAAAATTTGGAAAAAAATTGCTATAAAACTAAAATGTTGACAAAATTTTCTATAGAAATAAAATTTTGACAAAATTTTCTATAGAACTAAAATTTTGACAAAATTTTCTATAAAAATAAAATTTTGGTAGATTATTTTTGGCTCGAGTGGCAACCATGATTATGAACTGATATGGAACCGATATTGTGTGATTGGGGATCGGCTACATATAAAAATATACACTGATATGGACCAATTTTGGCATGGTTATTAGCGGCCTTATACTAAGATTTCAATCGGATCGGATGAATTTTGCTGCTCTAAGAGGCTCCGGAGATCAAATCTGGGGAAAGGTTTATATGTGGGCTATATATAATTATGGACTGATATGGAGCAATTCTTGAGTGCTTGTTAGAGACCACATTCTAACACCATGTTCCAAATTTCAACCGGATCGGATGAATTTTGCTCCTCCAAGAGGCTCCGGAGGACAAATCTGGGGATCGATTTATATAGGGGCTATATATAATTATGCACCGATATGGACCAATTCTTGCATGGTTGTTAGACACCATATACTAACACCACGTACCAAATTTCAACCGGATCGGATGAATTTTGCTCCTCTAAGAGGCTCCGCACGCCAAATCGGGGGATTGGTCTATATGGGGGCTATATATAATTATTGACCGATATGGACCAATTTTTTGTATAGTTTTTAGAGACCATATACCAACACCATGTACCAAATTTCAGCCGGATCGGATGAAATTTGCTTCTCTTAGAGGCTCCGCAAGCCAAATCGGGTGATCGGTTGATATGGGGGCTATATAAAATTATTGACCGATGTGGACCACTTTTTGCATGGTTGTTAGAGGTCATAGACTGACACCATGTACAAAATTTCAACCGGATCGGATGAAATTTGCTTCTCTTAGACTCTCCGCAAGCCAAATCGGGGGATCGGTCTATATGGGGGCTATATATAATTATTGACCGATATGGACCAATTTTTGTATAGTTTTTAGAGACCATATAGCAACACCATGTACCAAATTTCAGCCAGATCGGATGAAATTTGCTTCTCTTAGAGGCTCTGCAAGCCAAATCGGGGGATCGGTCTATATGGGGGATATATATAATTATTGACCGATATCGACCAATTTTTGTATAGTTTTTAGAGACCATATACCAACACCATGTACCAAATTTCTGCCGGATGGGATGAAATTTGCTTCTCTTAGAGAATCGGCAAGCCAAATTTGGGGTCCGTTTATATGGGGGCTTACGTAAAAGTGGACCGATATGGCCCATTTGCAATACGATCCGACCTACATCCATAATAACTACTTGTGCCAAGTTTCAAGTCGATAGCTTGTTGCGTTCGGAAGTTAACGTGATTTCAACAGACGGACGGACGGACATGCTCAGATCGAAATTTCACCACGACCCAGAATATATGTACTTTATGGGGTCTTAGAGCAATATCTCGGTGTGTTACAAACGGAATGACAAAGTTAATATACCTCCATCCTATGGTGGAGGGTATAATAACTTCAAAAATGTCAAGCTTTACGATAGAGCTATCAGTTGGCAGATTGCAAAACTAGGGTTGCCCTATAACAAAATATTATAAATGGTAATTATAATATAAATATATTATCACTAGCGTAACCCGGCCCGCTTCGCTGCACCTCCCGAAGCATATTGTCGTTAACTTAGTCAACCATATCCTTCGATATGAAAATAAATTCGAAAAGATTTGAACTCTTTTAAAGAGTAGGGTCATGGCACAAAAACTGAAGTACTGATTAATCACTCCGTACAGTTCAAAAAAATCGGACTACTTGCTTTTTCGTTTACAGAAATAGGGCAGTTATGCAGTGTAAAACGGACCGGCTTAACAAACGTAGGGTAGGGGGTGTTCCCTTTCAAGCAATTTTTTGTTTTTTAATTGTTCTGTATTAAAATCATTGGATAATTTTCTACATTTCCTGTGAATTTCAAGCTGGGTTTGTCTAGGGAAGGTATACTTCTCCTCAACATACCGTCAAATAAATCGAAAAAAGTAAAAGTACTTAAAAATTTACCATATTAACATTTGTTAAAATGTGGGACACGGAGAACATGCCTTTCCCAAATATATACCGGAAAATTAAGCACCCTCTACGTTGCCTATCAACTTCATGTAAATTTAAGTTTTTTTACTTAAAAAAAGTCTGGCAGAAGCCTATGGAAAAATCATAAAATTATGTACGGAGTTCCCATTTATCGACAATCCTCTACTTTCTATTTTCAAAAAATCGGGCAAAAGGAACCCCCCTCCTTCGCTCCTACCCGACCAGTTAGCGTAAATTCACGTAAATTAAAAAAAATCGGACTACTTGCTTTTTCGTTTACAGAAATAGGGCAGTTATGCAGTGTAAAACGGACCGGCTTAACAAACGTTGGGTAGGGGGTGTTACCTTTCATCCAATTTTTGTTTTTTAGTTGTTCTGTATTCAAATCATTGGACAATCTTCTACATTTCGTGTGAATTTCAAGCTTGGTTTGTCAAGAGGAGGTATACTTCTCCTCAACATACCGTTCAATAAATCGGAAGAAGTAAATTCACTTACGTACGCAATTCCCATTTATCGACAATCCTCTACTTTCTATTTTCAAAAAATCGGGCAAAAGGGAACCCCCTCCTTCGCTCCTACCCGACCAGTTAGCGTAAATTCACGTACCCTATATTCATTTCACAAACTACCCAACTTCACTATTCCCCTTCCCCAACCAGACATCGAAAAATCATGTACCCTGTATAAATTTAATCATCTTCTCCCAATTTCAAGTAAATCGGAGGGGGTTAGATTTTGCTCTATTTTTTGTAAAGGGACGTCACTTTCTCTACAAATTCCAAGAAAATCTGTAAACTTTCCTTCACGTTTCGTAGTGTGGGGCAAGGAGAAGGTTCCCGTCCAAAATAACCAAACATCAAATACACCATATTGATTGCATAACTTTCCCTACCGCCTTTGTAAATTTCAAGTAAACTTTAGAATTCTTGTTTTTTTTCAGTTTTAGAGGAGGTCTCCCTCCCCGTCCCAATATCGAAAAATTATATAGCGTATATTGTATAGACGTCCCAGGAAATCTCAAGCAAATTATAAGCCCAATTTTTAAACAGCAGGGCAAAGGGAGGCCCCTCTTCCCTTCCGAATATCACAAAATCAGATACCCATTGTAATAATATAACCTACCCCACATCCTCTGTAAATTTCAAGTGAATTGGAAAAGTGTAATTGTTTCACGGTATGTACTTGAGGAGAATTTAGGTCTTCCTGTGCCCTTTTATGTTTCCTCGGCCAAATATTAAAAAATTATATGTCTCATATAAATTTCATAATCTCCCCCAAGTTCTGCGTAAACTTTCAGTAAGTCAACAAATTTTAGTTTTTTCACTGTACTTTAAAAAAAAAAGTCGGGCAAAGGGGAGGCCCTCCACCTCGACCAAGTATCGAAGAATAAATTAGCTGTTCTTTGCCTAGACGCCCATTCAACCTTCCATGAAAATTTCAAGAAAATCGGATAATTTTGTTCCAATTTTCAAAAAGTCCGCCAAGGGGGATATCCCCCTTCCCGTCCAAATTTTAAAAAATTAGGTACCCTATAATAAATTCATAACTTCACGGGGTGTTCTCTGTAAATGTCAAATAAATCAGAGAATTTTTGTTTGTTTACTGTACTTTAATTAAAAATCTTATAAAGGGTTGGTTCACCTCCGCGACCAAATATCGAAAAATAAAGTAGCGTGTCTTTATCTAGACATCACCCCTAGCCTTCCTTGGACATTTCATCCAAATCGGATAACTTTGGCCCAATTTTGAACAAGTCGGGTAAGGGGGATGTCCACCTCTCCCACCAGATATCAAAAATGATGTACCCTATTTTCACCAAATGATTACCCTCTACGTTCTCCGAACATTTTTCATGTGAAAAAAAATTAAATTATGTTATAAGAAAAGCAATTGCGATGAATTCAAAATATAAATTTTTGTAATGTGCGCTGTATGTAAATGTACCTCAGTAGGTGATTCTGAGTCGATCGGTATATATTTATGGCGTCTTAAAGTCAATATTTCTGGTAGGCACATTTTTAGCCGGTCAAAATTATTCTCTTACCTCTACCATATGTGGTTTAGAATAGAAATAGCATCATTTGGAGATATTTACAATTTCTGTGTTACTTACCTGGGGTGCGTATGATAAATTTTGTATAAGAGGATATTTATCATACGACCCAGTATACCTATTAACATATACTCCATATCGATGGCTACATTCCAAAGTACGCTAAGTCTAACAAGTAAATAAGGCCGTAAGTTCGGCCAGGCAGAATCTTATGTACCCTCCACCACGTATTGTGTAGAAACTTCTACGAAAGACTGTAATCCACAGTCGAATTACTTGGGTTGTGGTAATACTTACCGATGACAAGGTATCTTAAAACTTCTTAACATCGTTTTTATACCCACCACCATAGGATGGGGGGTATATTAACTTTGTCATTCCGTTTGTAACACATCGAAATATTGCTCTAAGACCCCATAAAGTATATATATTCTGGGTCGTGGCGAAATTCTGAGTCGATCTGAGCATGTCCGTCCGTCCGTCCGTCCGTCCGTCCGCCTGTTGAAATCACGCTAACTTCCGAACGAAACAAGCTATCGACTTGAAACTTGGCACAAGTAGTTGTTATTGATGTAGGTCGGATGGTATTGCAAATGGGCCATATCGGTCCACTTTTACGTATAGCCCCCATATAAACGGACCCCAAAATTTGGCTTGCGAGGCCTCTAAGAGAAGCAAATTTCATCCGATCCGGCTGAAATTTGGTACATGATGTTAGTATATGGTCTCTGACAACCATGCAAAAATTGGTCCACATCGGTCCATAATTATATATAGCCCCCATATAAACCGATCCCCCGATTTGGCTTGCGAGGCCCCTAAGAGAAGCAAATTTCATCCGATCCGGCTGAAATTTGGTACATTGTGTCAGTATATGGTCTCTAATAACCATGCAAAAATTGGTCCACATCGGTCCATAATTATATATAGCCCCCATATAAACCGATCCCCCCGATTTGGCTTGCGAGGCCTCTAAGAGAAGCAAATTTCATCCGATCCGGCTGAAATTCGTACATGGTGTAGTATATGGTCTCTAACAACCATGCAAAAATTGGTCGACATAGGTCCATAATTATATATAGCCCCCATATAAACCGATCCCCCGATTTGGCTTGCGAGGCCGCTAAGAGAAGCAAATTTCATCCGATCCGGCTGAAATTTTGTAGGTGATGTTAGTATATGGTCTATAACAACCATGCAAAAATTTGTCCACATCGGTTCATAAATATATATAGCCCCCATATAAACCGATCACCAGATTTGATCTCCGGAACCTCTTGGAAGACCAAAATTCATCTGAATCAGTTCAAATTTGGTATGTGGTGTTAATATATGGCCTCAAACTCCTATGCAAAAATTGGTCGATATCTGTCCATAATTATATATAGGCCCCATATAAACCGATCTCCAGATTTGACCTCCAGAGCCCCTTGGAAGAGCAAAATTCTTTCCATTCGGTTGAAATTTGGTACGTGATGTTAGTATATGGTATCCAACAACCATGCAGGAATTGGTTCCTATCAGTCCATAATTATATATAGCTCCCATATAAACCGATCCCCAGATTTGACCTCCGGTGCCTTTTGTAGAAGCAAAATTCATCCGATCTGCTTTAAATTTGGTACGTGGTGGTATTATATGATATTTAACAACCATGCCAAAAGTGGTCCATATCAGTCCATAATCGTACATAGCCCCATATAAACCGATCCCGAGATTTGGTTTTGGAACCTCTTGGAGGAGCAAATTTCATCCGAGTGAGTTGAAATTTGGTACATTGTGCTAGTATATGGTCGTTAACAACCATGCCTAACTAGGTCCATATCGGTCTATAGTTATATATGGCCCTCAGATAAATCGATCCCCAATCACACAAAAATTGGTCCATACCAAGTCCATAATTGTATATAGCCCCCATATAAGCGACCCCCATATTTCAATTCTGGCTCTCTACGTACAAAAAGTCCATATCGATTCGTAATTATTTGTAGACTTAACTATACATAACTTTTTTGTCTAATATATACCATGTATGGACTAAATCACAGTCTTTCGTAGAAGTTTCTACGCAATCCATGGTGGTGGGTACATAAGATTCGGCCTGGCCGAACTTGCGTCCGTATGTACTTGTTAAATTGTGAGTTAGTCCATACGTGGTATATATTAGACATAAAAGGTATGTATAGGTAAGTCTACAAATAATTACGAATCGATACGATCTTTTGCACGGTACGTAGAGAGCCAGAATTGAAATATGGGGGTCGCTTATATGGGGGATATATACAATTATGAACTTGATATGGACCAATTTTTGTGTGATTGGGGATCGATTTATCTGAGGGCTATATATAACTATAGACCGATATGGACCTAGTTAGGCATGGTTGTTAATGGCCATATACTAGCACAATGTACCAAATTTTAACTGACTCGGATGAAATTTGCTCCTCCAAGTAGCTTCAAAACCAAATCTCGGGATCGGTTTATATGGGGACTATATATGATTATGGACTGATATGGACCACTTTGGGCATGATTGTTAAATATCATATACAACCACCACGTACCAAACTTCAACCAGATCGGATGAATTTTGCTTCTCCAAAAGGCACCGAAGGTCAAATCTGGGGATCGGTTTATAAGGGGGCTATATATAATTATGGACTGGTATAAACCAATTCCTGCATGGTTGTTGGATACCATATACTAACATTACGTACCAAATTTCAACCGAATCGGATGAATTTTGCTCTTCCAAGGGGCTCCGGAGGTCAAATCTGGGGATCGGTTTATATGGGGGTATATATAATTATGGACCGATGTGAACCAATTTTTGCATGGTTATTATAAACCATATACTAACACCATGTACCAAAACAGAAACAAACTTTTGAATAATTTTCTACAGAAATAAAATTTTGATAAAATATTTTTAAAAAATCAAATTTTGATAAAATTGTTTATAGAAAAAAAATTTTGACAAAGTTTTCTATAGATATAAAATTATGTTGAGCTCAGCATATTTAGGTGACCTCGGCGGCGAGAAAATTTTTTTCGACTCACACTCATTTAGTAGAATTCGTTATATTTTTTTTTTTTTTGCTAAAATAAAGGTACTTCAATTTTCTATGAAAAAAAAATTTTGACAAAATTTTCTATAGAAATTAAATTTTTCCAAATTTTCTTATGGAAATAAAGTTTTGACAAAATTTTCTATAGAAATAAAGTTTTGACAAAATTTTTTATAGAAATAAAAATTTGACAAAATGTTTTATAGAAATAAAATTTTGACAAAATTTTCTATAGAAATAAAATTTTGACAAAATTTTCTATAGAAATAACATTTTGACAAAATTTTCTATAGAAATAAAATTTTGACAACATTTTTTAAAGAAATAAAATTTTCACAATATTGTCTATAAAAAAAAAAAAAAAAAAACAAGTAAGTAAAGTAGAAAGTCGGGCGGGGCCGACTATATCATATCCTAAACCGCTCTTACTGAATTAGTAATCATAAGCATTTATGGGGTAACATTGATATAGGTCTGGGAGATAAACCGCAGTTGCATACTTAAGAAAATTAAGGGCTACTTGGTTATGGGTGCTTTGTCTCAATCTTACTATAGCTCATAGTCAGTGTTGCGAGGGAAAATATTCGGTTTACTCTACAAGGACAATAAAAGTACCCAAACATTCCCAAACAATTTCCCTACATTTTTTTCGTTAAATGTAAACCAATTTTACAAAACAAAAATGGTTCTAAGTACTTTATTATCTTAAAACATGAAAATGCAATGTATATAATCTAGAAACTAAATTTTTATTACCACCACGGTTGCTACAGTTGGTAGAATTCTACCAAAAATAGCTGTTGTTTGTTAAATCTCTATAGAAATAAATTTTTAGAAAAGTTTCTATAAAGAATTTTTTTTTTTTGAAAAATTTTTCTATAGAAACAAAGTCTTGATAATAAGTTCTATGAAAATAAAATTTTGAGAAAAAATTATAAAGAAATAAAATTTTGAGAAAATGTTTATAGAAATATTATTTTGGAATAAAAAATCTATAGAAATACAATTTTGACAAAATTTTCTATAGAAATATTTGTTTGTTCAAATTTTGTTTGATTTTTTTGGCACGAGTGGTAACTATTGTTACCACACATTGTTAAAGATCAAGCCTTGCCGACTTCTAATTTCCTCCCTAGAGCCACCAAAATGTAAAAATTATTACAAATTGTGTTGAGTGAAAATGTCCCTACATTGTGGCCCTACGTCCTACATGACGCTAAATATTAGAAAAAATCTACATATAGGGAATTTCCCCTACTTCTAGAAGCTGTTTCTGTAGTTGATATTGCACCTACGGGATTAGTATGCCACTAATATTGAGCCCATTATTAAAAAAGAGAAAATCGCTCAATTAGTGTGGGTAATAAAACCAATTTTTTAAAAATCGGGCAATATTCATATATAAGAGCTACAAGTGCGTATAAATACGATCGGCTAGTACATCAAAATTTGAAATTTGATTAACATTGGTTAATAAATGAGAGTATTACGACAAGGGTTGGCCTGTCACAAACTGTGACTTTTGCGACATACATTTGCGACGGTATAATACGTATGTCGCAAAAGTCGTAAACCTACTGTAGAAAATCAAATTTTGAATAGAAGAAATCCTGAACATTTTTTAATTTAGTTTGACAGCATTCGCTGTGAGTTTCTGCAGAAATTTGTGGAAGTTTTCCCATGGTCAAGCCTATTTTCTTAGGTGGTATCGAGTGTGCAAAATACCTCGGGGTTATATTGGACAGGAGACTGAACTTAAAGCTAAGAAAGGACGAGAAAATCTACGGTTACCCTGTACTAGTGCAAAGGCACTTCTTCGCACATACCATCGTCTTGGATATCATCGAATTCCCTGCCTAGCTTACGCGACTAAAGTAATTTCAGTTTGCGACTTTTGTTACTTTTTCTACATTTACGACGCGTATGTGACGTTTACGACGTTTACAACTTTGCGACAGTCGCAAACCTAAAAAAGTTTGATACAGACCATCTCTGATTATGACCAAATTTGGGAAAATCGAGCGATGCATATATATGGAATCTATATGTAAATCTGAACCAATTTGCATAATATTTTGCGGTTATCTTGTGCAAAATTTGAGTAAAATCAGTTAAGAAATGAGGCCTCTATGGTCAAACATAAGGTTATTAGGGGCAAATTTTTCAAAATCGGGCGATACATATATGGGAGCTATATCTACAACAGAACAGATTTCGATTAAATTTTGCACATACAGTTAGAGCTATAAAAAGATTACATTTGACCAAGTTGGAGTACTATCGGTTGAAATAAAGTTTTGACAAAATTTTCTAATAAAGTTTTGACAAATTTTTTTATAGAAATAAAATTTTGACAAATTTTAATTGTATTGTAACGTAAATTTTATTTTCTTGTTATTTCATATCTTCAAGTAAATTCTCTGTCTGTAGAAGTAGTAACTTTCCCTTGTTGGTGCAAGTTTAAATCATTAAAATATTTAAAATTCGACACATTTGCAATTCAAGGGATAAATTTCAAAAATTGTCGATAGAAATTAAATTTTGACAAAATTTTCTATGGAAATAAAATATTGAAAAAATTTTTTAATGAAATAAAATATTGACAAAATTTTTTATAGAAATAAAATTTTGACAAATTTTTCTACAGAAATAAAATATTGACAACATTTTTTATAGAAATAAAATTCAATTCAATTCAATTTCTTTATTGTTTAATAATAGTTACAATATTCATTTATATAAATTTAGCTATATAATTTTAAAGAGCTTAAGGCTTAACCTTTTTCTACTTAAATAATGCAAACTGATAATATGAAAGATGTATGGATTAATTGGTGATTTAAATGGAGGAAAAAATTTAACAAAAACTTGTATAAATATTTTTTTATTTTTACTTTATTTTTTTTTAATTTTTATTATTTTTTGTTTTTAATAAAAACACCTATCCTAACTTAAATCTAATTACGAGGCCAGCTCAGCTATATGAATAAATTCGGAAAAAGAACATTTGGCGTTGAAATTGGAAGTCATTATATTATTTTTGTCAGCCACTAAGTCGATATTAGCATCGTGGTGAAGTACCTCAGTTGAAAATAATCTGGGACGGTTGTAAATTAATTTAAGTACTTTATTCTGTACGACGTGCAATTTTTTTACATGAACATTTGCACTAAAAGCCCAAACAGGAGCTGCATAGAAAATAACGGCTTGAAAAATAGATTTAAATATTAACATTTTGTTTTCTAAGTTCAACGCCGAGGTTCTGCTAATAAAAGGGTAAAAAGTTCTTATAAGTATATTACATTTATTGACAATATAGGCAATATAATCTATAGAAATAAAATTTTTTTATAGCCAAATTTAGAAAAATCGGGCAGTACATATATATGGGAGCTATAGCTAAATCTGAACCGATACCCTGACCACTATGTGATTTAGGGTATAAAAATTTACAAAGTTCTCCATAGAAATAAATGAATGACTAAGTTTTCTATAGGAAAGTTTCTATAGAAATAAAAGTTTGACAAAATTTTCTATAGAAATAAAATTATGACAAGATTAAAGAAATAAAATTTAGACAAAATTTTCTATAGAAATAAAATTTTGACAAAATTTTCTATGGAAACAAAGTTTTGACAAATTTTTCTATAGAAATAAAGTTTTGACAATTTTTTTTTATAGAAATAAAATTTTGACAAATTTTAATTTTATTTTAATTTAAATTTTATTTTTTTGTTATTTCATACCATCAAGTAAATTCTCCGTCTGTAAAAGTAGTAACTTTCCCTTGTTGGTACAAGTTTATATCATTAAAACATTTAAAATTCGAAACATTTGCAATTCACGGGATAAATTTCAAAAATTGTCTATAGAAATAAAATTTTGAAAAGATTTACTATAGAAATAAAATTTAGACAAAATTTTCGATGGAAATAAAATTTTGACAACTTTTTCCATAGAAATAAAATTTTGACAAAATTTTTTAATGAAATAAAATATTGAAAAAATTTTCTATAGAAATAAAATTGTTAGAAATTTTGATTTTATTCGATCTTTCTTTTTTCCAATAGAAAACAATTAATCAAGCTTGAGATCGTTTTTTGTATGTATTGGTTTCTTTATTTTTCAATATTTCGCAATTACATTGAATTGCTTCATCAGGAGTCGATCTATAATAAAAGTGGTTTGATAATTTTTAATCATGACATGTAAAATTCTTTCTCAAAATTGTTTTTAAAAACGCAAATAATTTTAGTGGTAATAACAGCTATTGGTTTTAGTTTACAAATTTTTTATAAATAATTAAAGATTTACAATTATTAAAATCTTTAATTATTTATAAAAAATTTGTAAACTAAAACCAATAGCTGTTATTACCACTAAAATTATTTGCGTTTTTAAAAACAATTTTGAGAAAGAATTTTACATGTCATGATTAAAAATTATCAAACCACTTTTATTATAGATCGACTCCTGATGAAGCAATTCAATGTAATTGCGAAATATTGAAAAATAAAGAAACCAATACATACAAAAAACGATCTCAAGCTTGATTAATTGTTTTCTATTGGAAATAAAATTGTGACAAAATATTGTATAGAAATAAAATTTTGACAAAATTTTCTATGGAAGTAAATTTTGATAAAATTTTCTATAGAAATAAAATTTTGACAAACTTTCTATAAAAATAAAGTTGTAGTGTCTACAAATTTGCTATTTACGAGAAATAGTTGCACCCAAAATGTTTTCCTTAGTAGAAGAAATTATTCATTCATTCGAAGAAAAAATATTTCATTCATACTAATCACAAAAATCTGATCATAACTTCAATATAAGATTTTTTATATTTTGTGGTAAAATGATATTCAAATTTTGGTAGATTATTATTTAGCAAGCGTGGCAATCGTGCTCAAATTCCGACACCAAAACCCTGCTTCGCTAGCTCCATGGAACCATGACCTTTTACATTTCTCATCGCATAAAACGTTTTCTCCATTAAAGAGTTAATAAAATGTAAGCATTCCGTATAGTTAATTTTGCAGTATCATCTCTACAAAACCCAAGAAATATTTGTGCCAATCATGACAGGTTAAGCAACTCCAATCAAAATAATGATAAATAACTTAAAGGATTCCTTCTTGTATCATGTTCATAGGGGTATAGGAAGTGTGTGTGTGTAGATCCCATTCTTCTTTAGCAATTTGAATAAATAATGAAAGACAACAAAAATAGATGAAGCGAAAATAAAACGAAACGAAATCGAGAGCTTAACACACCATATAAATCCCCGAACACATTTATACACAAAAAAAAAAAAGAAAATCGCAGCATATTTCAAGATAAGAAATGAAGCAACATAGGAGGATTTTCTTGAGACCCCTGAGAAACCCCCACTGTATACGGCACAATACGAGTTAACAACTTTAGCTTATTCCATGTACGAGTATCAATCTAGTCCTTATGGAGGTGCTTCTACTACTACCACGACCACAACTACATATAAAGATATTTCTTGGCCCCTACAAGGATTTTCTTTTTATTCAGCAAATTAAAAGTGTTGGTTTACTTTTCGTATTGGAAATTCCTTAGAGATATTCACAAAACCAGAAATTAGTTCATTCATAATAATTCGTAGAGATTGTGTGGTGGTGGTGTGAATGAGAGAGAGAAATGGATGAGAGTGTTTGTGCTGTGGTATAACGTTGTTGTTATTGTTATCTTCCTTTTGTTGTTGTTGTTGTATTCATTCAATTTCAATCTGTGTTCTGTTTGTTAGATTTGTGTTTTATTTGTGAATGTATTTTCTTCGAAATGACTTTGAGCAAAATCGATGGATGATGAAGATAAAATATGCATAGGATGAAAATACAATCTACTTATTGTGTTTAATCAAAAGAAAACTGGGAATCGAAGAATGGAGCCCCAGATGGAATATTGCAATTTTTGAAGGATGATATTTAAATTATTGTAGTGGGGCAAAAAAGGTAGAGCAAGCTGAAAATGATATTAAATTACAATTATCATGACTAAGTGTTATTTTTGTATACGACCGAACGTTCGGCTAGTGCAAAGATCTATATAAAGACTGTCATCCACAATCGAATTACTTCGGTTGTGGTAACACTAGCCGATGCCAGTTTTTTTAAAACATCTTAACATTGGCCTCCAAAAAGTATTTTAGTCAATATGAATATATATGTTTGACAAAGGCAGAATAAATACTTTACTTACTTAAATAAATCTTTAGTTCGTATAGTGTAGAGGAGTCTATAAATTATTATAACCAATTTCGGCATGGAAAATAGAAGAAATATCGTGCTTTCAATAGATTGACGGACGGATATCGCAAAATCGAATCAGAATTTCACCACCACCTAAGATATATAAAGTTTCTAGGATGCAAAGCATATATTTCGATGTGGTATAAACTGCATTACAAAGTTAGTATATGCATCATTCTACACCGAGAATACAGATTGGTTGTGATAAACGAATTTATTGCCAACCTCCTTTTGGCAGTTGCAACAACTATCTGCTGGCAGTTATAACACCCAACAAATTCGCTCCACTCAATCGGATTATGGGAAATCTAACTAATTTTATATATGGATTTGGTTGTCTTAGACGAAGAAATTGGTCATTGCTCCCTTCTTAATTTGGTTCTATCGCCCAACTTTACTAGCACCTTAACCGAATTGAAAATGAATTTTCCCTTTTTCATTTATTTTTATACCCACCATGGTGGGTATACCCAGAATGGCGATGGGGGCATAACTAGTTTGCCATTCCCTTTGTAACACATAGAAATATCGATTTCCGACTATATAAAGTATATATATATTCTTGATCAGGGTGAAATTCTAAGACGATATAACCATGTCCGTCTGTCTACCGTCTGTCTGTCTGTTGTAATCACGCTACAGTTTTTTTTCGTTGGAAGTTCAAAGATGGAACTTGACCTGCCTGCATATCGGTCCAGGTTTTGATATGTTATAGTCCCCATAGAAACCGAACCCCGATTTGGGGTCATGGGCTTCTAGAATCCACATAGACCGATCTCCCTATTTTATTTTTTGGGCTTCTAGAATCCGTAGCTTTTCTCCAATTTGCCTGAAATTGGAAATCTAAAGGTATTCTAGGACCATAAAAAGATGTGCCGAAAATGGTTAGTATCGGTCCATGTTTTGATATAGCCCCCATATAAACCGATCTCCCGATTTTACTTCGTGGGCTTCTAGAATCCGTAGTTTTTATTCAATTTGTCTGAAATTGGAAATCTAGAGGTATTCTCGGACCATAAAGATGTATGTCGAACAAGTATATACAGTACTAAGTTCGGCCGGGCCGAATCTTAAATACCCACCACCATGAACCAAATATTAGGGTTTCGTTTGAAATTTCAGGAGGGCTTGAGGACTTGAGGACACTTCCCGAAGATAAATTTAAAGATTTCACCTATGAGGACTATATCAGATTCTGGATTTATAAGAACCATTTTTGTTTGAGTTTTAGAGGAATCATTAACATCTCTTGTAAGTGTGCAAGAAAATTATAAAATAACGTCTTAATTTGAAATCTTAAATCTGTGGAAGTAAAATCTGGAAATTTTACATTGACTTTCAAGCAATTTTCATGATCAGTGCGCCTTCTACACCGTCAAGAAGTGAAGTCGGTCTATATGGAGGCATTATCAAATGGACCGATAAAAACTTAATCCGATACACGTTTTTGTGAGCCTAAAATATCAGAATATTTACAAATTCAGGCAAATCAGATAAAAACTACGGTTTCTGGAAATAGCTATACTAAAATATGGACCGATACTCACCGTTTTCGGCACACCTCTTTATGTCCCGAAAATACCTCTAGATTTCCAATTTCATGTAAATTGAATAAAAACTGCGGTTTCTATAAGCCCAAGAAGTAAAATCGGGAGATCAGTCTATATGGGGGCTATACCAAAACATGTACCGATACTCACCATTTTTGGCACACCTCTTTATGGTCATGAAATACCTCTAGATTTCCAATTTCAGACAAATTGGATAAAAACTATGGTTTCTATAAGCCCAAGACCCCAAATCGGGAGGTCGTTTTATATGGGGACCATACCAAAACATGGACCGATACTCACAATTTTTGGCACACGTATTTGTGGTCCTACAATACCTCTAGATTTCCAATTTCAAGTAAATTGAATAAAAACTGCGGTTTCTATAAGCCCAAGAAGTAAAATCGGGAGATCGGTCTATATGGGGGCTATACCAAAACATGGACCGATACTCACCATTTTTGGCACACCTCTTTATGGTCATAAAATACCTCTAGATTTCAAATTTCAGGCAAATTTGATAAAAACTACGATTTCTATAAGCCCAAGACCCCAAATCGGGAGGTCGGTTTGTATGGGGACTATATAAAAACCTGGACCGATATAGCCCATCTTCGAACTTGACCTGCCTGCAGACAAAAGACGAGTTTGTGCAAAATTTCAGCACGATTGCTTCATTATTGAAGACTGTAGCGTGATTACAACAGACAGACAGACAGACAGACAGACGGACAGACGGACATCGTTATATCGTCTTAGAATTTCTCCCTGATCAATAATATATATACTTTATATAGTCGGAAATCGATATTTCGATGTGTTACAAACGGAATGACAAACTTATTATACCCCCCATGGTGGTGGGTATAAAAAGGGGATTATCGGACCATGTTTTGATATAGCCCCCATATAGACCGATCTCCCGATTTTACTTCTTGATCTTCTAGTATCCGCAGTTTTTATGCAGATTGTCTGAAATTGGAAATCTAGAGGTATTCTAAGACCATAACGAGATGTGCCGAATATATTGTGTATCTGTACTGTAATCTTAAATCTGTAGAAGTAAAATCTGGAAATTTTACATTGAGTTTCAAGCTATTTTCATGATCAGTGCACCTTCTACACCCTCAAGAAGTGAAGTCGGTCTATATGGTGGCATTACCAAGTGGACCGATAAAAACTTAATCCGATACATGTTTTTGTGATCCTAAAATACCAGAATATTTACAATTTCAGGCAAATCAGATAAAAACTACGGCTTCTAGAAACCCAAGGAGTTAAATCGGGAGATCGTTCTTATGGGGGCTATACTAAAATATGGACCGATACTCACCATTTTCAACACACCTCTTTATGGTCCTAAAATATCTCTAGATTTCCAATTTCAGACAAATTGGATAAAAACTATGGTTTCTATAAGCCCAAGACCCCAAATCGGGAGGTCGTTTTATATGGGGACCATACCAAAACATGGACCGATACTCACAATTTTTGGCAAACGTATTTGTAGTCCTACAATACCTCTAGATGTCCAATTTCAGGTAAATTGAATAAAAACTGCGGTTTCTATAAGCCCAAGAAGTAAACTCGGGAGATCGGTCTATATGGGGGCTATATATAATTATGGACCGATGTGGACCAATTGTTGCATGGTCATTAGAGACCATATACCAATACCATGTACCAAATTTCAGCCGGATCGGATGAAATTTGCTTCTCTTAGGGGCTCCGCAAACCAAATCGGAAGATCGGTTTATATGGGGGCTATATATAATTATGGACCGATGTGGACCAATTTTTGCATGGTTGTTAGAGACCATATATTAACACCATGTACCAAATTTCAGCCGGATCGGATGAAATTTGGTTCTCTTAGAGGCTCCGCAAGCCAAATCGGGGGATCGGTTTATATGGGGGCTATATGTAATTATGGACCGATATGGACCAATTTGTGCAAGGTTGTTAGAGACTATATACTAACACCATGTACCAAATATCAGCCGGATCGGATGAAATTTGCTTCTCTTAGAGGAATCGAAAGCCAAATCGGGGGATCGGTTTATATGGGGGCTATATGCAATTATGGACCGATATGGACCTGTTTGTGCAAGGTTGTTAGAGACTATATACTAACACCATGTACCAAATTTCAGCCGGATTGGATGAAATTTGCTTCTCTTAGAGGAATCGAAAACTAAATTTGGGTTATATGGGGGCTATACGTAAAAGTGGACCGATATGGCCCATTTGCAATACCATCCGACCTACATCAATAACAACTACTTGTGCCAAGTTTCAAGTCGATAGCTTGTTTCGTTCGGAAGTTAGCGCGATTTCAACAGACGGACGGACATGCTTAGATCGACTCAGAATTTCACCACGACCCAGAATATATAAACTTTATGGGGTCTTAGAGCAATATTTCGGTGTGTTACAAACGGAATGACAAAGTTAATATACCACCCATCATATGGCGGAGGGTTTAAAAAAGTGAGGCAGAACTTTTACATACGGTAAAAGATATAGTTTTTTTCGCCCACTTTTTGGATACAATACAATTCGGCTTTGGTACGAGAAATAAATAACGATTGCCAATTAGGTTTTCCAGCAATTTTAAAAATATTAGCAACCTGAAGTTGGTTGCTATACATATAGGCCACACTGTATATGACAGAGGGTAGGTATGTAAACGAAAGAACTAATTCATGATATATTTAGAACATTGTCATATTTAAATTATACAAAATATTAACCGCCCTGCTTCTTTGTTGATAAAATCTTTTAAATTTTAATAAATTTAAAAATTATTTTAATATTGTTCTCATATTTCAAAATGCCTAAAAAGTCACACATTTTACATTTACCATTTATGAAATCATATAATATAATTGAAAAATATCATATTTTTCTCTCTATTTTTTTTTTTTTCAGAACCTGTCACCGAAGTAATTGGAGGACCCGAATTACATATAAATAAAGGTTCCACAATAAATCTTACCTGTATCGTTAAATTTGCCCCTGAGCCACCACCTACCGTCATATGGTCACACAACCGTCAGGTAAGTCAGGCAACAGTCCATAAAATCTAAAAAAAAAATGCTATAGAGAAGCGAACCCATATCTAGCCACAGAAGAATATCATTTTCATTTTTGGCAACAGATGAAGACATCAACAAATTAGTTTTTGTCTACCTTCGGCATTAAAATAAAAAAAAAACACAAAAAATCACCAAAAAGGAGACGATAACGAAAATGATATCAAATATTTTAAGAAATCCCCTATGTAAATAAAATATACAATTTGTTGCATACCTTAGGGCTTAAGTCAATATAGCATACCTTTAGGTATACATGAATTCAATACTACTTTTCGTTTTGTTACTTGAAAATCTCAGACCCTTAGGTATAGGGGTATGCACTCCCCCACCCTATGCAAATATTAGAAAAATGGAGTCTTGCAGATTAGGGAGTCACACCCATTTTGTCCCATACAAGGTATCGTGGGTAACAAAAATCATATAAAGGGTGATTCTTTTGAGGTTAGGATTTTCATGCATTAGTATTTGACAGATCACGTGGGATTTCAGACATGGTGTCAAAGAGAAAGATGCTCAGTATGCTTTGACATTTCATCATGAATAGACTTACTAACGAGCCACAACGTCGAATTTTCAGTGAATGGGCCCTAGAAAAGTTGGCAGAAAATCCGCTTTTTTATCGACAAATTTTGTTCAGCGATGAGGCTCATTTCTGGTTGAATGGCTACGTAAATAAGCAAAATTGCCGCATTTGGAGTGAAGAGCAACCAGAAGCCGTTCAAGAACTGCCCATGCATCCCGAAAAATGCACTGTTTGGGGTGGTTTGTACGCTGGTGGAATCATTGGACCGTATTTTTTCAAAGATGCTGTTGGACGCAACGTTACGGTGAATGGCGATCGCTATCGTTCGATGCTAACAAACTTTTTGTTGCCAAAAATGGAAGAACTGAACTTGGTTGACATGTGGTTTCAACAAGATGGCGCTACATGCCACACAGCTCGCGATTCTATGGCCATTTTGAGGGAAAACTTCGGAGAACAATTCATCTCAAGAAATGGACCGGTAAGTTGGCCACCAAGATCATGCGATTTGACGCCTTTAGACTATTTTTTGTGGGGCTACGTCAAGTCTAAAGTCTACAGAAATAAGCCAGCAACTATTCCAGCTTTGGAAGACAACATTTCCGAAGAAATTCGGGCTATTCCGGCCGAAATGCTCGAAAAAGTTGCCCAAAATTGGACTTTCCGAATGGACCACCTAAGACGCAGCCGCGGTCAACATTTAAATGAAATTATCTTCAAAAAGTAAATGTCATGGACCAATCTAACGTTTCAAATAAAGAACCGATGAGATTTTGCAAATTTTATGCGTTTTTTTTTTTTTAAAAAAGTTATCAAGCTCTTAACAAATCACCCTTTATTTGCAAACTAGCCCATACATTCAATCTCACAAATCATTCTGAGAGACCTTTTTTGTTTTTTTTTCTCACATCGGCCTATTATCGGGGAGTTATAAGTGTAGTGTGGGAATATGGCCAAACGACTACATGAAGTGTCATAAAAATATGACATGTTACCAAACAAATGTATGTGATTACCAAAATGATAAGGGTATGTGTCAAGTTATATTCCCATTCCAATTCATTTATCCGTTTTTTTTGCCGGACTTCTGAGGTGAGAAGATACACAAAAAGAAAAATTCTTAATGGTGTGTGGTAGAGGGATGGGGCGAAGGGGAGTTGGGACTTAAGTGTTTGAAAAGAATGACCAAATAAAATGTCAACGTAAATAATAAAAATTCCCGACATATATGGACTACTCTTATGATTATATGTATTTTGTGTCGTTTATATGTGACAAAATATTGTCACATTTTGTCCCATAATAAAATTTACATAATGTCCAATACAAATTACCTCCTATCTCTCGAAGGGTCGTTGGGCCAAGGTGAAAGATATTGATATTGCAGTTATGAAATTCAAATCGTGAACGTTTTTTCGATTTTATTTTAGTTGTTATTTATATCTACACTTTAAGAAAATTTTGCAGTACTTAAATTGGATCTCCTATTCCACATAGACTATTGAGTAAAATGATTTTTGGGTATACAAATATAGGTTCTGTGCAGTAGTTTGTACTGTCGATATGTTAATTCGATCACAAGGCAAGGACAAGGGGATTTCTACTCTAGGAAACCTTAAAGGTTAGGTTAAAGTGGCAGCCCGATTAAGATTCAAGCTCACTTAGACTATTCAGTCCATTGTGATACTCGGAAACCTTGATTTAAGAGTTTCAGAATGGTCTCACTACCATCTTTGATGAGCCATGTATAGGTGTCACGAACCAGAGATAGTAAAACTGACTTTTTTGTAGTTTTTGGGTACAGAGTGTACCGTGGAATGCGCGCATCGAATTGGCTACCCTTTTCTTGGTTACACCCTTCGCCACTACTGCGGTACAGGGTATAATAAGTATGTTCACTTGTATGTAATGCAAAGAAGGGCAAGTCCGAGACCCATCGTTTAGTATTCCGATCTTCTTAGAATTAAATTCTGAGTCCATTTATCGATGACCGTCGGATCTGTTTTTTGACTGTTCGTCAATGATCTCCCATCAATTATAAAATTTTCAAATATTCTTATGTTCGCGGATGACGTAAAGATATTTCGTTCGTGAACAAAAGTATCTTGACTTCGACCTTGATAACTTCTACATCCTCAAAAAAAAATCGTTTCTCTAACATATGTTCCAAACCTATTTTGCAGGAAGCACATATATTATTGGATACTGCCAAAACATTGTTAAGTTTGTTTTATGTCAACACATTATATGTTTGGAAGCATTGTGAGCCCAAAAATATTATATGCTTGGAAGAATTTTTCCCCAAAGAAGATTGTGCTCATTCCCTCATATAATTTTCACTTCCACGAATTTTTTTAGTTCTTGGCACCATTTTCTTTAATACAAATAATGTTGAAGAAATTATTAAATTTTATAAATTTTTTAAATTTTACCTTTCACCTGGACGGAGAATCGAACCGCGGAGCATACAGTTTGTAAGCCAACACACTATCCACTGGGCTACGTAGCTGTTATGGTCACCAATAGACAATTATCGTTATAAGTTACATCTATATAGCATAGTCTGCGGCGCCCACGAGCCGATGCAAACAAAACATTATTTAACAGAAACATACATTTGTTTGCCACGTGGAGGTATGATTAGCATGTCCGCCTCGCATGCAAAGGGTCGTGGGTTAAATCCCTGCCCCAAACGAACACCATTTTTATACCCTCCACCATAAGATGGGGGTATAGTAACTTTGTCATTCCGTTTGTAACACATCCAAATATTGCTCTAAGACCCCAAAAAGTATATATATTCTGGGTCGTGGCGAAATTCTGCGTCGATCTAAGCATGTCCGTCTGTTGAAATCACGCTAACTTCCGAACGAAACAAGCTATCGACTTGAAACTTGGCACAAGTAGTTGTTATTGATGTAGGTCGAATAGTATTGCAAATGGTCCATAACGGTTCACTTTTACGTATAAGCCCCATATAAATGGACTCCCAAATTTGGCTTGCGGGAACTCTAAGAGCAGCAAATTTCATCCGATCCAGCTGAAATTTGGTACATGGTGTTAGTATATGGTGTCTAATGGCCATGCAAAAAATGGTCCATATCGGTCCATAATTATATATAGCCCCCATATAAACCGATCAACAGATTTGACCTCCGGAGCCTCTTGGAAGAGCAAAATTCATCTCCTTCAGTTGAAATTTGGTACGTGGTTTTAATGTATGGCCTCAAACACCCATGCAAAAATTGGTCGAAATCGGTCCATAATTATATATAGCTCCCATAAAAACCAATCCCCAAATTTGACCTCCGGGGCCTCGTGGGAGAGCAAAATTCATCCGATTCGGTTGAAATTTGGTACGTGGTGGTAGTATATGGTATCTAATAACCATGCAGGAATTGGTCCATACCGGTTCATAATTACATGTAGCCCCCATATAAACCGATCCCCAGATGTGACCTCAGGAGCCTCTTGGAAGAGCAAACTTTATCTGATTCAGTTAAAATATGGTACGTGGTTTTAATATATGGCCTCAAATACCCATGCACAAATTGGTCGAAATCGGTCTATAATTATATATAGCCCCCATATAAACCGATCCCCAGATTTGACCTCCAGAGCCCCTTGGAAGAGCAAAATTCATCCGATCTGATTGAAATTTAAAACGTGGTGTTAGTATATGATATTTAACAACCACGGCAAAAGTGGTCAATATCGGACCACAAACATATATAGCCCCCATATAAACCGATCCCGAGATTTGGTTTTGAAGCCTCTTGGAGAAGCAAAATTCATCCGAGTCAGTTGAAATTTGGTTCATTGTGTTATGGCCTTTAACAACCATGCCTAACTAGGTCCATATCGGTCTATAGTTATAAAGGGTGGTTAAAATGTCAAGGGCCGATGTTGATTTTGAATAAAACACAAACTATTTAGGAAATTATTGTCATTTTATTTTATTATGATATATTGGTATTACTCAATTATGTATGGAACAAAATATCGGCCAAATGGGCGCCGCGACCTCGGTGGAACACTTCATCCGATGGTCGAAATTTTCGATGACACTGAGGCATAATGGAGGTTCTATGCCGTTAATGTGCCGAATTATCTCATCCTTTAGCTCTTGAATTATTGCTGGCTTATCGACGTACACCTTTTCTTTCTAATAACCCCAATGTCAAAAGTCCATGTGTCAAATCACATGATTTTGGCGGCCAATTGACATCGCCATTACGTGAGATAACATGGCCATTGAATTTGTTGCGCAAAAGAGCCATTGTTTCGTTAGCTGAGTGGCAAGTGGCACCGTCCTGCTGAAACCACATATCGTCCACATCCATATCTTCCAATTCGGGCCATAAAAAGTTCGTTATCATCTCATTTTTTTTTTTTTTTTTTTATTTAAGCAAATTTTACAATACATGCTATGCTTATATAATACTACAACTAGTCTCTTAATTAAGAAGTGACTAACTAGTAGTTTAGGCAGATAATCTTATAATACTATATTAGTAATAAATTATTAGGAAAAAAGAAAACAATGTCTATGGACTTTAATTCGTAGTAAAACGAGTAATAAGGTCATGAGGCTTTACTCTGCGCAGTCTTCTTCTCATGTTGCTATTTTGTGAAAGCTCCGCTGCTTCGAAATTAATATGATTTTGCAGTCTTTCGTTGTGCTTCTTTGCGCGATTTGTGATCTCTTCTTTCACGGTTGTTACTTGAAGATCTCGATGTAAGTCGCTGTTTCTTATATACCACGGTGCGTTTACTGCATTTCTTAGTACTTTATTTTGAAAGCGTTGTATTTTCTCTATTTGAGTTGTTTTGGCACAACCCCAAAGTTGAATGCCATACAGCCAAACCGGTTTTAGCGTTTGGTTATAAATCATGAGCTTATTGTCTAACGACAGTATTGAATTTCGTCCAATCAGCCATTGGAGTTCTCTGTATTTTGCCACCAATTCTTCCCTTTTTCTTTCAATATGATCATGCCACTTGAGCTTTGAGTCCAATGTAATTCCGAGATATTTTGCTGATCGTGAGTGCGGAATCTGATTTTCGTTTATGAATAGAGGGTTGTATGTTATGCGTTTTAAAGCGAAGTCAATATGGGTTGACTTATTGCTGTTTAATTTCAAGTCCCAGTCTATAGTCCACTTATGTAAATCATTTAATGCATTCTGCAATTTTGCTTTGGTTTCTAGCGTATCTGAGCCTGTCGCCATTATTACTGTATCATCCGCAAATGTACCTATGAAACAGTTTTCAGTGGTCGGAACGTCATGAGTGTACAGAAGATATAAAATGGGTCCCAGGATGCTTCCCTGTGGAACGCCTGATTTAATTGGCTGTAGTTCACTATATGAACTTTCGTATCGCACTCTAAAGTATCTATCTTCCAAGTATGATTGAAGGAGATTACAAAAATTGTGTGGTAGCAATGTTTTAATTTTCCGAATGAGGCCAGCATGATTTACTCTATCAAAGGCTTGCGAGACGTCTAGGAATACCGCAGAACAAACTTTTTCATATTCAAACGATTTTTCTATGTAGCTTGTCACCCTGTGAACTTGTTCTATCGTTGAATGTTGCTTTCTAAACCCAAACTGGTGGTCAGGAATAATGTTCCTTGAAGTTACGACAGTTTCCAATCGGTTGCAAAAAAGTCTTTCGAACAGTTTTCCGAGCACGGGAAGTAACGAGATTGGTCTATATGATTGTACATCAAGAGGATTTTTTCCAGGTTTTGGAATCATAATGATTTCGGCGACTTTCCACAAAGAGGGAAAATAGTTTTTCATCCAGATAGCATTCATTATGGAAGTTAGTTTTGCTACACCTTTATAGGGCAAATTTTTTAGGACTTCTCCGCTTATGAGATCAAATCCAGGCGACTTTTTGTTTTCAAATCTTCTTATAGCATCCCATACGTCCTTAAAAGTAAATTTTTCTAGTGACATTGAACTGTTGCTTTGATGAAGATGTGACAATGGTATAGAGTCAATACGACTCGAAGAAGAATCTGAAAAAGTTGATTTCAGGTGTTCCGCAAAACATTGAACTTTCTCAACATTACTTTTTGCCCATGTTCCGTTTGCACTCCGCAGTGGAGCTTTTTGGTTTATTGGTCTGTTATACTGTTTGGTTGTTTTCCAAAGAGAATAGTTTGATTTGCTGTCGTAAGTTAAATTGGATATACTTTTATAAAACCGATCTTCATTATATCTTTTTATTTTTCTACTTAAATTTTTCGACGCATTGTTAAAAGTCCGCTTGTCTATTGGGGACCGCGATATTTGCCATTTTTTGCGAAGTTTTCGCTTGGATTTAATAAGGTCTGTTATGTAAGAAGGATACGTTGATGTATTTATAGGGGTATTAAGAACTGGAGTACTATTCCATGCAGCGTATTGGATAGAATTCGAAAATTTAAGCACTTCATCTTCAATGTCATCCGTAGTCTCAATGTCAGAAAGAAGCGTAGAACTGTCAATCAAATATTTGAAGTATTTCCAATCTGTTTTTTTATGTGTCAGGGGATTATTGTAGTTTTGTGATATGTTCGTACCTCGGAAGGTTAAATATATTGGGGTATGATCAGAGCTGAGCTCGTAGCCACTTTCTATTGATAGCTCGAAAGTTGATATCTTTCTTGTAATAAAAAAATCTATTAAATCCGGATATTTCTGAGTGTCGGTCGGCCAGTATGTTGGTTTACCCGTGGAAATTGGTTTACACCCTGTTTGCGTGAGAGCCTTCATCAGTTCTCTTCCTTTAGGATTTGTTAATCTGGATCCCCAGTACGTGTTCTTCGCGTTAAAATCACCGCCCATTATAAATCTATATTTGTGTTTTTCAAATATTTCTCTGTACCTTTCAGATTTTATATTGTGTCTAGGCGGACTGTATACAGATGTTATTGATAACGGCATATTGTTTTCCATTATTGTAATTGTTGTGCCTTGGAAGTCTTCCGAACTATATGTGTTTTCCAGGTAATGATCTATTGATTTTTTAACTATGATGGCGCTTCCTCCTCTTGCATTATTACTTGGATGGATTGCGCTATATACGCTATAATTTCTGTAGTTTAACTGAGACTCTTTCGTAAAGTGTGTCTCACTCACAAGACAAATATCAATATTTTTATACTCCAATATACTTAGGAGCTCGTCTTTATGACGAAGCAATCCGTTTGCATTCCATTGCATTATTTTTACGGACCGGTACATTTAATTTAGGCTACTAAAGAAGTTTTCTTCCAGTATACTTAGACGCGCATCCAAAGATTTATTGAAATTTTCTATTGCCTCCAGTTTGGATAGAATTAGCGTAAGAGGGTTTTGAGAGGTTGCCCTGTTTGAAACTTCGTGTGATGGAATATTTTGTTTAACTGCGTAGGAATAACTTTGGGATCTGGTGTTTATGTTTTGCGTCACACGGGTTTTGTTGACATTGGGAGATTTGTTAACAGAATTTAAGGCGGGTTTTGGGTTCTCAGTCTTGTTTATACTGCGTTTCTTGTTCCTCAATTTCTGCAATTCTTTCGCCACTATACAACCTCTGTAGCTCGCTGGGTGTTGTTCACCACAGTTACAACATTTAGGTAAGAATACTGTTGGTTTTTCACAGTTTTTTGTTTCATGTTTTCCAGCACATCTTGCACAGCGCGGCTGTTTTGAACAATAATTCTTTGTGTGGTTATAGCCTTGGCAATTTTTACATTGCGGTATATGTTTTGGAGCTTTCATCGATTCAATATGTACAACAGTGTGTGCTATTTGCTTAATACCATATATATTCTCAATATTTTCTGAATTGTCAAAGCTAAGAACAAACATGTTTAGAGGAGTTTTTGTTATATAATGGATTTTATTGTAGACGTTAAGAATTTTGAATCCTTGTTTTTTAAGGTCCGATATAATCTCCACTGGATCACAAGAGTGATGAAGGTTTTTTGCAACTACTCTAATAGGTCTATTATGTTTATTTTCATAGGAATGCCATTGAATGCTGGCTTCATTTAATGCTTTCGTGACTTGGCGGTAATCATTCCCATCGAAAGTTGATATTTTTTGAGAATTATTATCTATTAATTTTATAAGAAACCCTTTTTGAGCATTCGTTTTTAAAATTTCTTGTAAAGTTCCGAAGTTTTCGGTTGATTTTATAATTATAGGGGGCGGCCTCAATGGCATCTTAGTTGCAGTTGGTGTGTGACTTACTTCATTAATTGTATTTATTGGATCAGATGATCCATTATTTATAGGTGAAGTTGAAGGAGATATGGATGCTTTCCTGTTTGCTTTACCATTTTTGTTTTTATTTCTCTTTACCACAATCCACTCGGTTTCTTTAGCCAACTCTTCTTCATCTGTTTCATAAGCATGTTGCTGATTTGTATTTAATACATGTTCGGTATTGTCTCCTACATTATCACTATTTTGGGGATGTGAGCTTCTTTCGTGAGAAGGTTCCTTAACGTTGATCGTTGAGCGAAAATATTCATTCTCTGCATGTAATTTGGTGCATATTTCTTCGAGTGTTCTAATTCTCTCAAGTAATTGAATGTTTTTTATTTCCAATTCTTTTAATTTGGAGACTCTGAAATGGCTAAGGCTATTTCTTGGTGATTCGCATGGCAAATCCTCATCCATTTCCCTTTCGGGATTTGAATGTAACGGAAAATCAGACTTTTTTTATCTCTATGGCAATACCGTACTACTACGTTTGGTTTATTTTGTTACAAACTTGGCAGCACTTTTTTATGCCACTATTATGAGTGACACGAACAGCTGTTTTTGTTTTTAGTTTGTGTCTGTCTCTATCAGATTTTAATATCGTATTTTTGGGGTCGAAATGTTTTCTTTTTTATAAAAAAATTAAATTATTGAGATTTTTTACTGTTCAATACACAAAAACACACGTTCACGATCAGAAGATCTTTACACGACGCGGCATGGATTAAACAGTTTGTGGATGGGACTTTTGGCTTTTTTCCAAACGAAATATTAAGGCAAGTTGGAGCCATAAAAAACGCAGCTGCACAGGTAAACACAAGTAAACAAAAATATCATCTCATGATAGCGAACACTATTCACAGTAACTGCCTGACCGGCCTCATTTTGGAAAAAATACGGCCCGATGATGCCGCCAGCCCATAAATCGCACCAATCAGTCACTCTTTGTTGGTGCATTGGTTTTTCGACAATCACTCTTGGATTCTCATTCGCCCAAATGCGGGAATTCTGTTTATTGACGAATCCACTGAGGTGAAAATGTGCCTCATCACTGAAGATGATTTTCTTCGAAAATTGATCATCCACTGTTGCTATTTCTTGGAACCATTTAACACATTGTTGGATTGTGTACTTCTCTATGGTTCAAATTGAGTAAGTCTGAAATAGAGAAATGTCAAATAAAATTCGGAAGAAAACTTGGCGTTTAGGTGTGGTTCACATTCAACATGGGCCCTTACAATTTAACCACCCTTTATATAGCCCTCAGATAAATCAATCCCCAATCACACAAAAATTAGTCCATATCAAGTTCATAATTGTATATAGCTCCATATTTCAATTCTGGCTCTCTAAGTACCGTGCAAAAGTCCATATCGATTCTTAATTATTTGTAGATTTACCTATATATACCTTTTTTGTCTTATATATACCACGTATGGACTAACTTACAATTTAGAAGACGATGTTAAGAAGTTTTAAGATACCTTACCATTGGTAAGTTTTACAACAACCCAAGTAATTCGATTGTGGATGACAGTCTTTCGTAGAAGTTTCTACGCAATCCATGGTGGAGTGTACATAAGATTCGGCCTGACCGAACTTACGGCCGTATATACTTGTTTGTTTTGAATCGCCAAAATTATTGATCCAATTGATTTTTAATTGGAATATCTTTAATCGCAGAAATGATAGTATCAATCAATAAAGTCAATAAGAAAAAATTAATTGGTCCAATTAAAAATATAATTGAAGCAACTAATTTTTGTTTCAATTAAACAAATTGTAGAATCAATTACATTTTTAATTGAACATTTTTAAAACTCAATTAAAATTTTTATTGGAAAATTTTTCGTACTATTTTTTGTAGTTTCAGTAGTACCTGATGCGTATATCCCGAACTACGTCCTCCGTTGTCAAACCCTCATTGCTAAGTAGAACAGCTACAAAAGACACGTTAAAAGTATAAAAAAAAAAAACACTAAAATTAACTTCAATTGCAAGTAACAGTTTTTGCAGTGCATAAAGAGAGTGACCACATGTGATCTCTCACACAAACACAAAATGTTTTAACCATTACAAATTCATAAGAATTGGTGGGTGTAACATGGGGTCAACTAATCCGATCCCTCCCACCTTAGGTTAGGTTAGGTTAGGTTAGATGACAGCCCGACGTATCAGGCTCACATAGACTATTCAGTCCATTGTGATACCACATTGGTGAACTTCTCTCTTATCACTGAGTGCTGCCCGATTCCATGTTAAGCTCAATGACAAGGGACCTCCTTTTTATAGCCGAGTCCGAACGACGTTCCACATTGCAGTGAAATCACTTAGAGAAGCTTTGAAACCCTCAGAAATGTCACCAGCATTACTGAGGTGGGATAATCCACCGCTGAAAAACTTTTTGGTGTTCGGTCGAAGCACGAATCGAACCCACGACCTTGTGCATGCAAGGCGGGCATGCTAACCATTGCACCACGGTGGCTTCCTCCCTCCCACCTTACTTTAGCTTTGTTCTCTCATTACCTATATATAAATATTTATTCTTTCAGTGTATCCATTCCATTCATCAATACATTTAAGTATATTAACTTTAACATTGACTTTTGATGTGTGTTTTGTTTTTTTTTATTCCCTCTCTCTTTTACGAAATAATGCTGCCGATATTGTTATTGTCTGACACATCCTGTAACAGGTCATAAATTTTGATTCACCACGTGGCGGTATATCATTAGTTACAGAAAAGGGTGTCCTAACTACAAGCCGTTTACTGGTGCAGAAAGCCATACAACAGGATTCGGGACTTTATACGTGTACGCCATCGAATGCAAATCCCACATCAGTGCGGGTACACATCGTTGATGGTAAGTAAACAAGTGAATGAATGAATGAGCCAACCTTTGTTAATAGCCTTTAAGACACATAAAGAACAAGAGCAATAACTGCTTCTAAACACCCATAAAATATATTCTTTATTATCTTCGGGGTTATCTTCCAAACAAAAGCAATAAAAATTTGCCCCCCTCTAGATATATTGTACATGTATGCAAATAAGGATCGATGATACTGCTGCTGGTTCTAGCGCAATGTATGACGGCACGATATAGTGAAAAGATTTTGAGAAATACTTTGCAAATACTTTCTATGGAAATAAATTTTATTAAAAAAATTCTTTTATGTGCAATATAGCCAATAAAGGCAAGAAGTGCGTTTTTATGTTTTCTACCTTAACAACGATGCAAGGGTAAATGTATATTGTATTGTTATTTGGGGCCATTTGTCAACAGAAAGCAGGTCTGTGAATAGTTTTTACTCGCATATTACTACTAACAATGGCAGCGTAATAAATTTTGAATAAAAATATTTTAATATTTTCATGGAATCTTTTATGTAGCAAGTCAATAAATAGAATATCGTAAGTTCGTTGTATACTTTCACTTTCATGAAGAAATGAAACATTGAAAATCAAACAAAAAACTTTAAATTAAACAAGTATATTAAGCAGGGATGGCAAATGCATACTATTGTTTTTTTTTTTTTTTCAATACGTTGCCATCCTATACAATACCGTATTACCCCTGCGAATGATTTGTAACTTTTCTATATACAGTTCTATGCCGATATCAGATTATTGTACAATAATTCTGATAAAATATTTTAATATTTAGAGAAAGTTTTTAACAAACTTATTTGTTATTGGTCTGTTACAAATTTGTCAAAACAGACCTTTTCATGCGGGAAGAAAAATTCGATTTTGTAAAAGTCAGAGTTTTGGTCGAAAAAGGCATTGGATTCATTATTACGCTTCCACACGAACACTTTCTAAATAAAAATTATCGATGGCGTATTTACATAATGCGAACCACTACAGTCACGGTTGAAACTTGAGACAAAAATTATCTACCAACATTTGGAGAAAATCATACCAAAAACTACTAAACAATTTTTTATTTTACAAAAATTTATTTCTGAAAATTTTATATCTATAGAAAATTTTGTCAACATTTTATTTCTGTAGAAAATTTTGTCAACGCTTTTTCTATAAAAAATTTTGTCAAAATTTGATTTCTATAGAAAATTTTGTCAAAATTTTTTTTCTTTAGAAAATGTTGTCAACATTTTATTTCTATAGAAAATCTTGTCAACATTTTATTTCTATAGAAAACTTTGTCAAAATTTTATTTCTATAGAAAACCTTATCAACATTTTTTTTCTATAGAAAATGTTGTCAAAATTGTATTTCTATAGAAAATTTTGTCAAAATTTTATTTCTATAGAAAATTTTGCAAAAATTTTATGTTTATAGAAAATTTTGCAAAAATTTTATGTCTACAAAAAATTTTGTCAATATTTTATTTCTATAGAAAATTTTTCCAACATTTTATTTCTATAGAAAATTTTATTTCTATAGAAAATTTTGTAAAAATTTTATTTCTATGGAAAATTTTTGTCAAAATTTTATTTCTATAGAAAATTTTGTCAATATTTTATTTCTATAGCAAATTTGCCAACATTTTATTTCTATAGAAAATTTTATCGAAGTTTTATTACTCTAGAAAACTTTGTCAAAATTTTATTTCTATAAACAATTTTTTCAAAATTTTATTTCTATATGACAATTTGTCAAAATTTTATTTCTATAGAAAATGTTGTCAAAATTGTATTTCTATAGAAAATTTTGTCAAAATTTTATTTCTATAGAAAATTTTGCAAAAAATTTATGTCTATAGAAAATTTTGTAAAAATTTTATTTCTGTGGAAAATTTTCTCAAAATTTTATTTCTATAGAAAATTTTGTCAACATTTTATTTCTATAGAAACTTTTGTTTCTTTAAAATTTTAAAATTTTATTTCTATAGAAAAATTTGTCAAAATTTTATTTCTATAGAAAATGTTGTCAAAATTGTATTTCTATAGATAATTTTGTCAAAATTTTATTTCTATAGAAAATTTTGCAAAAATTTTATGTCTATAGAAAATTTTGCAAAAATTTTATGTCTATAGAAAATTTTGTCAATATTTTATTTCTATAGAAAATTGTGCCAACATTTTATTTCTATAGAAAATTTTATTTCTATAGAAAATTTTATTTCTATAGAAAATTTTGTAAAAATTTTATTTCTATGGAAAATTTTTGTCAAAATTTTATTTCTATAGAAAATATTGTCAATATTTTATTTCTATAGAAAATTTTGCCAACATTTTATTTCTATAGAAAATTTTGTTAAAATTTTATTTCTATAGAAAATTTTGCAAATATTTTATTTCTATAGAAAATTTTGTAACAATTTTATTTCTGTGGAAAATTTTCTCAAAATTTTATTTCTGTAGAAAAAATTTTTTTTCCTATAGAAACTTTTGTTTCTTTAAAATTTTAAAATTTTATTTCTATAGAAAAATTTGTCAAAATTTTATTTCTATAGAAAATGTTGTCAAAATTGTATTTCTATAGAAAATTTTGTCAAAATTTTATTTCTATAGAAAATTTTGCAAAAATTTTATATCTATAGAAAATTTTGCAAAAATTTTATGTCTATCGAAAATTTTGTCAATATTTTATTTCTATAGAAAATTTTGCCAGCATTTTATTTCTATAGAAAATTTTGTAAAACTTTTATTTCTATGGAAAATTTTTGTCAAAATTTTATTTCTATAGAAAATTTTGTCAATATTTTATTTCTATAGAAAATTTTGCCAACATTTTATTTCTATAGAAAATTTTGTCAAAATTTTATTTCTATAGAAAATTTTGTCAAAATTTTATTTCTATAGAAAATTTTGCAAAAATTTTATGTCTATAGAAAATTTTGCAAAAAATTTATGTCTATAGAAAATTTTGTCAATATTTTATTTCTATAGAAAATTTTGCCAACATTTTATTTCTATAGAAAATTTTATTTCTATAGAAAATTTTGTAAAAATTTTATTTCTATGGAAAATTTTTGTCAACATTTTATTTCTATAGAAAATTTTGTCAATATTTTATTTCTATAGAAAATTTTGCCAACATTTTATTTCTATAGAAAATTTTGTCAAAATTTTATTTCAATAGAAAAATTTGCAAAAATTTTATTTCTATAGAAAATTTTGTAAAAATTTTATTTCTGTGGAAAATTTTGTCAAAATTTTCTTTCTATAGAAGATTTTGCCAACATTTTATTTCTATAGAAAATTTTGTTTCTTTAAAATTTTAAAATTTTATTTCTATAGAAAAATTTGTCAAAATTTTATTTCTATAGGAAATGTTGTCAAAATTGTATTTCTATAGAAAATTTTTTCAAAATTTTATTTCTATAGAAAATTTAGCAAAAATTTTATGTGTATGGAAAATTTTGTCAATATTTTATATCTATAGAAAATTTTGCCAACATTTTATTTCTATAGAAAAATTTGTCAAAATTTTATTTCTATTGAAAATTTTGTCAACATTTTATTTTTATAGAAAATTTTTTAAAGTTTTATTTCTATAGAAAAATTTGTCAAAATTTTATTTCTATAGAAAATTTTGTCAAAATTGTATTTCTATAGAAAATTTTGCAAAAATTTTTTGTCCATAGAAAATTTTGTCAATATTTTATTTCTATAGAAAATTTTGCCAACATTTTATTTCTATAGAAAATTTTGTCAAAATTTTATTTCTATAGAAAATTTTGTCAACATTTTGTTTTTATAGAAAATTTTGTAAAAATTTTATTTCTGTGGAAAATTTTGTCAAAATTTTATTTCTGTGGAAAATTTTGTCAAAATTTTATTTCTATAGACAAATAAAAATAAAGAAGTTGTACCGCAACACTGATCGATATAAATTATAAATTTGGCATAGCTCCTTTTGGATTTAAAATGCCTTCAGATTTAAAAAACAAAAATACGACTTCCAAGTTCTATATGGAGGCTCCATTAAACCATGGACCGATATGTACCAAATACGATACAGAATATTACGAACCTAAAGTACCTCTCGATTTCAAATTTCAAGCAAATCAGATGAAAGTTGCGGTTTCCATGCTCTCAAGAAATCAAATTGAGAGATCGGTCTATATGGAAGCTATATTAAAAGAAGGGCCCATATATACCAAATTTAACACAACTTTTTATGGACTTTCATTACCTCTAGAATTCCAATTTAATGGCAATCGGATGAAAATTGCGGTTATCATGCTCTCAAGAAGTCAAATCGGGAGAACGCTCTACATGGGGCCTATATTAAAACATGACTGATATGTACCAACCTTAGTATAGCTATTTATGGATCTTAAATACCTCTAGATTTCCAATTTCATAAAAATCGAATAAAAGTAACGTAGTCTACACCCTTAAACGTAGTCTACACCCTTCAAAAATCGCTTCTGTAACATATACCCCAAACACATTTTGCTTTAAGCATATATATTTTCAGGATTGGGCCAAACAAAATATTGTTTGTATTATTCAAACATATTATGTTTCACCTTAGACTACCCAAACATATATCGTTTAGACCAATATGCTTTCAAACATATTATATATTGGTAGAGATCAAACATATAAATGTTTGGGCAATACCCAAAAATGTATATGCTTGAAGCAAAATATGTTTGGGAGTATATGTTACAGAAGCGATTTTTTGTGAGGGTGTATATATATATTCTGGGTCTTGGCCAAATTTTGAGTCGATCTAGGGTCGTCCATCCGTCCGTCTAGGAAATCACGCTAACTTCCGAAAGAAACAAGCGATAGACTTGAAACTTGACACTAGTAGTTATTGATGTAGGTCGGATAGTATTGCAAATGGGTCATATGGGACCACTTTTACGTATAGCCCCCATATAAACCGACCTCCAGATTTGGATTGCGGAGCCCCTTAGAGAAGCAAATTTCATCCGAACGGTTTTAACATGTAACCCCCATATAAACCGATCCGCAGATTTGACCTTCGGAGCCTCTTTGAGGGGCAACATTCATCCGATCCGTTTGAAATTTAGTACGTGGTGTTAGTATATAATATCTAAAAACTATGCAAAAATGTATACATATCGGTCCACAATTATATATAGGCCCCATATAAACCGATCTCCAGATTTGGCCTTCAGAGCGTATATACATGTTTTTTTGTTTTGACAGACTCTATTTCAATAATTAATTTATTTATTTAATAATGAGTTTAAAATGAATTTTAATTCGTATCACTTAACCAGGAGGACAAAATGTCTTCATTGAAAAATTTATCTGCTTTTGGACAAGGAAAAAACAAATATGTCAGAGAAATTCGCCTTCTATAGTTCTACGTATGCTATGGCATCACGACAGTATTTTTTTCAGTTTGGGGGCTCCATCAGAATGCAAATTAAAAAAGCAAGAATATATCTAGAGCCATTTATGTGTCCAATATGACAAAGTAGATAGACATTTCATTGAGATACGAGACTGCCAATTTTTCCTGTTAAGGTGTATGTAACTGAATCCCGTTAGGTGAGTTACCAGTACCGGTTTGGACATAATAATCGGGTTATATCTGTCGCCCCCGTCATGGTCAAATTGGCCAAAATAGTTCACAAACTAATGGCCAATCCAACAAATTAACTTTCGTTGTTCTCAAATTAAAAGAAAAATAAATTTGTAAGCTCCGAGATACAATATTTCTTAAACGAGTTAAAAGAACAACGCAGATTTAAGTCCTTAGATTTAAAATGAAATTATGTTGAGAAATAATCACCACTTAAATTGTCGTAAGGCCAAATATTTGAAGTCTTTAAAAAACGAATGGGAATTTTGCTTAGCATAGAAGATGCATTTCTCCGATCAACTAGGCTTTAATTATTCTTAAATTTTTTTCAAAATTTATGAAATCGTCATTAAAATCGTTATCGTGACTAAAAAGCAAAAAAGCAGATAGTTTAAAGAAGTTTTTTATTTTATTGAAACATAGCATAATTTCTAGTTGAAGAAGAAAATTTCTACAAATGAAGAAAACAAATGAAGAATACGGCCGTAAGTTCGGCCAGGCCGAATCTTATGTACCCTCCACCATGGATTGCGTAGGAACTTCTACTAAAGGCTGTCATCCACAATCGAATTACTTGGGTTGCGATAACACTTGCCGATGGCAAGGTATCATAAAACTTTTTAACACTGTCTTCTAAATTGTAAGTTAGTCCATAAGGGGTATATATTAAACAAAAAAAAGGCCGATTAAATACGTATATAATTCAGTTCGACAAAATTTTCTATAGAAATAAAATTTTGACAAAATTTTCTATAGAAATAAAAACTTGACAAAATTTTCTATAGAAATAAAATGTTGACAAAATTTTCTATGGAAGTAAAATGTTGACAAAATTTTCTATAGCAATAAAATTTTGACAAAATTTTCTATAAAAATAAAATGTTGACAAAATTTTCTATAGAAATAAAATGTTGACAAAATGTTCTATAGAAATAAAATGTTGACAAAATTGTCTATAGAAATAAAACGTTGACAAAATTTTCTACAGAAATAAATTTTTTACAAAATTTTCTATAGAAATAAAATTTTGACAAAATTTTCTATGGAAATAAAATGTTGACAAACATTGCTATAGAAATAAAATTTTTACAAAACTTTCTATAGAAATGAAATTTTGACAAAACTTTCTATAGTAATAAAATTTGACAATTTTTACATGGCTGTCAGAGGCCATATACTAACGAAATGTACCAAATTTTTACCGCATCGGATGACTTTTGCTCCTCCAAGAGGCTCCGGAGGTCAAATCTGGGGATCGGTTTATATGGGAGCTATATATAATTATGGACCGATATGGACCAATTTTTGCATGGTTGTTAGAGACCATATACTAACACCACGTACTAAATTTCAATTGGATCGGATGAATTTTGCTCATCCAAGAGGCTCCAGAGTTCAAATCTGGGGATCGGTTTATATGGGAGCTATATATAATTATGGACCGATATGGACCAATTTTTGCATGCTTGTTAGATACCGTATACTAACATCAGGTACCCAATTTCAAACGGATCGGATGAATTTTACCCCTCCAAGAGGCTCCGGAGGTCAAATCTGGTGATCGGTTTATATGGGAGCTATATATAATTATGGACCGATATGGACCAGTTTTTGCATGGTTGTTAGAGACCATATACTAACACCACGTATCAAATTTCAATCGGGTAGGATGAAGTTTGCTCCTCCAAGAGGCTCCGGAGGTCAAATCTGGGGATCGGTTTATATGGGAGCTATATATATTTATGGACCGATATGGACCAATTTTTGTATGGTTGTTAGAGACCGTATACTAACATCAGGTACCAAATTTCAACCGGATCGGATGAATTTTGCCCCTCCAAGAGGCTCCGGAGGTCAAATCTGGGCATCGGTTTATATGGGGGCTATATATAATTATGGACCGATATGGACCAATTTTGGCATGGTTGTTAGAGACCGTATACTTAGACCACGTACCAAATTTCAACCGGATCGGATGAATTTTGCTGCTCCGGAAGGCTCCGCAAGCCAAATTTGGGGATCGGTTTATATGGGGGCTATACGTAAACGTGGGCCGATATGGCCCATTTTCAATACCATCCGACCTACATCGATAACAACTACTTGTGCCAAGTTTCAAGTCGATAGCTTGTTTCGTTCGGAAGTTAGCGTGATTTCCACAGACGGACGGACAGCCGGACAGACGGACGGACGGACGGACATGCTTAGATCGACTCAGAATTTCACCACGACCCAGAATATATATACTTTATGGGGTCTTAGAGCAATATTTCGATGTGTTACAAACGGAATGACAAAGTTAATATACCCCCATCCTATGGTGGAGGGTATAAAAACTGAAAAAAAAACGAGTAAATTAAAAGTAATAAAAACAACAATATAAAAGAGAATTGTGTCTTAAAGGTACGCTTACTTCAATTCTTCGCTTCTTTGGCCAGGAATTAATGTCCAAATCATTAGTGCACTGAAAAAAATATTGTCTTGAGGTCAAAGATTTCATGTCTTTAAAATACGAATGCAAATTTTGCTTATCATAGAAGACGCATTTCTCTAATATAAAGTTTTTGTCCTTGTCCAAAAGTCGATAAACTTTTCAATGAAGTCGTAATGTCCTTATAATTAAGTGATTTGACTTAAAAATGGGTATCATAACATGAAAGATAAAATGTTTGGGCTAAGGTTAACTTGACTTTAGTAATTCAGAACAATTCTTTAAATTTAATGATTTGTCTTTAAATTTGTTGCCTTTTTGCATCTTGACTATAAAGCAAAAAATCGTTCAAATTTAGGACATGTATTTCAAAACTTGATTTTAAAGAAGTTTTTTACATGAAACATAGCATAATTTCTACTGGATGTCGAGTCTTAATTTGGAAAATACAGTTGTCGTTAACTCGTTTTTAAAGTTCTTTGATAGCATATGAAGTAAAAATGATGAGAAAGCGAAAAATTAAAATTTTTTTCCTAGAAGCAAGTACACAAACCCCAAATTTAAAAGAAAATTGTGTCTTAAAAGTATCCTTACTTGTATTCTCCGCTTCTTTGGCTCGGAAACAATACCAAATTTTTTAAAGAAAAGACAAAATCTTTGGAACCGGGCATGCTTTTTTTTCAGTATGTATAGATCAAGTCTCTGAAACCGCCTGTGCCGATTTGAGTAAAATCAATTCTCACCAAGAATCTTATACAATCGTCTACTGATTCAACCATCTTTTCCATATCGTATATAATTGTAACTGTAACTGTAAGGACATGGCTTCATCCTCGACATTGATGGTAGAGCCATTAACCTTTTCGCACAATAACTTCTAGGAATTATTAACGTTTTGGCGACCCAGTATAAATAATCATTCAAACTGTTAAGTCGTTTCTCTCTGCTCTTTCTTTATTCGAGTATTATCAATTTTTCCCTTTGGCTAATTACCTTTGTTGAAAAGTGAAATTACCATGAAAAATCCTTATTGATACCCCTATTAATGTGTCGACATTTTGATATATTTTTGCTATCTCGCTATTAATTTTTTTCTCGCAATTCTATGAATTTCATCCAATTTGTCATGTCTATGTACAGAATATTTCTTGGAAACTCATGTTTTACTCCTTGCAAATTTTAAGTTTATTGGTTCAGTTAAGACGATTAAACATAAAAGGGGAAAGTCCTCCACTTCATTCGGATATCACAAAAAATGTTTTTGTGCTCAAAATCTCTATCTTTCCTGAAAATTCCAAGTAAAACGATTCAGTTGTATTGACCTGAACATGCTTTTTTGTTTGTTTTCGCATGTTTATCTGCCAAATTCTTTGATGTTTGTTTGCCAAAAATATATTACTGAAATGCCAATAATGATTATTACATCCGCTCATTATGACGGTGATGATGATTATTGTTATGCCTTAGTGTTCCCCAAAAGCAATAATCCACGTCATTTATACCCAAGAGGCTACAGAGTTAATGGCCTCCAATACGGACTTGAAAAACGATAAGAGCTGAACATCATCAACGTCATGCATAGAAATGGCCCATCCTTAAGACAACAATACAAAAATGTTAAATTGTAACACAGCAGAAATCAATGATGAATAAAACCAGTAAACATTGAACTTTCAATATATTCAGATCATGTGTGTAAATAAACAGTGGATCAAATGCATGGATTTGAACATTTCCACAGTGATAGAAGTTTAGAATATTTAAGCGACACACAAGGTACTCTGCATGGATAGAGGTTTTAGGATTCTGGTTTATCCAATAGAATACTAAAAAGCCTAATATTCACATATAAACCAAATCGGAGTGGAAGCCGAAAGTCAGACCTGTCTTTGAAAATAATTTCAAATCTTATCTCTATAGAAAATTTTACCAAAATTTTATTTCTATAAAAAATTTTTCAAAATTTTATTTCTATAGAAAATTTTGTCACAATCTTATTTCTATCGAAAATTTTGTCAACATTTTATATTTATAGAAAACTTTGTCAAAATTTTATTTCTATAGAAAATTTTGTCAAAATTTTTTTCTATAGAAAATTTTTTTCAAAATTTTATTTCTATGAGCAATTTTTTCAAATTTTATTTCTATTAAAAATGTTGTCAAAATTTTATTTCTATAGAAAATTTTGTCAAATTTAGTTCAATAGAAAATTTTGTAAAAATTTTATTTCTATAGAAAATTTTGTCAAATTTAGTTCCATAGAAAATTTTGCAAAAATTTTATTACTATAAAAAATGTTGTCAAAAAAAAAATTTTCAAATTTTTATTTCTATGGAAACTGTTGTCAAAATTCTATTTCTATAACAAATTTTGTTAAAATTTTATTTCTATAGCAAATACTGTCAAGATTTTATTCCTACAAAAATTTTTGTCAAAATTTTATGTTTATAGAAAATTTTGTCAAAATTTTATTTCTATAAACAATTTTTTCAAAATTTTGTTCTTATAGAAAAATTTGTCACATTGTTATTTCTATAAAAAAATTTTGTCAAAATTTTATTTCTATAGCAAATATTGTCAAGATTTTATTCCTATATAAAATTTTGTCAAAATATTATGTATATAGAAAATTTTGTTAAAATTTTATTTCTATGAACATTTTTTTTCAAAATTTTATTATTCTGTAGAAAATTTTGTCCAAACTTTATTTCTATAGAAAATTTTGCTAAAGTTTTATGTTTATAGAAAATTTTGTCAAAATTTTATATCTATAAACAATTTTTTCAAAATTTTATTTCTATAGGAAATTTTGTCAAAATTTTATTTCTATAGAAAATTATGTCAAAACTTTATTTCTATAGAAAATTTTATTTCTATAGAAATTTTTGTCAAAATTTTATTTCTATCGAAAATTTTATCGAAGTTTTATTTCTCTAGAAAACTTTGTCAAAATTTTATTTCTATAAACAATTTTTTCTATAGAAAATTTTGCCAAAATTTGACTTCTATAGAAAATTTTGTCAAAATTTTATTTCTATAGAAAATTTTGTGAAAATTTCATTTCTATAGAACATTTTGTCAAAATTTTATGTTTATAGAAAATTTTGTCAAAATTTTATTTCTATAAACATTTTTTTAAAATTTTATTTCTATAGGAAATTTTTTCAAAATTTTATTTCTATAGAAAATGTTGTCAACATTTTATTTCTATAGAAAATTTTGCCAAAATTTTATTTCTATAGAAATTTTTGTCAAAATTTTATTTCTATAGAAAATTTTATCGAAGTTTTATTTCTCTAGAAAACTTTGTAAAAATTTTATTTCTATAAACAATTTTTTTTATAGAAAATTTTGACAAAATTTGATTTCTATAGAAAATTTTGTCAAAATTTTATTTCTATAGAAAATTTTGTGAAAATTTCATTTCTATAGAACATTTTGTCAAAATTTTATTTCTTTAGAAACTTTTGTCAAAATTTTGTTTCTATAAAAAATTTTGTCAAAATTAGTTTTTAAAGAAAAATTTTGTCAAAATTTTATGTTTAGAAAATTTTGTCAAAATTTTATTTCTATAAACAATTTTTTCAAAATTTTATTTCTATAGGAAATTTTTTCAAAATTTTATTTCTATAGAAAATGTTGTCAAAATTTTATTTCTATAGAAAATTTTGCCAAAATTTTATTTCTATAGAAATTTTTGTCAAAATTTTATTTCTATAGAAAATTTTATCGAAGTTTTATTTCTCTAGAAAACTTTGTCAAAATTTAATTTCTATAAACAATTTTTTCTATAGAAAATTTTGCCAAAATTTGATTTCTATAGAAAATTTTGTCAAAATTGTATTTCTATAGAAAATTTTGTGAAAATTTCATTTCTACAGAACATTTTGTCAAAATGTTATTTCTATAGAAACTTTTGTCAAAATTTTGTTTCCATAAACAATTTTTTTTAAATTTTATTTCTATAGAAAATTTTGTCAAAATTTTATTTCTATAGAAAATTTTGTCAAAATTGTATTTCTATAGAAAATTTTGTCAAAATTTTATTTCTATAGAAAATTTTGTCAAAATTTAATTTCTATCATTCATTTTTTCACAATTTTTTTTATAAATATTTTTTTTTTAATTTTATTTCTATAGGAAATATTGTCAAGTTTTTATTCTTGTAGAAAATTTTGTAAAAATTTTATTTCTATTAAAAATTTTGTAAAATTTTATTTCTATAGCAAATGTTGTCGAGATTTTATTCCAATAGAAAATTTTGTCAAAATTTATTTCTATAAAAATGTTTGTCAAAATTAGTTTTTAAAGAACATTTTGTCAAAATTTTATTCTATAGAAAATTTTGTCAAATTTAGTTCAATAGAAAATTTTGTCAAATTTAGTTCAATAGAAAATTTTGTGAAAATCTTATTACTATAGAAAATTTTGTCAACAATAAATTTGGTCAAAGTTTTATTTATATGGAAAATGTTGACAAAATTTTATTTCTATAGCAAATTTTGTTAAAATTTTGTTTCTATAGCAAATATTGTCAAGATTTTATTCTTATATAAAATTTTGTCATATTTTATAAGAGTCATGACAAATCTATAACAAATTTTGTCAACATTTTATTTCTATAGCAAATATTGTCAACATTTCATTCCTAAAGAAAATTTTGTCAAAATTTTATGTTTATAGAAAATTTTCTTAAAATTTTATTTCTATAAACAATTTTTTCAAAATTTTATTTCTGTATAAAATTTCGTCAACATTTCTTTCTATAGAAAATTTTGTCAAAACTTTATTTCTATAGAAAATTTTGCCAAAATTTTATTTCTATAGAAATATTTGTCAACATTTTATTTCTATAGAAAATTTTGTCGAAGTTTTGTTTCTATAGAAAACTTTTATTTCTATAAATAATTTTATTCAAATAATATTTTTCTAGAAAATTTTGTCAAAATTTTATTTCTATAGAAAATTTTGTCAAAATTTTATTTCTATAGAAAATTTTGTCAACATTTTATTTCTATAAAAAATTTTGTCATTATTTTATTTCTATGGAAAATTTTGTCACAATTTTATTTTTATAAAAAAATTTTGTCAACATTTTATTTCTATAGAAAATTTTGTCATAATTTTATTTCTATAGAAAATTGTGTAAAAATTTTATTTCTGTAGAAAATTTTTTAAAAATTTTATTTCTATAGAATATTGTGTAAAAATTTTATTTCTATAGAAAATGTTGTCAAATTTTTATTTCTACAGAAAATTTTGTCAAAATTTTATTGCTATAGAAAATTTTGTCAAAATTTTATTTCTAAAGAAAATTTTGTAATAATTTATTTCTATAGAAAATTTTGTCAAAATTTTATTTCTATAGAAAATTTTGTCAAAATTTTATTTCTATGGAAAATTTTGTCTAAGAATACAAAATTTAGGGAATACCTCTTAGTTGTGGACCTACAGGAAGCACCGAAAACCAAATATGGAAATAGGTTTATATGGGGGCTATATATAATTATGGAGTGGTATGGACCACTTTTTGAATGGTTATTAGCAAAATCTGGGAATCGGTTTATGTTTGGCACACCCTAAAATAGTTGTGCCAAATATGAAGTGTATTGGACCATGTTTTGGTATAGCACCTAAATGGACCGATCTCCCGACTCTACTTCTTGACTTCCGTAAATTTTATTCATTTCCCTTAAATTTGATCTCGAAGTACTTTAGGTTCAAAAAGTGTCATGACAAATTTGGTTTATATTTGTTCCCCGATTGCAATACCTGAGTAGTTTTTGTTTTTACAGGATTTATTCCCTTGCCCATTCTCTGTAGCTCATTTGAAAAGAAATTTGCTATCACAAATAAGTTCCTTATTACCACTGTCATAATATACGTTCGAATTTAATGCCAACATTTAAGATTTCAGTTGCCACATATTTTCTTATCCTCAAGCCTAATGTTAGCTATTTGCCATTGTTTTTTTTTTTTTTTTTTTTTTTATATCTATCTCTCATTCTCTGCCTCTCTGTGGGCTATGTTAGAAAAGACGAACGGACCATCAATACTTGCCATTGTGCCAAGCGAAAACAAAGTGGACAACACATAAAAATAAAATGCTCCAGAGATTAAGGAATCCACTTAACTTAATTAGATAAGTGGCCATTTTAATATGATGCGTTGGCTGTTTTTACATTCTCGAACTTGTTTTGATTTCCTTTGGCCACTGGAGAAAGAAACGCATTTCTTCTACTATGTAATCTAGGCATGACAGAGAAGAAGACACCATGTAATTGGAGACGGCATAATTTATGTGCATGCTTATGTTTAAAACATTTCCATTGGTTTTGTTGTAAATTTCGCCATCTATTTTAAGATTATGGTGGCTATTTTCTTTATTTTTGTTTTCGTTTTATTGTCGATTTAAGAGCGGGTTTTAGTAGAATTTTACCTAAATTTACAAGGACAGTTGACAATTAGATGGTATTAGGGGTGAATTAATGGCATACTCATTTGATAATTTTTCATCTATTTCGCATTTCATCTACACTTTCGCAATTTAAAGATATTTATAAAGAATGTTTCAATTTTGGACAACAATTTTATCTTTCCATAATATCATAAAAAATCAATAATGATGATAGGCTAATAAATAAGCCATTATATCGTTAAATGTTCTGCTATACGCGAAATATACAAAACTAAACGTTTAAAAAAAATCTTGAGTGCCCATCATACACAGAAAACAAATTTAATTTAATTTAAATATTTTTTTCTTCGAAATTTTGTACAGCTCAATTTTCCTTATCCCAGGTACATTGAATCGAAAAATTCTCCGTATAAGAAGTTAATTTGTTTAAAAACTGGTATATTTTCCACAATAATAAAAATGGAAAAAAATGAAATTAAACTAATGCACTCCGTAACGTTATGTTGCGGAATAATTTTAGTGTATAGCTCGCATATAGGCCGATCTTCCGATTTGACTTCTTGAGCGTCAAGATATCCGAATTGTTATCCGACTTTACTGCAAACTTTAAGAGTGAGCGAAATAAAAAAAAAAAATACCCTGGTTGTAGGTTTTAATCGTTAGGTTAGGTTAGGTATAGTGGCAGCCCGATACTTCAGGCTCACTTAGACTATTCAGTCCATTGTGATACCACAGTGGCGAACTTCTCTCTTATCACTGAGTGCTGCCCGATTCCATGTTAAGCTCAATGACAGGGGACCTCCTTTTTATAGCCGAGTCCGAACGGCGTTCCACATTGCAGTGAAACCACTTAGCTTTGAAACCCTCAGAAATGTCACGAAGCAGGAATCGAACCCACGACCTTGTGTATGCAAGGCGGGCATGCTAACCATTGCACCACGGTGGCTCCTTATGAGGAGTTGAAATTTCGTAAATAGCAGTTAATTTTGGCGATATTTTTTTTAACCCTAAAACATATAAATTTAAATTTTGGCAACGTCGTTCTCTTTGATAAGAAGTTCAAATACAAATTGAATTAAAGTCCGATAGTATCTCAATTTTCTTCTTTATATAGAAAACTAAATTCTTGCGATTACGAATATCGGAACATGTTAGATTATGTTTTCCTTGGTTGAACAACAAATTGTGAAAATTTCAAATAGAGGAGTACAATGTACAGTGAAACCTCTGAAAGCTGGACACACACGGTTGCCTAAATGTTGTCCACTTTTGGGATGTGTCCAGTAATGAGAGGTTAATTTTAATATTTTAATATAGCCAACGTCCCCATTTGAGAGGTATCCGGTTTTCATAGTGTCCAAGTTTGAGAGGTTTCACTACAACTCAATTGTTTTTTTTTTCATTTTATATCCAGAAGCTGCCGTAGACATAAAGGTTAAATATAACTAAAATAGACAAAAAATTTAATTTGAAGCAACACAAATGATATTTTCATTCCCTTTAATAAACAACTTTTATAAGTGAAAACTCAACATCTTAATCATTATTGTGATCGTTAATATGTGAGGGGTTATTTTTGCAATAGCATCAATATAACGGAGGTTGTTACGAACTTTTAATGACATCCTACATCATCATGGAGTGTGTTAAGTTTTTTTTTTTCTTTTTTGCATAACAAATATATCACACACATACACATTTCTTCAATGTCAAATGTTCTATTATTTTAGACACATGTATTCTTTATTTTTCCTTTGGGTGCCGAGTCATTTGTCCGTCTTACTTTCACATTTCTTGAAAACTCCACACCATACAAATAAGTTATATGCAGGAAGTATTTAAACGAAGAGATAAGTGCGAAAACAACAATGGCGAAGCCCACCTCCATGCGTATTTCGAAACACAAACTTGTCTTAATTACGAAAGTTTAAGTGATTTTTTCTCTCTCCTTACTCTTTTGTGTTTTTGTTTTTTTTTTCGAGGAAAAGTTCGGCAATTTTCTTTTCTACACTACATGGGGCAGCACAGCGCCCTGCATGTGATTTTTTTTCGTCTATGTTGTTTTCGGGAGATAGTGTTACCAATATTGGGTATTTTTCCCATAAATGGGGACACACATTTTGAGTTGGGGGCTTGAAAATTAGATGGGGACTTTAAAGATTGTTTTGGAATTTTTTTTTGGGGGGGGGTCTCTCGAAATCTTTTCGGTATAACTAGCAGCCAGATTCTCGCATGTTCTGTGAGTAGATAAAAACATCTGAATTTAAAACCACAAATCTGTGGATGTTGTATGTTTTCGTCGTCGTCCATACGTTGTAGCAGTTATTGACGTAGTTTGGATGATATTGCAAATGAGCCATATCGGCTTGCGAAGCCTCTTCGAGAAGCCCATATCTTCCTATCCGCTTGAAATTTGGTTAGTATATGGCGTCTAATACCCATGCAAAAACTAGTCCATAATTATATATAGGCCCTATTTAAACCGATCCTCAGATTTTAATTTTGCGGATCCTCTTGGAGAAGCAAAATCTAATGGGTCTAACAACCATACACAAATTCGTCTATATTCCAAAATTGGGGATATTTTTGCAGTTTCCATAAATTTGGTGATTTTTGTGTAGATTTTTTCCATATCAGTTCAGTAAAATAAAGATTTACATCATATTCTTTTCATTTCTATGTTATTAAACAAGATCGTAACGTCAAAATATCACAATGGACAGAATAGTCTAAGTGAGCCTGAAATTTAATAGGGCTGCCACTTTAACCTACCGTCAAAATTAAAATAAAGAAAACTTTGCCCCTCTTTATTCCACGGTATACATACACGCAAAGAAAAAAAACGTTTGGAAAACGTGTGCCGAAAACGTTTTTCTTTTGTTAGAGTTTTTTGAATTGCTTCGAAAATTTTAAACTTTTATCACCAAAAAAAAATCGTTTGTTACAAATTTTTTATTTTTTCAATAAAAAAGTTATTTTTGAAATAACAACATTTCGTTTATATCAAACACTGTTCTTTTCTGACTTTAGGTCTTTAATAAGACACATTTTACAGTTCAACATTTAATATAGTACAATGTAATGTTGAACATTTTTTCGGAATCTTCCGCATATATCTGGAATATATGTAAAAAAAAAACAAAAGCAAAAAAAAAACTTTGGCCGAAGCAGGGATCGAACCCACGACCCTTGGCATGAGAGTCGGACGTAGCTACCACTGCTCCACGGTGCCAAACTAAATGTTTGTTTCTGTTAAATAAACTTTGTTTATTCGGTTCGTGGGCGCCGCAAGCTATGCTATATAAATATAACTTATATGGATATTTATCTATTGATGACCATAACAGGTACATAGCTCAGTGGTTAGTGTGTTGGCTTACAATGTGCATGGTCCGCGGTTCGATTCTCCGTCCAGGCGAAAGGTAAAAAAATTTTTAAAATTTATAAAATCGTATAATTTCTTCTACATTGTTGGTATTACAGGAAAAGGTGTTAAGAACTGAAAATCCTCGTGGATGTGAGAAAGATGTGAGGGACAATGCAATTAGCAAGAAAATAATGTTTTTTTTAGCTAGTCTTTATGAAATTGTTTTTACATCCTGGAAAAGAATAAACGTTTATCACAAAAATTATATACTTTTCTTCCAAATACACTTCCTTACAGCGAAAAGCAAATGAGAAACGAACTTTGTTTGTCTAAAATTTCGTTTGGGAGGAAAGAATTATTTTTTTGCGTGTAATATTTCAAATGGAACATTTGGATTAGAAATGGACAAAGGATATTATTTTGAGGGCTCAAGTGCTAATATATAATTTTAATCAGTTGGGCAAAGACAATTTTCTAAAATTTTAAAATCATATCGTGAGGACTCCGGCCTAAATGTGGGCTACATTAATCAGTATTCGTTACTGATTTGGACACTTTATCCCATAAATACAGAAAGGATGAAGACATTTATATTGATCTAACGACATCACATTTTCATTTAATGAGCATTTGGAAGACGAACACTGGAAGACGAAACCTGGTGTTGATTTTCGGATTCTTGATGTTACTGCAGATCGCAAACTGGCACGTCAAACATTTTTTATATTTTCAATTTTTATAAGCAAATATATATTTATTATAAGCAAAGCCTTCTACTTTATTTCTTTTTTTCATAAAAACTTGTCAACATTTTATTGGAGGTTTATGTGAGGAATTTTAATTAAAATTGGAGATTTTTGGGAACGAAAGGATCATATTTTGAAGACAAAAGCCAAAAAAATATTGGCAACACTGCATATCGGTCTATAAGATATCTGGTACCTGGAGATGAAATTTCGGAGATGAAATTCGGCCGATATCTGGTACCTGGAGATGAAATTTCGGAGATGAAATTCGGCCGAAATTTGGTACGTAATAATCAATAACAGGTTGGCTGATAAGTCCCCGGTCTAACAAAGAAAAACACATTTTTTTGTCAAAATTAGTTTTTATTATTCAACATATGTTAGTTCCCTTCAAGAGCGATACAACGATTATAACGACCTTCCAATTTTTTGATACCATTTTGGTAGTACTCCTTCGGTTTCGCCTCAAAATAGGCCTCAGTATCAGCGATCACCTCTTCATTGCAGCCAAATTTTTTCCCTGCGAGCATCCTTTTGAGGTTTGAGAACAAGAAAAAGTCGCCGGGGGCCAGATCTGGAGAATACGGTGGTTGGGGAAGCAACTCGAAGCCCAATTCATGAATTTTTGCCATTGTTCTCAATGACTTGTGGCACGGTGCGTTGTCTTGGTGAAACAACACTTTTTTCTTCTTCATATGGGGCCGTTTTGCCGCGATTTCGACCTTCAAACGCTCCAATAACGCCATATAATAGTCTCTGTTGATGGTTTTTCCATTCTCAAGATAATCGATAAAAATTATTCCATGCGCACCTCAAAAAACAGAGGCCATTACTTTGCCAGCGGACTTTTGAGTCTTTCCACCCTTCGGAAACGGTTCACCGGTCGCTGTCCACTCAGCCGATGGTCGATTGGACTCAGGAGTGTAGTGATGGAGCCATGTTTCATCCATTGTCACAAATCGACAGAAAACTCGGGTGTATTACGAGTTAACAGCTGCAAACACCGCTCAGAATCATCAACACGTTGTTGTTTTTGGACAAATGTGAGCTCGCGCGGCACCCATTTTTCACAGAGCTTCCGCAAATATTGATGAATGATATGACCAACACGTTCCTTTGATATCTTTAAGGCCTCTGCTATCTCGATCAACTTCATTTTACGGTCATTCAAAATCATTTTGTGGATTTTTTTTTTTATGTTTTCGTCGGTAACCACCTCTTTCGGGCGTCCACTGCGTTCACAGTCCTCCGCGCTCATTTCACCACGCTTGAATTTTGCATACCACTCAATTATTGTTGATTTCCCTGGGGCAGAGTCCGCAAACTCATTATCAAGCCAAGTTTTTGTTTCCACCGTATTTTTTCCAGAAAACAGTATTTTATCAAAACACGAAATTCATTTTTTTTTAATTTTTTTCACAATAACAAAAGTTGCTTTACAAAAGACGCTCTATCTCACAAACTAATTGACTTACATACGTCAAATTTTGACACGAATCATTTAAAGGTTGGTACTATATAAAAATAATTTGCATTTAATACTAGCGACGCTATCTATGTGTCAGACCGGGGACTTATCAGCCAACCTTTTATATGTACTCTTACACTGAAAAAAACATACTCGGTTCCAAAGATTTTGTCTTTACTTTAAAAAATTTGGTATTGATTCCGAGCCAGGACACAATTCTCTTTTAAATTTAGGTTTTGTGCTCTTGCTTCTAGGAAGCAAATTTTAATTTTTCGCTTTCTCAGCTTTTTTTCTTCATATGCTATCAAAGTCCTTTAAAAACGAGTTAACGGCAAATTTATTTTCCAAATTAGGACTCGACTTCCAGTAGAAATTATGCTATGTTTGAAGTAAAAAACTTCTTTAAAATAAAGTTTTGAAAAACATGTCCTATATTTGAACGATTTTTGCTTTGTAGTCAAGATGCAAAAAGACAACAAATTTAAAGACAATTTCATTAAATTTAAAGAATTTTTCTGAATTATTAAAGTCAAGTTGACCTTAGCCTATACATTTTTTCTTTCATGTTAAGATACCTATTTTTAAGTCAAATCATTTAATTATAAGGACAATAAGTTTATCGACTTTTGGACAAGGAAAATAACTATATTTTAGAGAAATGCGTCTTCTATGCTAAGCAAAATTTGTATTCGTATTTTAAAGACATGAAATCTTTGACCTCACGACAATATTTTTTTCAGTGTACCACCTTAAAAAAATTGGTCAATATCGGTCCTTAATTATTTATAGCCCCCAGACAGACTGATCCCCAGATTTACTTTCTGATCGTGCTGGATAATCATATTTTGTCTGATCCTACTAAAATTTTATATAGTTACTCAAAAATTGGTCCACATCGGTTCATAATTATTTATGGACTATATATACCAGTTAAGTTATGGACTATATATACCAGTTAAGAACTAAATTCTGCTTTTTTGTCTAACATATACCCCACATGGTCAAACTTACAATGTAGAAGACAATGCTAAGAAGTTTTAAGATACCTTGCCAAGTAATTCGATTGCAGATTACAGCTTTTAGTAGAACTTTCTACGCAATCCATGGTGGAGGGTATATAAGATTCGGAATATGGCCCCTGATTTGGCGACAAGTTGGCAACACTGGAGGGAAGTAATTTATTAAGTTGTTTGCTATTTGTTATTTTTATATTGAAAATAGTTAATATAACTGCTTTGTAAGCTTTAGGTATACTATTCAAAAGAGGATTGAGAGCTTGAATGCTTTTGTTTTTTTGAGTGGCGAAAAAGAATAACATCTTAATTACGTTGCATACACTGAAACAAAAAAGCATACCCGGTTTTAAAGACTGTTTCTTTACGCTAATGATTTTGGTATTGATTCCGAGCCAAAGAAACGGACAATTGAAGCAAGTATATTTTAAGACACGAAATTTAAGTTTTGCGTAGTATATTCTAGGAAATAAATTTTATTTTATTCGTTCTTTTCACCATTTTGCTTCATGTGCTGTCAAAGTCGTTTAAAACTGTAACAATGAAAAACTAAATTCAGACACGGCTTCAAGTAGAAATCATACGAGGTTTCAATAAAAAACATTTAAAATAAATTATTGGAAAACATTTTTTCGATCAAATCTGATCTTCACTTTTCGGGTCAACGATAGAGGATTTAAAGCCAAATGTAAAGCAATCACAGGCGAGCGATTAGAAGTTAGTGCAACTTGCAGTTGTTTGCAATAGATATCAGTCACTCTGTACACATAACGTACCTACGAGTTTCACGAATTAACCTCCATTTTGTCTCTAGGACACATATTTAAAGAGATACGACCAAAATAATTTTTCATATAAAAATTTGGGTTTTTGAGGATTTTCATCGACATTTTTATTTCTCGATGGTGGTCATCAATTAACCTCCTTTTTGGCTCTTGGACACATTTAAGGAGATATAGCCAAAATAAGTGTTTCATATAAATCTTGGATTTTTTGAGGATTTTCATCGAAAATTTTATTTTCGCGGTGGTCACGAATTAACCTCTTTTGGCTCTTGGACCGAAATAAGTTTAAAAATTTGAATTTTTTTAGGATTTTCATTGAATTTTTTATTTTTTGGGAGTGGTCACGAACCACCATCAAGGAAACGTATCTACTTCTACAAAAACGCTGAACTTCCTCACAATAGATTTTGATAGCATGATCCAAAGAGCAAATTAAAATATTTATAGATATTGAAATTTTATTTCTGAAGAAAATTTTATTTCTGTAGAGGTTTTTGTCAAAATTTTATTTCAACAGAAAATTTTGTCAAAATGTAGAAAATTTTGTCAAGATTTTATTTATATAGAAAATTTTGTCATAATTTTATTTCTATAGAAAATTTTGCCAAAATTATATTACTATAGAAAATTTTGTAAAAATTTTATTTCTATAGAAAATATTGTCATAATTTTATTCCTATAGAAAATTTTGTCAAAATTTTAATTCTATAGAAAATTTTGCCAAAATATTATTTCAATAGAAAATTTTGTCAAAATTGTATTTCTATAGAAAATTTTGTCAAAATTTTATTTCTATAGAAAATTTTGTCAAAATTTTATTCATATAGAAAATTTTGTCAAATTTTTTTTTCTATACAAAATTTTGTAAAAAACTTGTTCCTATAAAAAATTTTATAAAAATTTAATGTCTTTAGACATTTTTATCAAAATTTTATTTCTTTGGAAAATTTTGTCAAAATATTATTTCTATAAAAATTTTTGGTAAAAATTTATTCTATAGAAAATTTTTTCATAAATTTATTTCTATAGAAAATTTTGCCAAAATTATATTTCTATAGAAAATTTTGCCAAAATAATATTTCTATAGAAAATTTTGTCAAAGTTTTATTTCTATAGAAAATTTTGTCAAAATTTTATTTCTATAGAAAATTTTGTAAAAATTTTATTTCTATAGAAAATATTGTCATAATTTTATTCCTATAGAAAATTTTGTCAAAATTTTAATTCTATAGAAAATTTTGCCAAAATATTATTTCAATAGAAAATTTTGTCGAAATTTTATTTCTATAGAAAATTTTGTCAAAATTTTCTTTTGATTTTCTATATGTCAAAATATCATTTTTATAGAAAATTTTGTTAAAAGTTTATTTGTATAGAAAATGTTGCCAAAATTTTATTTCAATAAAAAATGTTGTCAAAAATTTGCCTCTATAAAAAATTTTATAAAAATTGTATGTCTATAGACAATTTTATCTAAATTTTATTTCTTTGGCGAATTTTGTCAAAATATTATTTCTATAAAAAATTTTGTTAAAATTTTATTTCTATAGAAAATTTTGTCATAATTTTATTTCTATAGAAAATTTTGCCAAAATTATCTTTCTGTAGAAAAGTTTGTCAAAATTTTATTTCTATAGAAAATTTTGTCAACATTTTATGTCTATAGAAAATTTTAACAAAATTTTATTTCTATAGAAAGTTTTGTCAAAATTTTATTTCTTTCGAAAATTTTGTTAAAATTTTTTGTTTAAAGAAAATATTGTCATAATTTTATTTCTATAGAAAATTTTGCCAAAATTATCTTTCTGTAGAAAAGTTTGTCAAAATTTTATTTCTATAGAAAATTTTGTCAACATTTTATGTCTATAGAAAATTTTAACAAAATTTTATTTCTATAGAAAGTTTTGTCAAAATTTTATTTCTTTCGAAAATTTTGTTAAAATTTTTTGTTTAAAGAAAATATTGTCAAAATTTTATTTCTGTAGAAAATTTTGTCTAAATTGTATTTATATAGAAAATTTTGTCAACATTTTATTTCTATAGAAAATTTTGTCAAAATTTTATTTCTATAGAAATTTTTGTCAAAATTTTATTTTGATTTTCTATATGTCAAAATATTATTTTTATAGAAAATTTTGTGAAAAGTTTATTTATATAGAAAATGTTGCCAACATTGTATTTCTATAAAAAATTTTGTATATAGACAATTTTATCTAAATTTTATTTCTTTGGAGAAATTTGTCAAAATATTATTTCTATAAAAAATGTTGTTAAATTTTTTTTCGAAATTTTAGTTCTATAGAAAATTTTGTCAACATTTTATTTCTATAGAAAATTTGGTCCAAATTTTATTTGTATAGAAAATTTTATCAAAATTTGATTTCTTTAGAAAATTTTGTCAAAATTTTATTTCTTTCGAAAATGTTGTCAAAATTTTATTTCTATAGAAAATTTTGTCAAAATTTTATTTCTATTGAAAATTTTGCAAAAATTATATTTCTATAGAAAATTTTGTCAAAAATTTATTTCGATAGAACATTTTGCCGTTTCTGCTTTTTTACTTTCGAAATGTCCGGTTCTTTCGAGGACGGTGGCCATGGTAACCGACTTTTATGCAAATTTCTTCTTACGTTACTGGTTCTTACTTATTTCTCTGTCTCTATTGTGATCGTTTTAGCAATCTCCACCGCACTTGTACCAAGATTTTGTTTTTTTTTTTTTGACTCTTGCATTCCTCTGATTTATTCAGTTTGGTCGACCTGACTGCTTGAAATTGCTCAATTGATGGTAGTTTTCAAATTTGTCTACGATTTTCTCTGTAGTTGTGTGACGTCTTCGAACAATTTTGGAAATTTCGTGAAACCATATTCTATTTTTCCGTGAATCGATAATGATCTTCTTGTGTTTAGTTTGTATTTTTTAAGGAGATTTCATTTCTCATGGTTCTGAAAATCACTTATGACGTGTAAAATGTCAAGTTTTTTTATACAAATGTTTTTAAGAATGAATTTTCCAAATTTGTTGTTTTTTCACTGTTATTTTCATAAGGTTGAAGAAAACTTTATATTTGATTGAATAAAATCTCTTTATAATAATCCTACGAAAAATAAAATATTTATGAGTGTTGACACACTTTTGACATATTAGTATCTACACTTAAATATCGCTCCCTTTTTTATTATTGTTCAGGTAGCTTTAAATTAAAAGTTTGTCTGGTATTATAAAAATCCGCAACAGTTTAATTAAATTACATAAACTCTTATCGATATTTCAGCAAGTTGGAGGTCATTGAAATCGCCACATAAACAGATAATATAATTAATGAACGGCCTGAGATTAAGCTAAATGGTGGAAGAGAATCATTAATACAAATGGGGGTAAATTAAAAAAATTGTTATTAAAGTAAATTAATGTTTATTGTGGAAGGGGAGGGGGGGGGGGTGTGCTTGGCTACTGCTACCGATTGTTATATAAATTTGCTTGTGTGAATTTGTTTGCGAAAAAATAACGGAAAGTAAATTATACAACAACAATTGAAAAATCTCTTCTGTTCTCTTACAATTTCAGGTGAACATCCTGCGGCTATGCATCATGGCGGCAGTTCACAACTGAATGCCACATCGTTTACACTGCTCCTTGTATGTTCGTTTATTTTATTATGGCTTCAACAACAACAGAGTTATTTACGTCAACGTATACGTTGGCGTCGCAAAGGGACCATTAAACGGTGTTACGACAATGATGTCGATGAAGGACCATCACGACCCCAACAGCAACAGCAACAACAACACCAACCACAACGGGAGCAATACCGCCAAAAGCAAAAACACTCGCCGTCACTAGATTATCAATGGCAGTGGAAAATACAGCAATACAACCAACAACAGTACCATGTTAAACAACAAAATTGCGATAGGGCCAAAGTTTATGGTACTGATACAAAATCTCTCTACAGCTGTGTGCTTTTATGGTGGCAGCAACAGCAACAGCAGCAGCAGCATAAAACAAATCTTCAATTGCCAAATACATAACCATTAAATGGTTTTTAAATTACCAAACTTACAACCACAGCAAACAGGAACTCATACTGAAATCAATAGCCCACTCACACACATATACACACATACACACCAAAACCCGCGGAGAAATTCCATGCACAAACAGCCGCAAATACCAAACAAAAGGTAATTATCCCTAAACAAAGACAGACCATACATACCTTTCACACCCATATACACTCTTACATATAACGCATTTATATCTAAAAACTCATTTATACTGGACATAAGCTACACATATATATACATACACAGGCAACAGAAACTGATTTGTAAAATATTAATATTAAGTTTTTAAATGTATTTTTAGTACCTCAAATGAAAAACAACAAAAAAATAAAGTAATTTAAAAATCAAACTAATCGTAAAAAACACCCAAAATAAATCGATCAAAAAAAAAGTAAAAATTCGAATACCAACAATTCATCGTCAACTAAATATCAAGACCATAAATAAATAATTACTTACATATGTCCACATCATGGATATTAAGAAAATTGTTACTGGATGTATTTTTGTTTCTGGAAAATTTCTATACTTTTAGACATAAGAAGAAATGAGGAGAATTTATATTGAAACTCATATGAGATATTTCATGATATTATCAATTAATATGTTGCTTTAGTTTTTTATTATTTCATATTTCTACACTGAAAAAAAAAAATATTTTCGTAAGGACCTAAGATTTCTTGTCCCTCAAATGCCATACATTTGAGGGACAAGAAAGGCAAACTTAGAAAATGTATAGCTAACGGAAAGAGCGCTGGACGCACCTTGGACTGTGGAAGAGCAGAGAAACTAACATACGGAAAGAATACGAAGCAACTGGAACCAGGTCAAAACCTGCAATCAGAATTCCTAAAAGGGACATAAACGCAATCACAATGCTATTGACAAAGAGCAAATGCACATTGAACAAAATATTGTGTTAACCTTTGACAGGGGTTATGGGCTTCAAACGGCCGCTGCACGAAAATGGATCTGCGATTTGTTTTGACCAATTCTCAGATAATCACCACTTGGGTATTTGTTGTGACATCCTTATTCTCAAAAATGTTTGTTCCCAGGGCTTCAATACTCTCATTAGGATATTTTCCCTGTAATATTCTGTATTTATTTAGACACTCACAGTCGATGAATATGAGCGGAGAGCTGGTGACCAATCAAATATGCTCCTTTCAGGATGACCTTTTTGCCAAGTAAACATAATCATTTTCATTTGTTCACAAACTGCTCAATTTGGAATGGCTTCTTATCAGAGAAAGAAGCCAAATTCGGTCATTTCGTTCGAGCGAAGTAACATCTTGGCTAATTTTTGTTTAGGTGTATCGGTGAGCTCTTGCACTTTATGCAACTTTAATGGGTTTAGTCGAAGTTCATTTTTCAATGCTATTTCTATTCCCGTAATTATTCATATCACGAGCAACTGTCCTACTATTGTGGATTTCGATCAAATCTGATCTTCATTTTTCGGGTCAACGATAGTGGTTTTCCAGCCAAATGTAAAGCAATCACAGACGAGCGATTAGAAGTTAGTGCAACTTGCAGTTGGTTGCAATAGATATCAGTCACTCTGTACACATTAGGTACCTACGCACGAATCAACCTCCATTTTGTCTCTAGAATGTTTAAGGATATGCTGCCAAAACAATTTTTCATATAAAAATTTGGATTTTTTGAGGATTTTCATCGAAATTTTTAGTTCTCGATGGTGGTCACCAATTAACCTCCTTTTGGCTCTAGGACACATATTTAAGGAGATATAGCCAAAATAAGTGTTTCATATAAAACTTGGATTTTTTGAGGATTTTCATCGAAAATATTATTTTCGGGGTGGTCACGAATTAACCTCTTTTGGCTCTAGGACGCATATTTAAGGTGATACGACCAAAATAAATTTTTCATATAAAAATTTGGATTTTTTTGAGGATTTTCATTAAATTTGTTATTTTTTGGGAGTGGTTACGAATTAACCTCCTTTTGGTTCTAGGACGCATATTTAAGTTGATACGGCCAAAATAAGTTTTTCATATAAAAATTTGGATTTTTGAGGATTTTCATCGAAATTTTTACTTCTCGGGGGAGGTCACAAACTAACATCCTTTGGGCTCTAGGACGCATATTTAAGGTGATACGACCAAAAATAATTTTTCATATAAAAATTTGGATTTTTTGAGGATTTTCATTGAATTTGTTATTTTTTCGGAGTGGTTACGAATTGACCTCCTTTTGGCTCTAGGACGCATATTTAAGGTGATATAGCCAAAATAAGTGTTTCATATAAAAATTTGAATTTTTTGAGGATTTTCATCGGATTTGTAATTTTTGGTCACGAATTAGCCTCCTTTTGGCTCTAGGATGCATATTTAAGGAGATACGGCCAAAATAAATTTTTCATACAAAAATGTGGATTTTTTGAGGATTTTCATTGAAATTTTTTTTATCGGGGGTGGTCATGAATTGACCTCCTTTTGGTTCTAGGACGCATATTTAAGTTGATACGGCCAAAATAAGTTTTTCATATAAAAATTTGGATTTTTGAAGATTTTCATCGAAATTTTTATTTCTCTGGGGGTGGTCAGGAATTAACCTCCTTTTATTTCTATGACGCACATTTAAAGTGATACGGCCAAAATAAGTTTTTCAAAAAAAAATTTTTGGATTTTTTGAGGATTTTCATTGAATTTGTTATTTTTTGGGGATGGTCACGAATTGACCTCCTTTTGGCTCTAGTACGCATATTTAAGGTGATATAGCCAAAATAAATTTTTCATATAAAAATTTGTATTTTTTGAGGATTTTCATCAAGATTTTTATTTCACGGGGGTGGTCACGAATTTACCTCCTTTTGGCTCTAGGACGCATATTTAAGGTGATATTGCCAAAATAAATTGTTCATATAAAAATTTGGAATTTTCAGGATTTTCATCGAATTTGTATTGAATTAACCTCCTTTTGGCTCTAGAACGCATATTTAAGGAGATACGGCCAAAATAAATTTTTCATATAAAAATTTGGAATTTTAGAGGATTTTCATCGAATTTGTGATTTTTTGGGAGTATTCACGAATTTACCTCCTTTTGGTTCTAGGACGCATATTTAAGGTGATATAGCCAAAATAAATTTTTTCATATAAAAATTTGTATTTTTTGAGGATTTTCATCGAAATTTTTATTTCGAGGGAGTGGTCACGAATTAACCGTCTTTTGGCTCTAGGACGCATATTTAAGGTAATACGACCAAAAATAAGTTTTTCATATAAAAATTTGGATTTTTTGAGGATTTTCATCGAATTTGTATTGAATTAACCTCCTTTTGGCTCTAGAACGCATATTTAAGGAGATACGGCCAAAATAAATTTTTCATATAAAAATTTGGAATTTTAGAGGATTTTCATCGAATTTGTGATTTTTTGGGAGTATTCACGAATTAACCTCCTTTTGGTACTAGGATGCATATTTAAGGAGATAAGACCAAAATAATTTTTTTTTTTGGAATTTTTGGCTCTAGGATGCATATTTAAGGAGATATACCCAAAATAAGTTTTTCATATAAATTTTTGATTTTTTGAGGATTTTCATCGAAATTATTATTTATCGGGGGTGGTCACGAATTAACCTCGTTTTAGTTCTAGGACGCATATTTAAGTTGATACGGCCAAAATAAGTTTTTCATATAAAAATTTGGAATTTTAGAGGATTTTCATCGAATTTGTAATTTTTGGTCACGAATTAACCTCCTTTTGATTCTAGGACGCACATTTATGGTGATACGGTCAAAATAAATTTTTCATATAAAAATTTGAATTTTTTGAGGATTTTCATTGATCTTTTGATTTTTTGGGGTTGGTCACGAATTAACCTCCTTCTGTCTCTAGGATGCATATTTAAGGTGATACGGTCAAAAAAATGTTTTTCATAAAAAAAATTTATTTTTTGAGGATTTTCATCGAATTTGTATTTCTCGAGGATGGTCAACTCCTTTTGGCTCTAGAACGCATACTTTAAGAGATATAGCCAAAATAAGTTTTTCGTATAAAAATGTGAATTTTTTGAAGATTCTCATTGAATTTGTTATTTTTTGGGAGTGGTCGGGAATTAACCTCCTTTTGGCTCTAGGACGCATATTTAAGGAGACATGACCAAAATAAGCTTTTCGTACAAGTTTTTGATTTTTTGGGGATTTGCATCGAGATTTTTATTTCTCGGGGGTGGTCACGAATTAATCTCCTTTTGTCTCCAGGACGCATATTTAAGGTGATACGGCCAAAATAAATTTTTCATATAAAAATGTGGATTTTTTGAAGATTTTCATCGAGAATTTTATTTATCGGGGGTGGTCACGAATTAACCTCCTTTTGGTTCTAGGACGCATATTTAAGTTTATACGGTCAAAATAGGGTTTTCATATAAAAATTTGGATTTTTGAAGATTTTCATCGAATTTGTAATTTTTGGTCACGAATTAAACTCCTTTAGGCTCTAGGACGCATATTTAAGGAGATACGGCCAAGATTCATATAAAAATTTGGAAATTTGGAGGATTTTCATCGAAATTTTATTTCTCTTTTGGACGCATATTTAAGGAGATATAGCAAAATAAGTTTTTCATATTAATTTTTTGATTTTGTAGGATTTTCATTTAGTTTGTGATGTTTTGGGAGTGGTCACTAATTAACCTCCTTTTGTCTCTAGGACGCATATTTAAGGTGATATGGCCAAAGTAAGTTTTTCATAGAAAAATTTGAAATCTTTAAGGATTTTCATCGATTGGTCAATTTTAAAAAATGCGCCTACCAGAAATATTGAATTTTAAAAACATATACGGATCGACTCAGAATCACTTCTTGAGTCGGTCTAGCCCTTAATGTACGTCCATCCGTCAGTCCATGAATTTGGCTACAATTTATATGGATTTTGACAAATGAGCTAACGTTACTTTCCTTTACTAGGCGATCGTCGTCAAATTGGCCACAAGTCAGTGTTATTCATCATCCTTTAGTGTGCCATTTCATCGAAAATGGTTCAGATTTAGATATAGCTTTTTTCCAAAATTTGGAAAAAATAGCCTTATTTATTAACCCATCTTACTCAAATTTAGCACAATGTAATTTTCTAAAGTACAAACTAAGCCTGCCAAAAATAATGGAAATCGGTTCAGATTTAGATATAGCTCCCATATATATGCATGGCCCGCTCTTCCCAAATGTGGTCATACCACTCTTATTTATTTATGCCCAATGTTACTAAAATTTAAAATTTTTATGTATTAAACTTACATTTAGCTTTTCCAGATTTGGATACATTCCCAGCAAAAAAATTTGGAAGTTCTTCCAAAGGCACAACTTTAAAAACACTTCCAGAAGATGCACTCCCAATGATGTTCTTTATTTTAACTACACAGGAAGTTATTTTAATTCAATTTTTTATAACTTGGTTTTTTCATACTTTTAATGGGTAATTTTAACTTTTTTTTGTTTCAAATAGAGTAAGAATTCATAAAATGGTACAAATCATTTAAATTTTGTCGGCAAAAATGCTAAATCCAATCTGAAAAAATTGCGAATTTTTGAAAATATTTGATGCCAAACGTTACACACAAGTGTAAGAAGGCATTAAAACTCATTAAAAAAATTTAAAAATTATTTATTTGTGAAATATCACAAAATTTCTTAATTCACATCTAAAACATTGAATTCGGATCACACCTAAAGAAGTGATGCAAATTCAGTGCAACGGCTATTAAAATGGAGGACTTCCGTCCTATGACAAGCCCATGTTAAATTCATCGCTTCTGCGTCAATTTTGCACCACTTCCGGATCCAAAAAGGACATTTTCATTGCTTTTTTGGCGACGCTTTTTTGCTGGGTTACCCATATTAATTGAGCGATTTCCGCTTTTTTTAATAAAGGACTCAATATTAGTGGCAGACTAACTCTGTAGGTGGAAAATCAAATATAGATCCTAATATCAGGCATTTCTGATCAGATTGAGATGTACTTAAATATGGAAATACGGTTTATCTTCCAAATCTATATTGATGATACCCCACAAATGCTTATGTTTACTAATTCAGTGGGGGTGGTTATGGGTATGATATAGTCTTCCCCGCCCGACTTGCGACTTTACTTGTTTTTTTCAATTTAATTTGTAATTAAATTATTTCGAAATATCTCATATGTAGTAGATATGAACCGTACATGAATGTATCGGTATCTTATGTATAATAAAATTACATAAAAAAAAATACAAAAAACAATATCCTCTTAATAAATTGGATGTGTGTCGTGCGTTTTATGTACTTTGTGAATAATGTGAGTGTATGTACGTTGTTTTTTAATGACAAAAAAAAAAAAATATATCATAAGAATTACAGAAAAAAATTTTCATCAAGACTTATAACATAAATGAATTGATATGTAATACAAAAAAAAAAAATTAAATCAAGTGTTATTCCAATAAGCACAATATATTCTATGATACAAAATGTAAATATAAATGTAATCAAATTTTCGTTGAAATTATATTAATTCAATGAATCTTGCTATGAAAGAAGCGATAATTGAATATTTTTCGAAATTCAATTTGCAATATTGCAAAGCAGTGCAAATTTAATTTTATGGATATTAATAATGAAAAAATGTCATTTGACTTTGGTATAGGAAAATAGAGAAAGGCGTTATGCTCATGTGTATTAGCAAAATTAATGGAAAATGTGAGAATTTTTAAATTGTTTGAAGAAATTTTACCGGCTTTCTTTGGATGTGTGAAGATAGAGAAAATGCACAATTCATACAAAATATACATTCAAAAAAAGTTAATCCTATAGGGCACTAAAGCCAACTTAATTATATTTTAATTTATGGAATTATTTGAGAAAATTTTCTCGACCTTAATAATTTTTTGTGTACGTTAGTTAAATTAACTAAAAAACGAGAAGTAAATTATACATAAATGAAGCATACAAATTTAAAACATTCGTGCTCCCTAAAAAAAATAGCTCTAAATTTCTTAAAATGTTTAAATTTTACCAATAATGCGCCCATTATAAACTACATATGGTCTTAAAGACAAATTTGCAATTTTGAACTCCAATTTTTATACCCTCCACCATAGGATAGGGGGTATATTAACTTTGTCATTCCGTTTGTAATACATCGAAATATTGCTCTAAGACCCCATAAAGTATATATTTATATTCTGGGTCGTGGTGAAATTCTGAGTCGATTTAAGCATGTCCGTCCGTCAGTCTGTTGAAATCACGCTATCTTCCGAACGAAACAAGCTATCGACTTGAAACTTGGCACAAGTAGTTGCTACTAATGTAGGTCGGATGGTATTGCAAATGGGCCATGTCGGACCACTTTTACGTAATTATAGCCCCCATATAAACCGACGCTCAGATTTGGTTTGCGGAGCCTCTTGGAGGAGCAAATTTCATCCGATCCGGATGAAACTTGGTACATGATGTTAGTATACGCTCCCTAACAACCATGCAAAAATTGGTGCATATCGGTCCATAATTATATATAGCCCCCATATAAACCGATCCCCAGATTTGGCTTGAAGAGCCTCTAAGAGAAGCAAATTTCATCCGATCCGGCTGAAATTTGGTATATTGTGTTAGTATATGGTCTATAACAACCATAGGTTAGGTTAGGTTAGGTTAGAGTGGCAGCCCGATTAAATTTCAGGCTCACTTAGACTATTCAGTCCATTGTGATACCACATTTAACTAAAAGTACCTATTACATATGGGCACTTCTAGTCTTAACCACTGAACCTTCTCTATTATTTACTTTTGTGGAACCAACCAGATTGCTCCAAAAACATTAACAAACTGCTTAAGTTAACGTTTTCCATGTCAGCCAGTAATCTAAAGCTATATGCTCCTAAAATTCGCTTACGCCTTACACAAAAAGCAGGACACTCACACAAGAGGTGTTTAATTGATTCCTTTTCCTCCACGTCATGACAGCTTATACAATAGTCATTATACTTCGCACCTATAGTTTTTGCAAATTCGCCTATCAGGCAGCGACCCGTTATAGCAGATATTAGGAGTGCTATCTGACGCCTTGAGAACACTAGCATATCTAGTGTGCGGTTTAAGTTTAAATGGGGCCATATTTGCTTGGTGTCGTTACAACCCTTGCAATTTTCCCATCGAATATTGGCCATCATAACAGCCTTCTCACGCAGTAAGAGCTTGCAGGTGGCCAGAGGCATACCAACAGATTCTAGTTCCCCTGGAATATGTAAGGTAGTTCCTAGCCTTGCTAACACATCTGCTTCACAGTTCCCCGGTATGTTCCTATGACCAGGCACCCATATTAGGTGAATATTGTACTGCTCAGCCATCTCGTTGAGAGATTTGCGGCAGTCTATGGCCGTTTTTGAGTTAAGGAATACAGAGTCCAAGGATTTTATTGCAGGTTGACTGTCTGAGTATATATTAATGCCAATATTTGTTGGAACATTACTTCTCAGCCAATTCACCACCTCTCTTATTGCCAATATTTCAGCCTGAAAAACACTACAGTGATTAGGTAATCTTTTCGCTATTCGAATTTCCAGATCTTTAGAATATACTCCGAACCCCACTTGTCCATTCAATTTGGAGCCATCAGTATAGAAATCTATATATCTTTTATTCCCCGGGGTCTGTGTACACCACGCCTCACTGTTGGGAATTAGAGTTTCAAACTTTTTGTCGAAAAGTGGTTTTGCCAGGGTGTAATCCACTACGTTAGGCACATCTGGCATTACTTTGAGGACCGAACTATGACCGTACATTTTTTCCGACCATAGCGATAGCTCTCGCAACCGCACAGCCGTTGTTGCAGCTGACTGTTTGGCCAAAATGTCTAAAGGCAATAGATGTAGCATGACATTAAGGGAGTCTGTTCCTGTCTTACTAAATGCGCCTGAGATACATAAGCTCGCCATACGCTGAACTTTATCTAAACAAGTCGGTTTCTGAAGCGCCGGCCACCAGACTACAACACCATATAGCATTATAGGTCTAACCACTGCCGTGTATAGCCAATGCACAATTTTTGGTCTTAGTCCCCACTTTTTCCCTATTGCCTTTTTGCACGAGTACAAAGCTACCGTGGCTTTTCTCGCCCTCTCTTCAATATTAAGCCTAAAATTCAGCTTCCTGTCCAAAATAACGCCAAGGTATTTTGCACACTCACCAAAGGAAATTTCAGTACCCCCTAAGGAAATGGGCCTAACCGTGGGAGTTTTGCGATCTTTGCAGTACATGACTATTTCTGTCTTTGCTGGATTTACACCAAGACCATTATCTTTCGCCCATTTCTCAGTCATCCGGAGAGCTCTCTGTATAATATCTCTGATTGTGGATGGGAATTTTCCCCTGACTGCTAGCGCCACATCATCTGCGTATGCCACTACTTTTATCCTTTCTTTTTCTAGAGAAAACAAAAGGTTGTTTATAGCAACATTCCAAAGAAGAGGTGATAGAACTCCTCCTTGGGGTGTGCCTCTGTTCACATACCTTTGTATGTTTGCTTGCCCTAGTGTGGCTGAAATACGTCTCTTCATTAGAAGTTCGTCTAACAGCCTAAGTATACCTGGATCAACATTCAGAGTTTTCAGTCCATTTAATATCGAGCTCGGATGGACATTATTGAACGCCCCTTCGATGTCTAGAAACGCCACGATTGTGTATTCTTTGACAGATAGTGAGCTTTCAATAAAGCTGACCAGTTCATGCAATGCGGTCTCAGTAGACCTGCCCTTCGAGTATGCATGCTGTCGTTTCGAGAGCAAACCTGAATCCACGCTAGTTCTAAGATACATGTCTATCATCCTCTCCAGGGTCTTAAGTAGGAATGAGGATAAGCTGATTGGTCGGAAATCCTTCGCACTCGAGTGAGAGGCTTTTCCTGCTTTAGGTATGAAGACGACTTTTGTTTCCCTCCACTTTTCTGGAATATATGCTAAGTTTACACATTGTTTATAGATCACCGTCAACCAGGGGATAATTCTTTCAGCCACTGCCTGTAACTCCGCCGGAGTAATTCCATCAGGTCCGGGGGATTTGAATGGTCCAAAGCTATTTAAAGCCCATTTTATTCTAGATTCCGACACAATTTCCTCGATAGGAAATGATCGCTGAGCCTCTGTTACACCGCCGGAACATGGTTCAACCGTCTGATTTCCAGGGAAGTGTGTGTCCAAAAGTACCTCCAACGTCTCCTCACTGGACGTTGTCCAATTTCCCTCCGATGTTTTAATGAAACCTGGAGCGGTGTTAGTGGACGCTAGTACCTTCCGTAGTCTGGAAGCCTATGACGTATTCTCAATACTGCTACAGTAATCATCCCAAGAGTTTTGTTGAGACCTTCTCAGTTCTCGTTTATATTCTCTCAGATTCATCTTGTAAGTGTCCCAATCCTCCGGAGCTCTTGTGGACTTTGCTTTGTTAAAGAGCTTCCTGCAGGATTTCCTCATATTACTTAACTCCGTAGTCCACCATGGCGGCCGATTTTTTCCCCTTGGCTTTCCTCTAGGGCATGCAGCTTTCAGTGAAATGTTGAAGGCCTTAGTAATCCGCTCCACTGCGTGTTCGATATCTTGCACAGTGCTCATATTTGTATCCGGCACTTCCGGTATCATCAAATTGAACGATTCCCTATACCTATTCCAATCAGCTTTCCTAACATTTGGCGGAAATATGGTCTTTGAAGTACGAACAGCCAATCTGAAACTGATGTAGCGATGATCTGAGAAGCTATGTTCCCTCAAAACTTGCCACTCAGATATCTTATCATTCAGTTCCGGAGAGGTCAACGTTACGTCCAAAACCTCTTGTCTGTTCCTGGTGACGAAGGTTGGTGCATCTCCCTTATTGCAAACTACCAGGTTAGTACGCAAAATAAACTCTATTAGCGACTCTCCCCTTGCATTAGTATCACTACTTCCCCAAATACTATGATGTGCATTTGCATCGCATCCCATAATGAGTTTTGTCTTTGTTTTTAGTGACTCATCAACTAAGGTCTTAACGGCACAGGGTGGCATATCCCTATCATGTCCCATGTAGACCGAAGATACCCAATATTTGCATGTGGATATCTCTAGACTGGCTACGACAGTGTCTGCATTGCTCAATGAAGGAAGCAGAAACAAGTTTAGTTCGTTTTTAGCAATTATACATGCTCGATTTATATCGTTACCGGTATTATGCAAAAGTTTGAAACCCGGAGTGCTTAATTCACAGATCTTGTTCTTATATATGTATGGTTCTTGAATAAGAACTATATCTATGTCTCCTTTCATCAGGAGAACTTTTAAGGCAGCACAAGCGGCCTTACAATGGTGAAGATTTATCTGGAGGAACCGTAGAACCATCCAAATTTTCAACCACCGTCACATCAGCCGCTTCAATTGAGTCATCAAGGGCTTCCTCTTCACAGATCTCGGTGACTCTCGCAACAATCCGCGGTTCAGCTTTGGTGAGGCTTGAGCCTGTAGAAACTTCCCGCATATGATTTTCGCCATAGTCTGCAGGTTTTATGTCTCCTTCGGCTTCGCTAGGAGACTTTTTCACTGCTGACTCTACCGGAGGCTTGTCCGTTTCGGTATCCTTTGGCTGATCGCTTTTGTATACCTTCATATGGATATCATGAAAGCCATAACTTACGCGTCCTTGGGTCTGGGCTAGATGTTGCAGCGACTCTATGTTTAATATAAACACCGCATGTCGTCTTGGTCCATCCACCTCATCCAAACGACCAACCTTCCAATCGGCGGTTGGAAGATCTGGGTTACATTCTTTTAGTCTCTCTAGTATTGACTCAGGATTAGGAGGGTTTGCCGGTATCCATGCATGTGCTCTAGGTTTAGCCGGTATGTCTTTTTTATCGACTAACTCCAAAGCGGCTCCTTCCCAAACTTCACCAATTAGCATCAATGCAGCTTTAAAGCAATCCATAGACCTCTGGTCTGCAAAAGCTATTAACTTATATCGTCCTTGATACCATCCAGCATCTTGCCGTCGAGGACTTGGTCCGGGAAACTTTTTTCGCACCTCTGAGTAGACACCAGACATCGCGTTCTCAATTTCCCCCCATTTTTGCCTTGGAATCATACCGTCCAATGCTCCTTTATTAATAATAGCCATCACAAGGCTGTCTTTTGCAACTGAGGCAAACGATCTTTGATCCCGTTTAGAGGATGGTAGCTCATCCGGTGATCGTTCCCTTTTTCCAGCTTCAAGAATTCCTTGAGCCCATTTTAAGGAATCACTTTGCTTAGCCGACAACGTGCTTGGGTCGACTGATCCTAATTTCTTTAGGATAAACAAAGCATTTCTTCGTTCCTTGAATCTCTTTCGAGAGGGATTGCCTCCTTTTGATGTCGTCACCTTAGAAAAGGTTCGACTTGCCAAAATGTCACCGCCAGTCGACCCGTCTACAGGTCGACTAATTGGGCCTGACTCTTGGTCGCTGCCCAAATTTATAACTTCAGTCGTTACCCGTCCACTGGGCCCTGAAGTTAGCAACCCAGTGGATGACTTTGAATTTCGCTGCATGGTGGTTTAGTATTTCCACCACACGTGAAATTCGTAATAAGTACTTATTACGATGAAATCCTCCGCTATTAGAAAACACGTCCGTTCAGTTCAACGGTTGAATTTAGATCATAGATTGGTATTACTCAATTACACGCAAAGAAAAAAAAACGTTTGGAAAACGTGTACCGAAAACGTTTTTCTTTTGTTAGAGTTTTTTGAATTGCTTCGAAAATTGTAAACTTTTATCACCAAAAAAATTCGTTTGTTACAAAATTTTTATTTTTTCAATAAATAAAGTTATTTTTGAAACAACAACACAGTCCATTTCGTTTATATCAAACACTGTTCTTTTCTGACTTTAGGTCTTTAATAAGACACATTTTACAGTTCAAAATTTAATATAGTACAATGTAATGTTGAATATTTTTTCGGAATCTTCCGAATATATCTGGAATATATGTAAAAAAACAAAAGCAAAAAAAAAAAACTTTGGTCGAAGCAGGGATCGAACCCACGACCCTTGGCATGAGAGTCGGACGTAGCTACCACTGCTCCACGGTGCCAAACTAAGTGTTTGTTTCTGTTAAATAAACTTTGTTTATTCGGTTCGTGGGCGCCGCAAGCTATGCTATATAAATATAACTTATATGGATATTTATCTATTCATGACCATAACAGGTACATAGCACAGTGGTTAGTGTGTTGGCTTACAAAGTGCATGGTCCGCGGTTCGATTCTCCGTCCAGGCGAAAGGTAGAAAAAATTTTAAAAATTTATAAAATCGTATAATTTCTTCTACATTGTTGGTATTACAGGAAAAGGTGTTAAGAACTAAAAATCCTCGTGGATGTGAGAAAGATGTGAGGGACAATGCAATTAGCAAGAAAATAATGTTTTTTTTTTTTTTTTTTTTTGAGCTAGTCTTTATGAAATTGTTTTACATCCTGGAAAAGAATAAACGTTTATCACAAAAAGTATATACTTTTCTTCCAAATACACTTCCTTACAACGAAAAGCAAATGAGAAACGAACTTTGTTTGTCTAAAATTTCGTTTGGGAGGAAAGAATTATTTTTTTGCGTGTATGTTCGGAACAAAATATCGGCCAAATGGGCGCCGCGACCTCGGTGGTACACCTTCATCCGATGGTCCAAATTTTCGATGACGCTGAGGCATAATGGAGGTTCTATGCCGTTAATGTACCGAATTATCTCATCCTTTAGCTCTTGAATTGTTGCTGGCTTATCGACGTACACCTTTTCTTTCAAATAACCCCAAAGAAAAAAGTCCAACGGTGTCAAATCCCATGATCTTGGCGGCCAATTGACATCGCCATTACGTGAGATAACACGGCCATTGAATTTGTTGCGCAAAAGAGCCATTGTTTCGTTAACTGTGTGGCAAGTGGCATCGTCCAGCTGAAACCACATATCGTCCACATCTATATCTTCCAATTCGGGCCATAAAAAGTTCGTTATCATCTCACGATAGCGAACACCATTCACAGTAACTGCCTGACCGGCCTCATTTTGGAAAAAATACGGCCCGATGATGCCGCCAGCCCATAAACCGCACCAAACAGTCACTCTTTGTGGGTGCATTGGTTTTTCGACAATTACTCTTGGATTCTCATTCGCCCACATGCGGCAATTCTGTTTATTGACGAATCCACTGAGGTGAAAATGTGCCTCATCACTGAAGATGATTTTCTTCGAAAATTGATCATCCACTGTTGCCATTTCTTGGAACCATTTAACACGTTGTTGGATTGTGTATCTCTCCATGGTTCAAATTGAGTAAGTCTGAAATAGAGAAATGTCAAATAAAATTCTGAAAAAAACTTGGCGTTTAGGTGTGGTTCACATTCAACATCGGCCCTTACAATTTAACCACCCTTTGTTTATAAAAAAAATCGAATTTGTTTCGTTGGCTCAATTTCAATGATTCATTTCGTTGACATAACGAAATTTTTTCTATCAGTGTATCGTGGTCTATGCCAAATATAAATTTGGCATAGATTCGTCTTTTATTTTTAGGCAGGTTCAATGATGGGTTCCAGTTTTTGATATGGCCCCAATATAAACCGACCCCCAAATTTGGGTCGTGGACTTCCAGAAGCAGTTGTTGAATTTTTGAAGTTCGATATGTAGAGATATTAAAGACACAAATATGTGTGCCGAATATGGTGAGTATCGGTCCATGCTTTGCCATAGCCCCCATATAGACCGATCTCCTGATTTGATTTCCAGGGCTTCAAGAAACCGTAGTTTTTATCAGATTTGCATGAACCAAAAAGAGATGTGCTGAGACCATAGTTTTTATCCTAATTGCCTAAAATTGGAAATCTTTAGGTATGTTAGGATACACACCATGCTCGATGCATGCTCGATTCATGATGTGTATCGGTCCATGTCCCATATAGAAACCGTACTTTTTATCCGATTTGCATAAAATTGGTAATCTAGAGGTTTCGAAAGACCAAAAGAGGCGTGCTGCACGTTGCTAATGTATCCGTATATCGGCTAATGTTTTGGAAAATACCCCATATAAACCAATCTGCCGATTTGATTTCTTGGGCAATTCCCCGATTTGCCTGAAATTCAAAATCTAGAAGTATTTTAAGTCCATATAGACCTGATTTCCATGACTTTGGTTTATGTCTGTTCATATTTTGCAAAGCTCCCATGTAGACCGATTTTCCGTTCCGAATTATTTGGTATTTGGTAATTTGGATCCGATTGTTCTAAATTTGTAAATCAAGAAGAAGTTTAAGACTCTTGTAGAACTAAAACAAAAATTTAATTGAATTTGCTTGGGAGAGTGTCTGTCATTAAATAAAGCACTACAGCGAAGAGTTTCCAAAGGAATGTATTATATCTAATTCATGATGGTGGTGGATATTTAAGACTCAGTCCGACCGAAATTAAGCCAATATATTCATGTTTCAATTAATTTTGAAAAATATTTGGGGTTTTTCTTTCTGTATAAATCACTTCTGTACCAGCAAGCTTATTGAAGCAAAACATTTTTATAATAAAACAAAAAAAAAATACCATATTTAGAAATGAAAATTATTGTAAAAATTTTTTCTGTTTTAGATTAAATTTTATAAAAAGTAAATAGCTATTATATATAGGACAATTTATTAACCTTCATAAAATTAAAAGAAAATATAAAAAAATATTAAAAAATTTTGTAAATATTAAAGTAGGAAAAAATTCGAGCGTAAGCATAAATAATTGCAAGGAATTTATTGAAGAAAAAAATAATGTCCTTAAAAGGAAACAAAACAAAAATAATTATATATAATGGTATAATGAAAAATGTTCACATTCAATATCCGGAGGCAAAAACAAATCTCTTTTAAAAAGTTTCTGCTTTCTTCCCAAAACTTGTAATATAAAAAGCTATCTTATAGAAATATGAAAGAACACCTAAAAGTCCCAAAAGGCAAACAAAAAAAAAAAAAAAACAAAAATCACACGTCATTCTAACGTACATGTTTTAAACTGTTAACCTATCAGTAAATGTGATCTTTAAGAAAAAAACAAACTTTGAAGTAAAACCAGAAAAATTAAATGAAACAAAAAAAAAAAAAACAAAAACCACACATAACCACTCCCAATCTGTCCTATATTAGCCATCTCCTGGAGCAGTAAAAAAACGAGTTCACAAAATTTATATATATTTTTGTTTAGTAATTTTTTTTATAACAAACAAATAATAGAAAATTAATGAGAATTTTTAGCTAAATATATAAATTTTCTAGCACCACCTCCCCACAAAGCTTTATATGGTTAAACTGTAAATCTGTATTAAATAAACTCACATACATACCTTATACAGAATTTCCCAATTCCACTGTCTAAAAACTTGCAACATCTCTACTGTGCCACCTTGCACTGAATAAAACTTTCTCTAATGAACTACCACACTTTCCCTATAAAATCCAAAACAACTTCTCCCCTCCTTTTTATATGACATAGTGAAAAATAAAATTATTTTAAATTAAATCCGCCAAACACAGACTCACAAACTCATACATTTTCCAATATATTGATAATAGTGCAATACAAAAAGGAAGTAAATTATTGATATTAATCGAAAAAAAATCCAACGAAAGCGCAAAGCAACAAAAGTTTTCTAATTAATTTTTTTTAACATTTAATACTTGTCGTTAAACAAAAAGCTATACAGGTGTTGATTGACACACGTTTTTTTCTGTCGCCGTCCTTCATCACTTGTACGTTTTTAATCTCTTTTTGGTAGTGAGGTAAAAAACTATCCGAATCAGGGTTGATAAAGTTACACTTTTGTACTTTTTTTAATACTGTTTGAGTTTAATAAGTACCGTGGTACCCACGCAACTCAATTGTTACCTTTTTCAATTTTCTTTAAGTTCACAAATTAAAATACGATCACTAATCAAAACCAATGAGGTAATGATTATTCAAACAGAGAATATAAAAGATAATCCGAATCAGAGCGATTCTAAGTCATGCATTACTACAAAGAAAAAATATCACCAAAATATTTCCTATTAAAAAGATAATTGAATTTGAAAATTTTTTTTTAATCAATAAATTAATTGATACAAATAACTTTGTAATCAAGATAGAAACATTAACTTAATTATGTCAATGATTGAAATTTTTAAAATTTTTAATTAAAAAATTAATTGAGACAATTAACTTTTTAATCAAATTCGGAAGACTAAGTCAGTTAAAAAAATTGATGGAGATTTTTTAAAGTTTTAATTAAAAATTTATTTCAAACAATCAATTGTTAATCAAACTAAAAACTCTAAGCCAATTCAAAAAGTTATTGAAAATAGTTAAATTTTTTAATTAAAAAATTAATTGAGTTTTGCAATCAACATCAATTAAATTTTTAATAGAATCAATTAAAAAATTAATTGAAATTTGCTAATGAAAACAATTAATGTTTTTATCAATAACTTTTTCTATGCCCAATTAAAAATGTGATTGATAGTATCATTTTCGTGATTGAAGACATTTCAATTAAAAAATTAATTGGATCAATTAATTTCGTGATTGAATCAGAATTTTTTTTGTGTAGCACGGTTGCCTCAAAAAATACAAAAAAAACATCATTAAAAGTATTTTTTAAATAAACATAAATAATCTACCTAAATTTGAAGAAAAGTTTACCAAAAATCTACCAAATTAAAAAAAAATCTTATTTTGAAATATTTGATCAAATTCTTGTGATTAGTATGAATTTTTTTTTTCTTCAAACAAAAGGTTTTAGTATTTTATTTTTGAAGTGTAATTCAGTATCTCAATATTATATATTTTGATCCATCCTACTACAGTGAAACTTCTCAAACATGGACATTCTGAAACCCGGACACCTCCCAAAATGGACAGTTGTCTGGGGACGTTTGCTATATTAACACATTAAAATAAACCTCTCATACCTGGACACTTCTCAAAGGTGGACAAAGTTTAGGCGATCGTGGGTGTCCACCTTTCAGAGGTTTCACTGTAGCTAAAATTTTTTGTAAGATTTTTTGCTTCTGTGGATTTTATCACAATGGACTGAATATTCTAAGTGAGCCTGAATCTTAATCGGGCTGCCACTTTAACCTTTAACTTTGCTTCTGTGGAAAGTTTTGTCAAATTTAACTTCTAAAGAAAATGTTGTAAAAATTTTTAATTCTATAGAAAATTTTTTAAAAATTTTATTTCTATAAAAAGAAAAATTTTGAAAAAAAATTATTTCTATAGCAAATTCTGTCAAACTATCGAAAATGTTGTCAAAATTTTATTTCTATAGAAAATTTTGTCAAAATTTTATTTCTATAGAAAATTTTGTCAAAATTTTATTTCTATTGAAAATTTTGTCAAAATTTTATTTCTATAGAAAATTTTGTCAAAATTTTATTTCTATAGAAAATTTTGTCAAAATTGTTTATTCTACAAAAAAAATTTTTTATTTTTTATTTATATAGAAAAATTTGTAAAAAATTTTACATCTTTAGAAAATTTTGGAAAATTTGTAAAACTTTTTACTTCTATAGGCAAATTTGTAACAATTTTATTTTTATAGAAAATTTTGACAAAACTGTTCTTTTATAGGAAATTTCGTCAAACTTTTTACTTCTATGAAACATTTTGTAACAAATTTTTACTTCCATAGAAAAATATGTAAAAACATTTTTTCTATAGAAAATTTTATCAAAATTTTTGCTTCAATAGAAAACTTTGTCAAAATTGTTACTTCTATAGAAAACTTTATAAAAATGTTTACTTCTATAAAATATTTGTAAAAATTTTTACTTCTATAGAAAATCTTTGTAACAATTTTTAATCTACTTCTATAGAAAAATTTGTAACAATTTTTACCTCTATAGAAAATTTTGTTACAATTTTTACTTCTAGATAAAATTTTGTAAAAATTTTTACTTTAATAGAAAATTTTGTCAAACTTTTTACTTCTATAGAAAACTTTGTCAAAGTTGACAAAGTAAACATTTTATTTCTATAGAAAAATTTGTAAAATTTTTTTTACTTCTGTAGACAAGTTTGTAACAATTTTATTTTCATACAAAATTTTGAAAAAAAATTAAATTTGTTAGGAAATTTTTTCAAACCTTTTACTTCTATAGACAATTTTGTAACAATTTTATTTTTATGCAAAATTTTAAAATAAATGAAATTTTATAGGAAATTTTGTCAAACTTTTTACTTCTATGAAAAATTTTGTCAAAATTTTATTTCTATAGAAAATGTTGTCAAAAGTAATGTGAAGTAAAAGAATTTTACAAATTTTTCTTTAGAAGTAAAAATTGTTACAAACTTTTAGGTAGACGGTTAGGTTAGGTTAGGTGGCAGCCCGATGTATCAGGCTCACTTAGACTATTCAGTCCATTGTAATACCACATTGGTGAACTTCTCTCCTATCACTGAGTGCTGCCCGATTCCCGACGACAAGGGTCCTCCTTTTTATAGCCGAGTCTGAACGGCGTTACACATTGCAGTGAAACCAATTAGAGAAGCTTTAAAACCCTCAGAAATGTCGCCACTGCGGTGGGATAATCCACCGCTGAAAAACTTTTTAGTGTTCGGTCGAAGCAGGAATCGAACTCACGACCTTGTGTATGCAAGGCGCGCATGCTAACCATTGCACCACGGTGGCTCCCAAATTTTCGATAGAAGTAAACATTTTTACAAATTTTAGATAGAAGTAAACATTTTTACAAATTTTTCTATAGAAGTAAAATTTTTGAAAAAATTTTTACTTCTATAGAAAATTTTGTAAAAATTTTTTCTTTTATGAAAAACTACATCTATAGAAAAATTTGTACAAATGTTTACTTCTATCTAAAATTTTGTAACAATTTTTACTTCTAAATTTGAAATTTTGTTTTATTTCTATAGAAAAATTTGTAAAATTTTTTTACTTCTATAGAAAATTTTGTAAAAATTTTATTTCTATAGAAAATTTTGACAAAATTGATCTTTTATTGAAAATGTTGTCAAACTTTTTACTTCTATGGACAATTTTGTAAAATTTTTTACTTCTATAGAAAATTTTATAAAAAAATTTTACTTCTATAGAAAAATTTTTAAAAATTTTTACTTCTATAGAAAATTTTGCGAAACTAAACTTCTAAAGAAAATGTTGTCAAAATTGAAACTTCTATATCAAAAAATGTAAAAATATTATATCTAAGAAAGTTTTGTCAAAATATTATTTCTGTAGAAAATTATATCAAAATTTTTGTTCTATAGAAAATTATATCAAAATTTTATTTCTGTAGAAAATTATATCACAATTTTATTTCTGCAGAAAAGTATATCAAAATTTTATTTCTATAGAAAATTTTTCAAAATTTTTGTTCTATAGAAAATTTTGTCAACATTTTATTTCTACAAAAACTTTTGTCAAAATTTTATTTCTATAGAAAATTTAAGTAGCTCGTAGTCGGAGAAGAATATTCAGGAAATTCTACAAAAACTTCAAGAATTCTATCAATAAACCAAAAAATCTACCATTTTTGCTAAAATGCTATCAATTGTGGCAACCGTGGTTATTAGACATAACCATTATTAGAAAAATTTTTAAAAATTTTTTACTTCTATAGAAAATTTTTGTAGCAATTTTTACTTCTATAGACCACCTCAGTAATGCTGGTGACATTTCTGAAGGTTTCAAAACTTCTCTAAGTGGTTTCACTGCAATGTGGAACGCCGTTCGGACTCGGCTATAAAAAGGAGGTCCCTTGTCATTGAGCTTAACATGGAATCGGGCAGCACTCAGTGATAAGAGAGAAGTTCACCAATGTGGTATCACAATGGACTGAATAGTCTAAGTGAGCCTGATACATCGGACTGCCACCTAACCTAACCTAACCTTACTTCTATAGAACAATATGTAAAAATGTTTACTTCTATAGAAAATTTTTGTAAATTACAAAAATATTTCTATAGAAAATTTTGTCAAACTAAACTTCTAAAGAAAATATTGTCAATATTGTTACTTCTATAAAAAATTGTAAAAATCTTATTTGTAAGAAAATTTTTTCAAAATATTATTTCTATCGAAAATTTTGTCAAATATATTTTTTTTGCAATTTTCCACAGTGTAATGCAACACAAAATCCTGAATCCTTTTTATATTTTACGGTCCCAAAATATAAGCCAAACATTTGTTTAGGCTGAAATATATTTTTGCATTTACAAGTAATTTACTAAAAACAAGTATATACGGCCGCAAGTTCGGCCAGGCCGAATCTTATGTACCCACCACCATGGATTGCGTAGAAACTTCTACGAAAGACTATCATCCACAATCGAATTACTTGGGTTGTGGTATCTTAAAACTCCTTAACATCGTTTTCTAAATTGTGATTTAGTCCATACATGGTATATATTAGACAAAAAAGTTATGTATAGTTTATCTGAGGGCCATACATAACTATAGACCGATATGGACCTAGTTAGGCATGGTTGTTAACGACCATATACTAGCACAATGTACCAAATTTCAACTCACTCGGATGAAATTTGCTCCTCCAAGAGGTTCCAAAACCAAATCTCGGGATCGGTTTATATGGGGCTATGTACGATTATGGACTGATATGGACCACTTTTGGCATGGTTGTAAAATATCATATACGATCACCACGTACCAAATTTCAAGCAGATCGGATGAATTTTGCTTCTCCAAATGGCACCGGAGGTCAAATCTGGGGATCGGTTTATATGGGAGCTATATATAATTATGGACTGATATGAACCAATTCCTGCATGGTTGGTGGATACCATATACTAACATCACGTACCAAATTCCAACCGAATGGGAAGAATTTTGCTCTTCCAAGGGGCTCTGGAGGTCAAATCTGGGGATCGGTTTATATGGGGCCTATATATAATTATGGACCGATATCGACCAATTTTTGCATGGGAGTTTGAGGCCATATATTAACACCACGTACCAAATTTCAACTGAATCAGATGAATTTTGGTCTTCCAAGAGGTTCCGGAGGTCAAATCTGGTGATCGGTTTATATGGGGGCTATATATAATTATGAACCGATGTGGACCAATTTTTGCAATGTTGTTAGAGACCATATACTAACATCATGTACCAAATGTCCGCCGGATCGGATGAAATTTGCTTCTCTTAGAGGCCTCGCAAGCCAAATCGGGGGATAGGTTTATATGGGGGCTATATATAATTATGGACCGATGTGGACCAATTTTTGCATGGTTGTTAGAGACCATATACTAACACCATGTACCAAATTTTAGCCGGATCGGATGAAATTTGCTTCTCTTAGAGGTCTCGCAAGCCAAATCGGGGGATCGGTTTATGTGGGGGCTATATATAATTATGGACCGATGTCGACCAATTTTTGCATGGTTGTTAAAGGCCATATACTAACACCATGTTCCAAATTTCAGCCGGATCGGATGAAATTTGCTTCTCTTAGAGGCCTCGCAAGCCAAATCGGGGGATCGGTTTATATGGGGGCTATATATAATTATGGACCGATGTGGACCAATTTTTACATGGTTGTTAGAGACCATATACTGACACCATGTACCAAATTTCAGCCGGATCGGATGAAATTTGCTTCTCTTAGGGGCCTCGCAAGCCAAATCGGGGGATCGGTTTATATGGGGGCTATATATAATTATGGACCGATGTGGACCAATTTTTGCATGGTTGTTAGAGACCATATACTAACACCATGTACCAAATTTTAGCCGGATCGGATGAAATTTGCTTCTCTTAGAGGTCTCGCAAGCCAAATCGGGGGATCGGTTTATGTGGGGGCTATATATAATTATGGACCGATGTCGACCAAGTTTTGCATGGTTGTTAAAGACCATATACCAACACCATGTACCAAATTTCAGCCGGATCGGATGAAATTTGCTTCTCTTAGAGGCCTCGCAAGCCAAATTTTGGGGTCCGTTTATATGGGGGCTATACGTAAAAGTGGACCGATATGGCCCATTTGCAATACCATCCGACCTACATCAATAACAACTATTTGTGCCAAGTTTCAAGTCGATAGCTTGTTTCGTTCGGAAGTTAGCGTGATTTCAACAGACGGACGGACGGACGGAAGGACGGACGGACATGCTCAGATCGACTCAGAATTTCACCACGACCCAGAATATATATACTTTATGGGGTCTTAGAGCAATATTTCGATGTGTTACAAACGGAATGACAAAGTTAATATACCCCCCATCCTATGGTGGTGGGTATAAAAATCTAATGGGAAACTAAAAGAGAATTACAGGATTTTTATTAAAAATTTCTGGCAATATTTTTTTTTGCGTATTAATATCTTCAAATCATGAAAACTTGGTATATTTACACGAAAAAAAGTCAATTTACACCAGCAAAAAAATAATTATAAAATTGGAATCACTTAAATATTAGTATTCATACTGTAGGCACTACTATTCTGCGCATAGTTGTAAGTGTAGAATGCAGCGCTACTTCTTCTAAAGAAGTAAATAATTACTTCGTTTATAGCAGGTGACGCACTTAATAATTTTTTCATTGACACCTAAAAAAAATTGTTACAATAAGGAAGTGCTGAAATTAGTGCAATTTCGTTGCACTAGAGTAAGCGGGCGCTTTCTCTTTCGCTTACCAAGTTGCACTTCTGTAAGCAAGAGCTTTTTGTGTTTTTATTATCTCGACTTTTTACGCACAAACGATTTTGTGCGAAGAAATATTAGTAAAAATAAATCAATTGATGTATTGTGTTTGAAGGATAATGACGTGTTTTTCGGATGGCTCAATTCATATTCTGTTCTCTTGTTTTGTGTATTGTTGAATTTAATTCAAGATAAGAATAACTCTTGCGACCAGCAACGCGGACCGGATCATTATTAAAAAGGAAGTCTGTTATCAATATGTGTTCCTTTCCTTATTGTTTAAAGGCAGTATATTACCGCTATCTGGTAATACTTTAGCGCTATAATGGCTCCACTATTTGAAATTATTATGTGCATTCTTAAGCACACTAAAAGTGCAATGATTTCCCCATGTAAATGTACTGCTTCTGAAAGAGCTGAATTTCATACAAAGAAGAATCGCATTTAAGTGGGACATTTCCTTATAAATTCATCAGTGAATTCCTCGCAGATGTACACTGAAAAAAATATTGTCGTGAGGCTAAAGATTTCACACTCAAAAAAAAGTGAACACTCTATTTCACTAAAGCCAATTTAAAATTATTTTAGTTCATGGAATTATTATGTTTGGAGAAAGTTTCCTTTACTCTAATCATTTTTTGCGTACATTAGTTAAATTACTAAAAACTAAAAAGCGGGAAAAAATTATACTCAATTTAAGCATAAAGATTTACTAAATTCGTATTTCTCATAAAATAGTTAAGTATTTCTTTAAATTTGTAACATTTACTACAAATGCGTCCATCAAGAACTTCGTATGCTACTAAAGACATTCTTGCAATTTTTAACTCCAATTTTTTCCTTCAAACTACAAAATTTTCTTTAACAAGTGGAAAAAAAAATAATTATGTCTAATAAATTTTCTTGAATTTGTCGAAAAATATTTACTTATTTTTGTGATATCGGCGTGATGCCAGCGTTTGTAATACTGTTTAGTTGAAATTTTCTAAAAATATTAAAAATTTTCTAAAATGAACCAAAAGTTTTCTTCCTGGTGGGTTCTCTATTTTTTCAGTGCATGCCCTTAAAATACGAATGCAAATTTTGCTTAGCGTAGAAGACGCTTTTCTCTAATATAAAGTTTTTTTTTCTTGTCGAAAAGTCTATAAACTTAAACTGAAGTCGTGTTGTCCTTATAATTAAGTGAATGGACTTAAAAATGGGTATCATAACATGAAAGAAAGATTTTTTGGGCTAAGGTCAACTTGACTTTAATAATTCAGAAAAATTCTTTAAAATTAATAAAATTGTCTTTAAATTTGTTGTCTTTTTGCATCTTGATTACAAAGCAAAAAATCGTTAAAAAATAGGACATGTTCTTCAACACTTTATTTTAAAGACGTTTTTTCTTGAAACATAGCATAATTTCTACTGGAAGTCATGTCTGAATTTGGAAAGGACTTTTAAAGGACTTTGATAGCATATGAACAAAAAAAGCTGAAAAAGCGAAAAGTTAAAATTTGTTTCCTAGAAGCAAGTACACAAAACCCAAATTTAAAATAGAATAGTATCTTAAAAGTATCCTTACTTGTATACTCCGCTTCTTTGGCTCGGAATCAATACCAACATTTTTAAAGTAAAGACAAAATCTTTAGAACCGGCTATGCTTTTTTTTGCAGTGTAAGCGCTGTTTGACCTTGACTTTCCTTACAAAAATTCGGCAGGTTTTTTGCTGGGACCTTTAATAATTGTGAAAAATTCTTAAAATTTATTGATTTGTTGACGTTTTTTATCTCGACCAAAAAAATATATATTCTCAATACTTTAAATTTTTACTTGAAACATAGAGTACTTCTATGTGAAGTCGACTCTATATTTGGAAATCTTATTCAAATTTATAGCATTAAATGTATATTTTTGAAATTTTATAAATTAAATTAAAGCATTAAAATTAAATAATGTTCCGCTTAACTTAGTTCTCTTTTTCGAAACTGGCACTTTTATCAATTTTTGGAAATCCTTGTAGAGAGTTTTGTTAACTGAACTCAAGAGGTGAAAAGACAAAAAGATTTCAACAATTTTAATAAAACCGAACGAACTATATATCAACTCCCACACACCCCCTCTTGTCTGTCTAACTACCAATACAAACTACAAACAGTCTATATAATGGAATGACATTATACCATGTAATTGATTAATTACCAATAATTAATAGTAATAATAAATTAATGTTTTTCTTTTTTTGTTTTTGTTTTTGTAAAGCGATTAACAATTAAACATCATCAAATTGACGTGAGTTAAAATATGCCATAAGGTGATGATGAGTAAAATGTTAAAAATAAAAATAATACAAATCAATAAAATGAAAAATTGAAACGAAACAAATAACCATGAAAATAATACCGATAAAAGGACAACAAATTGTTTTCTTTTTGTTTCTTTAATACTATGACAAACAAACAAAAAAAAAATATCCGATAGCCTAACGAAAAATATATTTATAAATAAATATAGTTAATAATAGATAACTACATACATTATACATATGTATGTATATATGTAATAAAACCATGTATAATTATTTATTAATAGTTTACGTAATTGTTTTTAAACTATTTAATAAATATATACAAATGTGTTAATAAGAAGACAAAAAAAAACACAATATAGTATGTACACAAAATTTAAAATTACTATATTAATAACAAAGAGAAATGAGGTAATAATTATACATTAATAATAAAGCATAAATTAATGAAGAGGGAGTATATATATATGGACATATATATATAGCATATATTATTGGATGTAATTTAAGTTAGTAAAATAATATTTACAATTAAGTAAAATAACAAAAGAATAAATGTCATTTAAACGACATTAAATTGAACACACAAAAAAAAAGAAAACAGAAAACAACAAAAACGAAAATGAAAATGAAAACACTACCATAATAATAAGCCGAAAGATCAACATGAACAACCAGACGAGCAAAAAATAACGAAATAAAACATTATTGAAAATTAAAAATTATAAAAAAAACTGTGTTTTATTCCCATCATTGAATACTAATTCTTGCGTGTAAATTAATTTAGGATATTCAATGGGGTTGAATGTTTTTATGAGAATTTCACCATAAATATGTTTTAGGGACAGAAATCACATACTAATAAGAATAAGCTTTCCTTGACCATAGAATGGTCGATGGTAAAACCAGCCATATTTGCTCAATATTCCATATGAATCGTGAAAAAATCTAAATGTTTATATGAAAAACCTCCTTTGGTCATATCTCCTAAACTAAGTGTCCCAAAGCGAGAAAGAGGAAAAATCCATTAAGATTCTAAAAAACGAAATGTTTAATCAATTTGTACGTTTTGAGAGAATTTCACTATAAACATTTTTTAAATGGATTTTCTTCGACCTTTTAGCCTTAGAGACATTATGGAAAAAAGCATAACAATAAGGATATAACTTTTTTTTGAACACAGAATGGTCAATTTTGTAATTCCCAATAATTTTTGGAAACAGCGAAACAGAGCTTAATTCATAACCACCTACAACAAATAGATTATTCCATTTAAATCCTGAAAAATGAACATTTTTATATGAAAAACTTTTTTTACTCAAAATAAAATAAAATAAAATAAAATAAAATAAAATAAAACAAGTATATACGGCCGCAAGTTCGGCCAGGCCGAAGCTTATGTACCCTCCACCATGGATTGCGTAGAAACTTCTACTGAAGACTGTCATTCACGATCGAATTACTTGGATTGCGGTAACTTTTGCCGATGACAAGGTATCTTAAAACTTCCTAATACCGTTATATATACCACGTAGTCCATACGTGGTATATATTAAACTTAAAATGGCCCATTAAATACGTATATAATTAAATTTGACAAAATTTTCTATGACAAAATAAAATTTTGACAACATTTTCTATAGAAGTAAAATTTGGACAAAATATTCTATAGAAATACGATTTTAACAAAATTTTCTATAGAAAATAACATTTTGACAAAATTTTCTATAGAAATAAAATTTTTAAAAAATTTTCAAAAGATTTAACATTTTGACAACATTATCTATAGAATTAAAATTTTGACAACATTTTCTATGTTACATTTAAACACGATAGAAGCTGGTTGCAGACTGATTTTATTCAACAACGAGAATTACAATGTAGGTGTCTTACATGCTATAGTTCATAAGCGATTAGTATAAGAGAATATTACATATGGTCATTAATCGTATACATATTCTAATACATAACATTCCTCCAAACTTAAATTAAATATTCTATGTACTCTACTATCTTTAGTCAAATTCAATTATTTTCCTGCTCATACTTCGAGTAACTACTCCACCTATCTTCGACTCGCCAAAATCCTGATTGTTTTCTAAAATCGGCTCCTGTTGTTCCCTTTCCTCCCTACAGATTTCGGATCCAGGACTGTCCTCTTGTACTTCATTTCTTTGCGGAATAAAATAACTTTCTCTTTTGTACTTTCTCAATTGATCTATATGTGCCTGTTTTTCTACACCATTTACTAAAATACTGTATCTATATTTGCTTAGTTTCCGCAAAATTCTACCTCTAATCCACTTGATAGAATTGGAGAAAATGTTCCGGTAAAGAATAATTTCATTATCTACAAATTTGACCACATTAAGTCTGCGATTATTTTGCCTTTTCTGATTGGTACTGTTTGACTTAATTTCCGCATAACACGTCTTTTGTTGTTTTGAATTTTTGATGTTGTTGTCACCACTTTCTTTAAGTATACTCAAAAGCGTTCTGGGCTTATATGTGAAAATCATATCAGCCGGAGCCGAACGGGTTGTTGTTGTAGGTGTATTTCTATATTTCAAAAGGAAACGATCTACTTTCAACTGGAAATCCTCTGTTATCGTTCGTTTATCCATTAACGTCTTTCTCAAATTCGCTTTAAACGTCTGTACTGCTCTCTCTGCACCACCGTTCGATTGGGGGTGGTATGGTGGGGACTTTAGAGCTGTTATGTTATTTTTAGTACAGAAGTCCAGGAACTCTCTCGAATTAAAAGGTGGTCCATTGTCACTAACGATCTGTCCTGGCAATCCAAATATAGTAAAAATAGAACGACATTTCTCAATAACTGCACGCGCCGTCGTAGCTGACATTACAGCTGCCTCAATCCACTTTGAGTAACTGTCATAAATTATCAGTATCTGACGTCCATTTAAGGAACAAAAATCCATGTGTATTCTTTCAAACGGATATTCACAAGGTGGCCAAGAACACAAGTGGCTAGATTTGGAGCGTTGGTTCGACTGACAATTGGTACAATTACTAACAAATGTCTCTATATCACCATCGATACCTGGCCACCACACCACAGTTCGAGCCAATGCTTTACTTCTAACCATACCAACATGCTGATCATGTAGTAGTCGTATTACTTCTGATCGTAACCCCTCCGGTATAACTATGCGGTCACCGTAGAACAGACAGCCATTCTCAGTTGCCAGAGAGTCTCTCTTTTTAAAATATTTCAACAATTCGCCTGATACTTCTCTTGGCCATATACCCGTGAGGGTACTTTCATATGCTGCCCTCAGCACTAAATCGGCCTCCATACCTCGTCTTACAGAGTCCATAGTCATTGGAAAATTATAAACTTTTAGAGAATTAATACTGTCTGTATCTATGCCCGTTCCCAATGAGAGTGGTAACCGAGACAAAGCATCTGCGTTTGCCATCTCTTTAGCCCTTTTGTATTTGATGTCATATGTGTACATTGAAAGAATAATAGCCCATCTTTGAAGCCTGTTGGCCGCAACACTTGGAATATCCTTATTGTTACCAAAAATGGCTCGAAGAGGCTGATGATCAGTATGAATCGTGAACTTCAACCCATAAATATATTTGTGAAATTTGTTCACAGCAAATATAATGGCCAACGCTTCTTTATGCAGCTGTGAATAATTACGCTCTGCTTCACTCAATGTGCTTGAAGCAAATAACACGGGCCTCTCCACCCCATCCACTATGTGCGACAATACACCACCAACCCCGTATGGACTAGCATCGGTCGAAATTATTATAGGTTTATGTGGGTCATAATGGGTCAACAACTCTATATCGTTCAATAACTGTTTACTCCGCTGAAAACATACACGGTGCATCTCTGTCCATTGCCACCTAACATTTTACCCGTTAGATTATATAAACATTGCAACTCTCCTGATAAATTGGGAATACATTTATTGTAGTAATTGACCATACCTAAATATGACTGTAGTTGAATCTTATTGACGGGCTCAGGCGCATTTAAAATCGCCTCCACTTTCACCCTACTGGGTTTAATTCCATCAGAATTTATAGAGTAACCTAAATACTCAATATTGTCCTGGAAAAACATACATTTTTCCAAATTTACCTTCACATTGTATTCGAGTAGTCGATCAAGCACGCGAACAACATTTTGCCTACAATCTTCAAAGTTATTTCCTCCTATCAAAATGTCATCGAAATAAACTTGAACATTTTGCAACCCTCCTAAAATTTGATCGATAATAGAACAAAATATTTGCGGTGCTGTTTTTAACCCAAAAACAAGCCTCGTAAATTGAAAAAGGCCTATGTGTGTATTAACCGTCAGCAACTCTCTTGATCTTTCAGAAACCTGAATCTGTAAATATGCCCCTCGTAAGTCTATTTTTGTGAACACTTTCCAGCCAGCCATGGACGCTAGAATGTCGTCTATTCTGGGTATCACACTGTGTTCCATTTCTACAAATTTATTTATGGTCCGTTTGCAGTTTACACATAGTCGTATAGATCCATCACCTTTATTCACTATCACCAATGGGCTTGCCCAGTTGCTCCTAGTGACTGGAATCAACACACCTTCAACACACAACCTTTTAATCTCATTTTCCACTTTTTCCCTTATTCCATACGGAACAGGACTAGCTTTACAAAATATAGGATATGACTCTGCCCTCAAAGTTATCTCTGCTTTAAACTTGTGTATCGTCGTTTCATTTGATTTTGAGAAAATGGTGTTATACTTTTTCAAAAATTCATATTTATTTGTCCATAATTCAGATTCGGATAAAGTTGTGTTAATTTTGTTGCAACTATTCTCTACAAAATATTTTCTCCAATCTTGAAATATAACATCAAGCCAATTCCGGCCCAGCAAAGGAGAGAAATATTTTTGAGTATTCAAAACAGTTAATTCCAAATTATATACCTTATCTCCTATGTCTACATGTACAGCAAAACTTCCAATACATTCTATACTGTCACCCGAAATTATTTTCACTGTACTGCCGGTGTTAGTTATTTTGTTTTTATAAAAATATTTATCAAAATCTTGTTTACATATTACTGTAACACATGCTCCGGTATCTACTTCGAAATCGAATTCTCTTCCATTAACAAGAAGTTTAATTCTATGTGCTTTGTACTTAAGAGAGTTTATATTGTTTATAGCATTACACATTTCATAATCTTCTCTCTCTTCTTCGTTGTCTTCAATTAAGCTCTTAATTCCACCTTGTTTCATTCTCTTTCTGCAATTCCTTTGAATGTGTGCTTTTAATTTAGCCACAATTTCATCAAATTGAAAATCATTTTCAGTGCGCGGCGCAGTTAATGATACTATTATTTTGTATAGATCTGAACCACCAATGCTGCACAGATAACCCACTTTTTCATCATCTTTTACTCCATTTAACTTTAATATATGATGAAGTCTCCGGATATATAAATCAAAGTCTTCACCCAAAACGAATGGCTCCGTTGAGCCAACAATAGGCTTCATGTCGGTTTTAATTCTCGTCGCCAATCCCGTGTAAAAATTGGAGGATCCAATCCTATCTAATAATATCAAATTGGGTCTAATTGGATCTGTTCAGATATTGGTTCAGACATAATTAGATATGCACAGATATGCTATATATGGTGCTAGATCTGGTTAGATATAATTGCAGATCTCATCATATATAGTATAATATCTAATTATATCTGGCATATCTAATAATATATGCTTGGATAGGACCATATATAGCACTATATCTAATAAGATATGGTAGATATAACATCATATCTGACTATATATGGGGTTAAATACGGTCCAAAATATAAAAAAAATCATGAACAAGTTAAAAAGATTTTTGAAATACACGTCTAAACCTCAATGCCATTATGTCAAATGTCAACGCCGTCAGGGGCATCACTTCTAAACAAATTTAACGCCAGACTAGCTGAGAAAATTAAGAAATTTAATATAATTGTTTTAAATGTGTTCCTTTGATAAAGGTTATATCGTTTCCTTTATTGCGGAGATTAAGGTAAGTAGATTGTATTTGTTATTTCCTTAGTAGTCATTTTCATATTGTTTTACTATTTTCTAGATTTGGAAAAAAAGGAAACCTCAGTGGTGTACTGGTTAACATGCCCGCCTTGCATTCAAAAGGTCACGGGTTCAATCCCAGTTCCGACCAACACCAAAAATTATTTCGGCGGTGGATTATCTCCTCGCAGTAATGTTGGTGACATTTCTGCTTCAAAAATTCTCTAAGTTGTTTCAGCGCAACGTGAAATGCCGATAGGACTCGATTATAGCAAGGAGGTCCCATGTTATTGAGCTAATTATTGAATCGAGCAGCAGTCAGTGATAAGTGAGATGTTGATCACTGTGATGTCATCATGGTCTGAATAGTATGTATGAGCCTATACCTAACCTAATCCCGAATACACTTTAAATGTGAGTATTAAAAGCAACATAAAATTATATGGCAATTTTTATTGCAACTTAAAGAAGAATGATCCAAAACAATACTAATACTTGCTTACATAGTTAAATATATTCCCATATTTGTTTATTCCTATATTTGTTTAATAATTGTTTTTTTACTTAATTTCATTGCAGATTGCCTTAACGCTGTAATACTTTAGTCGCGTTTCTAAGTCCAAAGCAGAAGAAACAAACGAAAAAACCCTTGGACAACACTCTAACTCAACTGTCAATACTCTTAAATAGCTTTGATGGATCAATTTAAATTAAACATATTTATTATGCACATACTTTTTGTCTGTATTATTAAATAAAACAATTGATCTCATTTTATATACAAATTATGGGCTTTTATGTGTTGAAAGATCTCGAAAGATACAATTGTATCAAATAATATACAATTATATCAAATTAGATCTGATTAGATGTGTCTCATTTTTGAGATCTGATCAGATCCAATTTCATAGTATTTAGATCTGACCAGATATAACCATTTTTCGGATCTGCTCAGATCTGACCATATCTTGGCTCAGATCTAACCATATCAAATCAGATCCCCCAATTTTTACACGGGATGTTACATTTAAACACGATAGAAGCTGGTTGCAGACTGATTTTATTCAACAACGAGAATTACAATGTAGGTGTCTTACATGCTATAGTTCATAAGCGATTAGTATAAGAGAATATTACATATGGTCATTAATCGTATACATATTCTAATACATAACATTCTATAGAAATAAAATTTTGCCAAAATTTTCTATAGAAATAAAATTTGACAAAATTTTCTATAGGAATAAAATTTCGACAAAATTTTCTATAGAAATACAATTTTGACTAAATTTTCTATAGAAATAAAAATTTGCAAGATTATTTTTGCTCGAGTGGCAAGCATGATTATGAACAGATATGGACCAATTTTTGTGGGATTGGGGATCGGCTAGGTTAAAGGTTAGGTTAAAGTGGCAGCCCGATTAAGATTCAGGCTCACTTAGACTATTCAGTCCATTGTGATTGTGTGGGGATCGGCTAAATATATCTATAGACCGATATGGACCAATTTTGGCATGGTTATTAGCGGCCATATATTAACACCACGTTGCAAATTTCAACCGGATCGGATGAATTTTGCTCGTCCAAGTGGCTCCGGAGTTCAAATCTGGGGATCGGTTTATATAGGGGCTATATATAATTATGGACTGATATGGACCAATTTTTGAATGGTTCTTACAGACTATATACTAATACCATGTACCATATTTCAGCCGGATCGGATGAAATTTGCTTCTCTTAGAGGATCCGCAAACCAAATCTGGGAATCGGTTTATATGGGGGCTATATATAATTATGGACCGATATTGACCAATTTTTGCATGGTTGTTAGAGACCATATACTAACACCACGTACCAAATTTCAACCGGATCGGATGAATTTTGCTTCTCTAAGAGGCTCCGGAGTTCAAATCTGGAGATCGGTTTATATGGGGGCTAATACAATTATGTACCGATATGGACCAATTTTTGCATGGGTGTTATAGACCATATACTAATACCCATTAGCGTAGCTAGACAATTTTCCTAGGGGGGCTATAGCCCCCCTAGCTAAAACTTTATAGACTGAACCAGGGCTGTGGAGTCGGAGTCGGAGTCTTGGAGTCGGAGTCTGAAGATTTTGCTGGAGTCGGAGTCGGAGTCGGAGTCGGAGTCGTAAAAATTTTGCTCGACTCCGACTCCGGCTAAACCAAATTTTTTAAAACACTTCACATATTTGTAACTAAGCAAGTTTTTACGCAAATTAGTTTCCATTGCGTTATTCATTCGATCAATGTACAGCATGATTGTAAATGAAAATCAACTTCCAATTACGGCTATCTTTTTATGTTTTCTGGAATGTTTGACTAGCAGATGGGCTGGATCGATCCATTTTAATGCCCATATTAATTTATTTGAAATGTTTCGAACAATCGATATTATTTTTATTTTATTTTAAGGCAATATACATATGTGGAATATTGGCAGAAAATTTTTTCAAAGTTGTTTTTATAGAAAATTTTGTCAAAATGTTATTTCTATAAAAAGTTTTGTCAAAATTTTATTTCTATAGCAAATTTTGTCAAAATTTTAATTCTATAAAAATTTTATTCAAAATTTTATTACTATAGAAATATTTTTATACCCTGCTCCACACTCTGGAACAGGGTATTATAAGTTAGTGCATATGTTTGCAACACCCAGAAGGAGACGAGATAGATACATGGTGTCTTTGGCAAAAATGCTCAGGGTGGGCTCTTGAGTCGATATAGCGATGTCCGTCTGTCCGTCTGTCCGTGAACACATTTTCGTAATCAAAGTCTAGGTCGCAGTTTTAGTCCAATCGGCTTCAAATTTGGTACAAGTATGTGTTTTGGCTCAGAATAGATCCCTATTGATTTTGGAAGAAATCGGTTCAGATTTAGATATAGCTCCCATATATACAGTTTGTCAAGAAAGTGTTTTGACAATGGGATAAAAATTATGTTTTGTTCCAAAATTAAATATAATGAAATTTAAAAAAAAAAATTTTATTATGTATTTTGGAAAGCATACATACGTACACAGAATTAAAAATTTAATAAAATATTTAATATTTCAATTATTTCTAGAAGTTGAAATAGTTGGCAATGTCAAAAGACTTTCTTGACAGACTGTATATTTCGACCGATATGGACTTATATGGCCCCAGAAGCCAGAGTTTTACCCTTATTTGCTTAAAATTTTGCACAAGAAGAACAATTAGTACTATAGTCAAGTGTGCCAAATTTTATTGAAATCGGTTCAGATTTAGATATAGCTCCCATATATATCTTTCGCCCGATATGGACTAATACGGTCCCAGAAGCCAGAGTTTTACCCCACTTTGGTTGAAATTTTGCACAGGGAGTAGAATTAGCATTGTTGCTATGCGAGTCAAATGTGGTTGAAATCTGTTCAGATTTATATATAGCTCCCATATATAGCTTTCGCCCGATTTACACTCATATGACCACAGAGGCCAATTTTTAACTCCGATTTAGTTGAAATTTTGCACAGGGAGTAGAATTAGCATTGTAGCTATGCGTGCCAAAATTGGTTGACATCGGTTCAGATTTAGATATAGCTTCCATATATATGTTTTTCTGATTTCGACAAAAATGGTCAAAATACCAACATTTTCCTTGTTAAATCGCCACTGCTTAGTCGAAAAGTTGTAATACTGACTCTAATTTTCCTAAACTTCTAATACATATATATCGAGCGATAAATCATAAATAAACTATTGCGAAGTTTCCTTAAAATTTTAGACTTTCCTTACTTGTTAAATGTATGTATTTGGGACAAACCTTTATATATAGCCCCCAACACATTTGACGGATGTGATATGGTATCGAAAATTTAGATCTACAAAGTGGTGCAGGGTATAATATAGTCGGCCCCGCCCGACTTTAGACTTTCCTTACTTGTTTTCTATAGAAAATTTAGTCAAAATTTTTTTTTCTATAGAAAATTTAGTCAAAATTTTATTTCTATAGAAAATTGAGTCAAAATTTAGTTTCTATAGAATATTTTGCAAAATTTTATTTCTATAGAAAATTTTGCAAAATTTTGTTTGTTACACAAAATTTTTTTCTTTACATTTTATTTCTATTGCTAATTTTATTTCTATAAAAATTTAAGCCAAAATTGTATTTCTATAGAAAATTTTGCCAAAATTTTATAGTAATAGATTTTTTTATTAGAAAATTTGGTCAAAATTTTATTTCTACAGAAAATTTGGTCAACATTTTATTTCTATAGGAAATTTTGTCAAAATTTTATTTCTATAGAAAATTTAGTCAAAATTTTGTTTCTGTAGAATATTTTGCAGAATTTTATTTACTACACAAAAATTTTTCTAAAATTGTATTTTTATTGATAATTTTTTCAAAATTTTATTTCTATAAGAAAAAATTGTCAAATTTTATTTCTATAGCAAATTTTCTCAATTTTTTTTCTTACTGATGCTCACTGATACTCACTGCTATAAAAATGCATTCAAAATTTTATTAATATAGAAATATTTTTTTCTATATAAAATTTAGTCAAAATTTTACTTCTATAGAAAATTTAGTCAAAATGTTGTTTATATAGAATATTTTGCAAAATTTTATTTCTATAGAAAATTTTGCAAAATTTTGTTTGCTACACAATTTTTTTTAAATTGTATTTCTATTGATAATTTTTTCAAACTTTTTTCTATAAAAAATTTTGCCAAATTCTATTTCTACAAAAATTTTATTCAAAATTGTATTTCTATATATTTGGTCAAAATTTGATTTCTATAGAAAATGTTGCCAAAATTTTATTTCTATAGAAAATTTAGTCAAAATTTTGTTACTGTAGAAAATTTTCCAAAATTTTATTTCTATATAAAATTTTGCACAATTTTATTTACTAGACAAAAATTTTTCCAAAATTGTATTCAGTGAGCATACAATTTTGGAAAAATTGCTGCTAAGTCGAAAGCTTGTAGAAATGACTCAAATTTTCAAATTTTTCAATGAATGTATCGTAAATGCATTTTTGCGAAATTGTCTAAACAATTATAAATATTTCCCAAATATTGCCCGAGTTTTGTAGAAGTCTGATTTGAGATTTTATCAAAATGTAGATCTAAATACAAAGTTGTGCAGAGTATATTATAATCCACAAATACATATACTGTTGGTATATTCTCATATTATGATGGGTATTTATATCATTATTTTATTTTTTAAACATTGCCATAAATTTGAAATATAGAATTCAATTGGCATCTAATGTGAAATTAAGATCTTTTTTGGCACACATAAATAAACACGATACTTTATATCGTCCACTTACGGTACCCCCACAATAGAACTACAAATTAGTGGTATTAAAATGAGATTTAGTTATATTACCCGGAGTCGACTCCGGAGTCGGAGTCGGAGTCGAGCTGATGAAAAATGCTGGAGTCGGAGTCGGAGTCGAGCAAAATTGGCTCGACTCCACAGCCCTGGACTGAACTTATAGGTTCAACTAATGTTTTATTTCATAAAATTTAATAAAAAATAGACATCAAAATAACTCGAGAATCAATTTATAATAAAGCAACTAAAAGTACCCTACGGGAAATTGGTGCAAATTGTGAAATAAAATTTAGTGAAATAAAATTATCAGAATAACCTTTTGTTCGATATATTTCAAATTTTTTTTTTCATTTCGGGTTCGATTAGGAGCCCAAATTGAAAGAGATTTCTAAGAGTTTGTCCGAGACTGGTTCCTGAGGACCTGTTTAGGGTTGCTCCTGCTAAATTGTTCCAAGACATGTCCTTTGGGGTGAGTCCAAGACGCGTCCTAAAATGTAAAGGTGGACGGTCCCTTCCATACGTTTTGATCAGAACTGGGACTGGTCCATAGGTTAGGTTAGGTTAGGTGGCAGCCCGATGTATCAGGCTCACTTAGACTATTCAGTCCATTGTGATACCACATTGGTGAACTTCTCTCTTATCACTGAGTGCTGCCCGATTCTATGTTAAGCTCAATGACAAGGGACCTCCTTGTTATAGCCGAGTCCGAACGGCGTTCCACATTGCAGTGAAACCACTTAGAGAAGCTTTGAAACCCTCAGAAATGTCACCAGCATTACCGAGGTGGGATAATCCACCGCTGAAAAACTTTTTGGTGTTCGGTCGAAGCAGGAATCGAACCCACGACCTTGTGTATGCAAGGCGGGCATGCTAACCATTGCACCACGGTGGCTCCCAACACACCAGGGTCTAGTCTGTACTAGTTCTGTGGTTGATCCATTTCCCGTAGGGTAGTTCCACACTTTTCCCAGCAAAAAATTGGGAGTTGTTCTAAAGGCACAACTTTAAAAGCACTTCCAAAAATGTCCTCATAAAGAAGTTAACTATTTTAACTACACAGAAAGTTTTTTTACTTCATTTTTTTATATTTTAATGCGTAATTTTTTGTTTTCTGTTTTCAAATAGTTTAAAAAAAGAGTAAAAGAGTAAGTAAGAGTGTACCCACTTCCAGACCCAAAAAGAACATTTTCATTTCTTTTTGGCGACGCTTTTTTGCAGCATTATTAAGATATTAATTTATGAAAGAATAGTTCTAATATCAATTACTATTTTTTATTCAACTAAATCATAAGTTCAACCACAGCTTTATCTCATAAATATCAGACTTCTACCACAACCCAAGTAATTCGATTGTGCATGAAAGTCTTTAGTGGAACTTTGTGCGTTGTACACCCAGAAAAAAGTGCCTTCGAAACTAAAGGAAAAAATTTTCATCAATATAGTTTATCCATTTTGTTTCCATTAAGGTAAATTTTTGTGAAAAATAATAAAATTTACTCGTTTCAGTAAAAAAATCCTAAACTGTAAGCAGTTAGGAATAGTTCATTAACTAGAATAAGGCATGGAATTTTACTCATACTATTTTCTTCGCTGGGTATAAGAATTTACAACTGAAAAAGAAAATTTTATTCACCGATAACAAAGCATTCGTAAAAATAAACAAAAACCGAACTAAAACCAAGTTTCCTCAAAATTAGTAAAATTTCTTATAAAATGATAATTGCGACTTCCTTTATAATAGAAAGTTTTTCATACATACGAACAACACTTGGTATAGAAAAATATTTTAGTTCATTCGTACTAAGAAGTATGCAATCCTTTCAAAACTTAAGGAAACACACTTGTTAGAATATAGGAAATTTTCCTAAATTTCTATTGTCTACCTGTAATCGATACCTGTCATCGTAATCGATGTGTTTGCGCGTGGGTGTAATCGATATATTTGCTCGTCGGTTGTTTTTTTAGTTGGAATCGCGTTGTTTTGGTATACGGGAGAGATTGTTAAAAAATAATATGGTAAAATAATATAATAAATAACAAATAAAATATATAAAATATTTGTTATTTTAAATTAGTGAGAAAAATTTTCGTTTTTTTAAATAAATCTATCAATGTTCGTGATAGTGTATAAAGAAAGAAAACACCAGCAGAATAACAACCCTTTCATTTGTCTTCATTTTGGAATCTTCAAATATCAGGTAATATTCAGTGACGCTAACCTTTTGCAACAAAAATGTTTTATGATTTTTTATATTTGTAGGTATTGAAATTGTAAAAGGAGGTCAAAATCGTTAGGCAGCAACTTATTAAAAGTGAAAAGTACAACAAGAAGAAAAAGTGCGTTTTACAGTTGATAACACGGAAATTGGAAATAGTGGATTAATAAACTAATATTTCAAAGAGATTCGATGCTGTTGATTCTCAATAAATATATTCAATATATTAATAAAACATGTCTTTTATTGAAGATAAAATTGCTTATAGAAATAAATAAAATTGTATTTAAAAACGAAGGTAAGCAGTTCTAATTATGAAGTAAAAATTTTACCACAAATGTGAAAGATTTGTCGAAATGAATGAAAAAATTTCAATAAAATCATTCCATATATGAATTCAAATTAGTTAAATTTTTTCATTCTTTAGTATAGTGGTATATAAATATAGGAAAATGTTAACTAATATATGGAATGCATTATTCCTAATTTCTACGAAAATCACATCGTTCAAACAAATAAAAATGTCTTTGGCGCTATACGAAGTTCAACTTTCTTCACAATGAGTTCATTTTAACTTAAAGAAGGGGTCACTTTTTTCTGGGTGTACGAGTATATACTTGCTTAATTTTTATAAAATTGTAAAATCGTAAATAGGTTTTCAAATTCTGGGGTGGGGCTAAAATTTTTCTGGGGGGGTCTAAGCCCCCTCCCCAGAGGCCTTCCTACGCGTATGCTAATACCATGTACCAAATTTCAGCCGTATCGGATGAAATTTGCTTCTCTTTGAGGCTCCGCAAGCCAAATCTGGGGATCGGTTTTATATGGGGGCTATATATAATTATGGACAGATATGGACCAATTTTTGCATGGTTGTTAGAGACCATATACTAACACCATGTACCGAATTTCAGCCGGATTGGATGAAATTTGCTTCTCTTAGAGCAATCGCAAGCCAAATTTGGGGTCCGTTTATATGGGGGCTATACGTAAAAATGGACCGATATGGACCAGTTTTTGCATGGTTGTTAGAGACTATATACTAACACCATGTTCCAAATTTCAGCCGGATCGGATGAAATTTGCTTCCCTTAGAGCAATCGCAAGCCAAATCTGGGGATCGGTTTATATGGGGGCTATATATAATTATGAACCGATGTGGACCAATTTTTGCATGGTTATTAGAGACCATATACTAACACCATGTACCGAATTTCAGCCGGATCATATGAAATTTGCTTCTCTTAGAGCAATCGCAAGCCAAATTTGGGGGTCCGTTTATATGGTGGCTATACGTAAAAGTGGACCGATATAGCCCATTTGCAATACCATCCGACCTACATCAATAGCAACTACTTGTGCCAAGTTTCAAGTCGATAGCTTCTTTCGTTCGGAAGTTAGCATGATTTCAACAGACGGACGGACGGACGGACATGCTCAGATCGACTCAGAATTTCACCACGACCCAGAATATATATACTTTATGGGGTCTTAGAGCAATATTTCGATGTGTTACAAACGGAATGACAAAGTTAATATACCCCCATCCTATGGTGGAGGGTATAATAAAATAAAAATCCATCCAAATTCTGAAAATTAAAATTTTTTTATATGATTTTTTTGTGCTCGTATCTCCTGAACTAAGCGTCGTAGAATAAAAAGGAGGTTATTTCATGATAACCTCTGACAAAACATGCATCCAAATCCAGCAAAAATGGTAATTTTTATATGAAAAATTTGTATTGCAAATATCTCATTAACCACCCAGCAAAATAATTGGAAGTTATTCCACAAACATTTCATTTAAAGTGCATCCCGAGATCCCCTACCGATTTTTCCACTTCCGATGCAGTTCTTTTGGACAAGTCTAAGAAAGACGGAATTAGTGAAAATGTAAGTTTTGGACAATTAAATTTTGCAAACAAGAATAGAAAATCAATAAAAAATGTAAAGAATTAATAAAAAATCATCCCCGCTGGGCTTTGAACCTGTGCCGTGTGACTTTTTCACTTCCATGGATGTTTTTTTGAGAAGGTTTTGCAAATTACGTTAATTTTAAATTTAAAAAAAAATAAAAAATATTATTATTATTATTACTAACCTTTTCACTACCGATGTCCACTTAGAAGGACATTCGAAAAAGACACTAAATTATATTTTACCTCTTAGTTTCGATGTATTTCTCGATGTTATTGTAAAGTAGAGGCCTTAATCTAATTAGGCTATAAATATTGTCCATATTGGTGAGGTTTAAAATACATTTTTATATACTTCTTTAACAATAAACGAAAAATACGAAAATTTCAGAAAATTTTTCTACTGTATGTTTCTTGTAAATGGACATTTATACGAAAAGTATAGCTGATACTTTTACGGGTTCTTTTTTGTATTTTTTATAACACTTTGAAAGAATTTATAGGCCAAATAGCGCCTATCAAGAATCAAGCTTTCAGAACAAGCTCACATAGCTCTTGAAGTAATTGAGGTAGGTTTTCAAAATGACAATTTTTTTCCACATGCTGTTAGTACAAGTAAAAACAGAAGAAAAATAAAAGTTTTTAACATTAGGTTTATTTCGGTAGTGAAAGGGTTAAAACACGTATTTATATGAAATATGGGGGTCGCTTATACACTGAAAAAAATATTGTCGTGGGGTCAAAGATTTCATGTCTTTAAAATACGAATGCACATTTTGCTTAGCATAGAAGACGCATTTCATTAATATAAAGTTTTTTTCCTTGTCCAAAAGTCGATAAACTTTTCAATGAAGTTGTATTATCCTTATAATTAAGTGATTTCACTTAAAAATGGGTATCATAACACGAAAGAAAAAAATTTTGGGCTAAGGTCAACTTGACTTTAATAATTCAGAAAAATACTTTAAAACAAGTATATACAGCAGTAAGTTCGGCCGGGCCGAATCTTAAATACCCACCACCATGAACCAAATATTAGGGTTTCCTTTGAAATTTCAGGAGGGCTTGAGGACTTGAGGACACTACCCGAAGATAAATTTAAAGATTTCACCTATGAGGACTATATCAGATTCTGGATTTATAAGAACCATTTTTGTTTGAGGTTTAGAGGAATCATTAACATCTCTTGTAAGTGTGCAAGAAAATTATAAAATAACGTCTTGATTTGAAATCTTAAATCTGTAGAAGTAAAATCTGGAAATTTTACATTGAGTTTCAAGCAATTTTCATGATCAGTGCGCCTCCTACACCCTCAAGAAGTGAAGTCGGTCTATATGGAGGCATTACCAAATGGACCGATAAAAACTTAATCCGATACACGTTTTTGTGAGCCTAAAATACCAGAATATTTACAATTTCAGGCATATCAGATAAAAACTACGGTTTCTAGAAACCCAAGGAGTTAAATCGGGAGATCGTTCTTATGGTGGCTATACTAAAATATGGACCGATACTCACCATTTTCGGCACACCTCTTTGTGACCCGAAAATACCTCTAGATTTCCAATTTCAGGCAAATAGAATAAAAACTTCGGATTCTAGAAGCCCAAGAAGTAAAATTGGAAAATTGGTCTATATGGGGGCTATACCAAAATATGGACCGATACTCACCATTTTCGGCACACCTCTTTATGGTCCTAAAATACCTCTAGATTTCCAATTTCAGACAAATTGGATAAAAACTACGGTTTCTATAAGCCCAAGACCCGAAATCGGGAGATCGGTCTATATGGGGGCTATACCAAAATATGGACCGATACTCACAATTTTTGGCACACGTATTTGTGGTCCTACAATACCTCTAGATTTCCAATTTCAGGTGAATTGAATAAAAACTGCGGTTTCTATAAGCCCAAGAAGTAAAATCGGGAGATCGGTCTATATGGGGGCTATACCAAAATATGGACCGATACTCACAATTTTTGGCACACGTATTTGTGGTCCTACAATACCTCTAGATTTCCAATTTCAGGTAAATTGAATAAAAACTGCGTTTTCTATAAGCCCAAGAAATAAAATCGGGAGATCGGTCTATATGGGGGCTATACCAAAATATGGACCGATACTCACAATTTTTGACACACGTATTTGTGGTCCTACAATACCTCTAGATTTCCAATTTCAAGTAAATTGAATAAAAACTGCGGTTTCTATAAGCCCAAGAAGTAAAATCGGGAGATCGGTCTATATGGGGGCTATACCAAAACGTGGACCGATACTCACCATTTTTGGCACACGTATTTGTGGTCCTACAATACCTCTAGATTTCCAATTTCATGTGAATTGAATAAAAACTGCGGTTTCTATAAGCCCAAGAAGTAAAATCGGGAGATCGGTCTATATGGGGGCTATACCAAAATATGGACCGATACTCACAATTTTTGGCACACATATTTGTGGTCCTACAATACCTCTAGATTTCCAATTTCAGATAAATTGAATAAAAACTGCGGTTTCTATAAGCCCAAGAAGTAAAATCGGGAGATCGGTATATATGGGGGCTATACCAAAATATGGACCGATACTCACAATTTCTGGCACACGTATTTGTGGTCCTACAATACCTCTAGATTTCCAATTTCAGGTAAATTGAATAAAAACTGCGTTTTCTATAAGCCCAAGAATTAAAATCGGGAGATCGGTCTATATGGGGGCTATACCAAAATATGGACCGATACTCACAATTTTTGGCACACGTATTTGTGGTCCTACAATACCTCTAGATTTCCAATTTCAAGTAAATTGAATAAAAACTGCGGTTTCTATAAGCCCAAGAAGTAAAATCGGGAGATCGGTCTATATGGGGGCTATACCAAAACGTGGACCGATACTCACCATTTTTGGCACACCTCTTTATGGTCATAAATACCTCCAGATTTCAAATTTCAGGCAAATTGGATGAAAACTACGATTTCTATAAGCCCAAGACCCCAAATCGGGAGGTCGGTTTATATGGGGACTATATCAAAACCTGGACCGATATAGCCCATCTTCGAACTTGACCTGCCTGCAGACAAAAGACGAGCTTGTGTAAAATTTCAGCACGATTGCTTCATTATTGAAGACTGTAGCGTGATTACAACAGACAGACAGACAGACAGACAGACAGACGGACAGACGGACATCGTTATATCGTCTTAGAATTTCTCCCTGATCAAGAATATATATACTTTATATAGTCGGAAATCGATATTTCGATGTGTTACAAACGGAATGACAAACTTATTATACCCCCGTCACCATTCTATGGTGGTGGGTATAAAAATTAATTAAATTGTCTTCAAATTTGTTGCCTTTTTGCATCTTGACTACAAACTAAAAATCGTTCATATATAGAATATGTTTTAAAACGCTTCATTTTAAAGATGTTTTTTACTTGAAACATAGCATAATTTCTACTGGAAGTCAAGTCTTAATTTGGAAAATGAAGTTGTCTTTAACTCGTTTTTAAATGACTTTGATATCATATGAAGAAAAAAAGCTGAAAAACCGAAAAATTAAAATTTGCTTCCTAGAAGCAAGTACACAAAACCCAAATTTAAAAGAGAATTGTGCCTTAAAAGTATCCTTACTTGTATTTTCCGCTTCTTTGGCTCGGAATCAATACCAAAATTTGTAAAATTAAAGACAAAATCTTTGGAACCTGACATGCTTTTTTTCAGTGTATGGGCGCTATATACAATTATGAACTTGATATGGACCAATTTTTGTGATTGGGAATCGATTTATCTGAGGGCTATATATATAACTATAGACCGATACGGACCTAGTTAGGCATGGTTGTTAACGGCCATATACTAGCACAATGTACCAAATTTCAACTGACTCGGATGAAATTTGCTCCTCCAAGAGGCTCCAAAACCAAATCTCGGGATCGGTTTATATGGGGGCTATATATGATTATGGACTGATATGGACCACTTTTGGTATGGTTGGTAAATATCATATACTACCACCACGAACCAAATTTCAACCGAATCGGATGAATTTTGCTCTTCCAAGGGGCTCCGGAGGTCAAATCTGGGGATCGGTTTATATGGGGGCTATATATAATTATGGATCGATTTCGATCAATTTTTGAATGGGTGTTTGAGGCCATATATTAACACCACGTACCAAATTTCAACTGAATCAGATGAATTTTGGTCTTCCAAGAGGCTCCGGATGTCAAATCTGGTCGGTTTATATGGTGGCTATATATAATTATGCACCGATGTGGACCAGTTTTTGCATGGTCATTAGAGACCATATACTAACTCCATGTAGCAAATTTCAGCCGGATCGGATGAAATTTGCTTCTCTTAGAGGCTCCGCAAGCCAAATCGGGGGATCGGTTTATATGGGGGCTATACATAAAAGTAGTCCGATATAGCCCATTTGCAATACCATCCCACCTACATCAATAACAACTACTTGTGCCAAGTTTCAAGTCGATAGTTTGTTTCGTTCGGAAGTTAGCGTGATTTCAACAGACGGACGGACGGACATGTTTAGATCGACTCAGAATTTCACCACGACCCAGAATCTATATATATAAAATTCAAATTATGTTTGTTTATTTGTTTGTTTGTTTGTTTGTTTATTTGTATGTTCCGGGTTGGCGCGAAAACGGCTGAACCGATTTGCTTGAAACTTTCAGAGATCGTGGGGGGCACTCATGTGCTGAAAATAGGGTACCTCATTTTTTGACATATGGTCGCGGAGAGGAACCTCCCCTTTGTCCGACTTTTTGAAAATTAGACCAAAGTTGACCGATTTACTTGAAATTTTCATTGAAGATTGGGGTTGTCATCTAGACAAAGATCCGCTACTTTTTATTTCGATATTTGGTGGCGGAGGGGGGCCTCCCCTTTGTTCGACTTTTTTAAAGTACAGTGAAAAAACTAAAATTCTCTAAATTATCTGAGATTTACAGAAAACATGTGGTGAGGTTATGGAATTAATATGGGGTACCTGATGATTTCATATGTGGATGGAGAGCGGGACCTCCCCCTTGCCCTACTTTTTGAAACTTGGAACAAAATTATGCGATTTGCTTGAAATTTTCATTGAATGTTGGGGTTGGCATCTAGACAAAAATCCGTTACATTATTTTTCGGTATTTGGTCGGGGAGGGGGACCTCCCCTTTGCCGATTTTTTTTTTTTTTTTGAAAGTACAAACAAAACTAAACTCCCCCGACTGAAATTTTTTACGGAAAAAACGGGTTATGAAATTTATATCAGGTTCCTGATTTTTTAATAAAAATAAAAGGGCATAGGGAGACATCCGCTTCTCTTAAGTACATACAGAGAAACAATTAAACTTTACCGAGTTACTTGAGGACTGGGGAGAGGTTACGATATTAATAGTTGATACCTGATTTTGTGATATTTGGACGGAAGAGAGGCCGCCTCTTTATGCTTATAATTTGTTTGACATTTTCTGGGACGTTTACAAAAGATACGCTTCATCACTTTTCGATATTTGGTTGGGGAGGAGGTCCTCCTCTAAAACTGCAAAAAAAAAAATTAAGTTTTTTTGAAATTTACAAAAGCAGTGGGGGAAGGTTATGAACGAAGAGGCAACCTTCCTTGCCCCACACTTGAAGGAAAGTTTTAAGAATTTTCAGGGAAGGTTAGGGGTGCTATTCACTACGGTGTTTGTCGATATTGTATCGGGGAAAGTGACGTCCCTTTAAAACAATAGAGCAAAATTTAAACATCGCCGATCTACTTGAAATTTACAGGGAACGTGGGAGGAGGTGATTAAATTTATACATGATTTTTAAATTGGTATATGATTTTTCGATATCTGGTTGGGGAAGGGGAAAATTGAAATAAACTTTATCGATTTACTTCGATAGAATTTATAGGGACCATTGAGTAGTTGCGAAATTAATATAGGGTACGTGATAGTCCGATATCAGGTCGGAGTGGTGCGAAGGTGGGGAGGGTGCCCTTTTGTCCGGTTTTTTTTTTTTCTTAAATTGAAAGTAGAGGGTTGTCCATAAATGGGAACTCGGTACATAATTTTATGATTTTTGCACAGGCTTCTGTCACACTTCTTTTTAGTAAAGAACTTAAATTTACATGAAATTGGCAGCCAACGTATAGGGTACATCATTTTCCAACATTTTAGCAAATGTTAATGTGATAAAATTTTTTACTACGTTTGCTTTTTCCGATTTATTGGATAATATAGTGCTTAATTTTCAGATTTGTTAAGGAAAAGGATATCTTTCCTTGACAAACCACACTTAAAATTCACAAGAAATATAGAAGATTGTCCAACTACTTGAATACAGAACATTATTAAAAAAATTATGGGAAAGGGTACACCCTCTCCCGCCGTATTTATACCTATAAACGAAAAATCAAGTAGTCCGATTTGTTTAAAAGAATTCAAATCTTTTCGAATTTGTTTTCAGCACGAAGGATATAGTTGACTAAGTTAACGCAAAATGTTCCTCCAAATACGCTTCGGAAGGCGCAGCGAAGCGGGCCGGGTTACGCTAGTATATATATAATTTATGGGGTCTTAGAGCAATATTTCGATGTGTTACAAAGGGAATGACAAAGTTAATATACCCCCCATTCCTATGGAGGAGGGTATAAAAATTGCCGCTGGTGAGATTTGAACCAGCGTTTTTTATTTTTTCATACATAGTAATAAAGAACGTCTCAGGAAGTAGTTTTAATGTCATGCCGGTGTGTCATATTAGGTTTATATCACGAACATTTGAATAGACGTTTTGATGCATCGTGTTCAATGGTTTTTGTGGCTAAGGCATTCTGTTACGGTGCCAACAGACACAGATTCAACCCCCGGTTGAAGTAAAGAAGTTTTTCAAATTGTAAAAATTAGATAATGAGAAAATAAAAGTGTAACAAAAAATACTGATAAAAAATAAAAAAAGAAATTGGAAAAAAATATTTTTTAGTTTTTTTTTTTTTTTAATTTCTTAATCCAAATAAACTTCCAAGGTGCAACTTCACTGGAGATGATACAAAATTGCACTACTTCCGGATCACAAATTGGGGATCCAAACTTCTTTTTTGGAAGCTCTAAAGGCCCAACTTTAAAAGCACTTCCAAAAATGTCCTTCCAAAGAGGTTTTTTAATTTTTTATTTTAACTACCCAGGAAGTCTTTTAATTAACTTCCTTTTTTCATATTTTTAACGAATTATAACTTGTTTTGTTTCAAATAGATTAAAAACAGTGTAAGAATTAATAAACTGGTACAAATTATTAAATTTTTTTCGAAAAAAAAAGATGAGTCCATTGTGGAAATTGAGAATTTTTGAAAATATTTGAGGTTAAACGTTCCAGGCAAGGATGAATTAACAATCGTAAAAAATATAAAAATTTTTTATTTGGCAAAATATCACAAAATTTTTTAAAACACATCCAAATTCGAATCACACCTTAAGAAGTGATGCAAATTCAATGCAGTGGCTGTTGAAATGGTGGACATCCATCCTACGACAAGCCCATGTTAAACTCATCGCATCTGCGCCAAGTTTGCACCACTTCCGGATCCAAAGAGAACATTTTCACTACGTTTTTGGCGACGCTTTTTTACTGTGAAGTGACGTAGAGCTAAAATTTGTGACCACCCACAATAAAACCTGAAAAAAATCAAAATTTCTATATGAAAAACTTATAGTGCTCATATCTTCTAAACGAAACGCCGTAGTGGGAAAAGATGGACAATTCGTGACTATCCACAAAAATCCCAAAATTCCATCCAAATCCTGAAATTTTTGATATTTTTATAAGAAAAAGTTCTTTTGCCCATATCTTCTAAACTAAGCGTCCTAGAGCGAAAAGGAGGTTACTTCGTGATCACCCCAAAAATAGAAAATTCTACCCAAAATCGAAAAATCCTTCTGAATCCTCAAAAAAATTACATTTTTTATATGGAAAACTTCTTTTTCTCATATCTCCTAAATTAAGCGTTCTAGAGCGAAAATTCAGTTAAATCTTGATCACCTCAAAAACTCTAAAATTCCATGATAAACCTGAAAAAAATTAAATTTTTATACGAAAAACTTCTTTTGCTCCTAAACTAACTCCTAAAGCGGAAAGGAGGTTGATTCTTTAAATATCTTTAGGAGTGTTTCATATATAGCATTTCAGTTTAGCAGATTATGGTGTAAATACAATAAAGATGTGGCACACAATAATATATTAATTTTTTATATGAAAAACTTTTTTTCTCATATCTCCTAAATTAAGCGTTCTAGAGCGAAAATTTAGTTAAATCGTGATCACCTCAAAAACTCGAAAATTCCATGATAATCCTGAAAAAAAAAATTAAATTTCTATAGGAAAAACTTCTTTTGCTCCAAAACTAAGTCCTAAAGCGGAAAGGAGGTTAACTCTTGATCAGCCCCAAAAAATCGAGAATTCTATCCAACATGAAAAAAAAAATATTTTTTTATGTAAAATTTCTTTTGGTCATATCTTTAAACTTAAGTGTCCTAGAGCGAAAAGGAAGCTAAATCGTTATCATCCCCAAAAAATCGAAAATTCCATTTGAATCCTCAAAGTATTAACAGTTTTATATGAAAAACTTCTTAAATGTCCTAGAACGAAAAGGAGGCAAACAAACAAAATCATTTAAAAATAAGAAAATCTCGAGTAAAATTTTAAATTAAAGAACTTCCTGGGCTGAACAACATTTTGAAAGTGGTTTTATAGTTGTGCGGATAGACTTTCATCTTTCAAATTTTTTGCCGTATGTTAAGCATTTGGATATTATCCATATTTGCATAGGACATATGAAAAATATGTATTTACTGAGGAAGTTAGAAGTGGTTTGAAAAACTTAAATTATTTTTTTTTTGTTTTAATGTATTACTACTTTTTTATTTTTTATTTATTTACATTTTAACATTTCAAGTAAGAATATAAAAATATATAAAAATAAAAAAAAAATATAAAAAAATGTTGTTTTCTATTCTATTCCATTTCCACGATACTGCTTTAATAAATAAATAATACAAAGCCCATACCAATTTGATATAGATTTTAAGATGTTTTTTTCTACTGTATAGCATCTTCCGTATAATTTCCAACTTTACCTTGAAATATTTGAAAGTTTGTCCTAATACAAAATTTTTGCCTAAATAACATTGAGATTTTTCCGGGTCATATTACTGGGAAAAATAAAAATCTAATATCACAATGATATTAAGTTTAGTTTGAATTTAAAAAACAAAGTAGAAAACATATATCATCAAAAATCGCCATGGTCAACCTGTTCCCACAACACAGCATATGTGTCCCATTCTTTGCTTTAGCCAACAACGGACATGTGGCTTTCCCAATGTGTCACACGCTGTGTGTGTGTGTGTTTTTTTTTTATTTTACTGGTATTTCATTTTATTATTTAATTTTTCACCTTTCCGTGACCCTCCGCCCCGGCCCATACAAATGACAGCAATATTCTCGTGGTTGTCATGACATCACAATCTTGATGACGAAGGTTGACCACATCCGGTTGTTGAACATTGATTGAGGTATTGTTTGACCAGTACCTGTATAAACCAAACGTCCAAATAGAGAGCACTAAGATTTCAATATCAGATATTTTACTGTTTATACCCCAAAGGCTATTAAAGACGTGTGCCATATTTAACAAAATTCATGATAATTTTATTATTATATCTAAAAGAGCGTGCATTGGGCAAACGCCTTAAGTATCTTTAGATGTGTTACATATATAGCATTTCACTTTATGGTACAAATGCAATAAAGATGTGGCACACAAGAATATATTAATTGGAGATTTAATTTTGTAATGACATAAGTTTTGCCAGTAATACATTATGTGAAATTATTGCAAAGTTGTAAGGAAGACTAATAGGAAAAACTTTGTAATATTAACAAAATTTTTCATTAACATTGAGCCAACCAATTCATAATTTTATAAATAAATGTAACCATTTCGTTATTGTTATGATTTTCTATTAAATAACGACGTTTTTCATACTAAATACAAGTAAGGAAAGTCTAAAGTCGGGCGGGGCCGACTATATTGTACCCTTCACCACTTTGTAAGTCCATATTTTCGATACCATATCAAATCCGTCCAATGTGTTGGATACTATATGAATATGAAAAAAATATAGGAAACATTTAAATATGAACCAATTTTGAGGCAACTTCGCAAAAGTGTATTAATGATTTATTGGTCGATAGATGTGTAATAGAGTAATAGGAAACTTTGAGTCATTTTGATAAGTTTTCGACTTAGCAGTACCGATTTTACAAGGAAAATGTAGGTATTTCGACCAGTTTTGCCTAAATAGGAAACATATATATGGAATCTATATCGAAATCTGAACCGATTGCAATCGAATTTCACATGCATGGTTACTATGTTGAATCTACTCCCTGTGCAAAATTTCACGTAAATCGGATAACAACTTTTACCTCTGTGGTCATATGACGGAAAATAGGGCGAAAGATATATATGGGAGCTATATCAAAATCTGAACCGATTTCAACCAAAATAAACACGCATATGCAGAACCTCAATTCTACTGCTTGTACAAAGTTTCAAATTCAATTCTACTCCCTCTGCAAAATTTCACGTAAATCAGAGTAACACTTTTGCCTCTGTGGGCATATTAGTCCAAATCGGGCGAATGATATATATGGGAGCTATATCTAAATCTGAACCGACTGCAACTAAATTTTGCACAATTAACGATACTATAAAACGTACTCCTTGTGCAAAATTTCAAGCAACTCAGGGCAAAACTCTGGCTTTTGAGGCCATATAAATCCAAATCGGACGAAAGATATATATGGGAGCTATATCTAAATCGGAACCGATTTTAACCAAATTAAGCACACTTAACGATACTATTAAACGTAGTTGTTGTGCAAAATTTGAAGCAAATCAGGACAAAACTCTGGCTTTTGGGGCCAGATAAGTCCAAATCGGTCGAAAGATATATATGGGAGCTATATCTAAATCTGAGCCGATTTCAACTAAATTTGGCACAATTAACGATACTATTAAACGTACTCCTTGCACAAAATTTTAATCAAGTCAGGGCAAAACTCTGGCTTTTGAAGCCATATAAGTCAAAATCGGACGAAAGTTATATAGGGGAGCTATATCTAAATCTTAACCGATTTCAACTAAATTTGGCACAATTAACGATACTATTAAACGTACTTGTTGTACAAAATGTGAAGCAAATCAGGGCAAAACTCTCGCTTTTGGGGCCATATAAGTCCCAATCGGACGAAAGATATATATGGGAGCTATATATAAATCTGAACCGATTTAGCTGATATTTGGTAGTTTTTACGGGACTGACAAAACATTCAGATGTACAAAATTTGAAGAACGTCGGTTCATAAATACGTGAATTATGATCAAATCGGTGATAACTATATATGGCAGCTATATCTAAATCTGAACCGATTTTTTCCAAAATCAATAGCGATTGTCTTCTACCCGAAGAAAGACGTTACGTCAAATTTGAGGACGATCGGACTTAAACTGCGACCTGTACTTTGGCACAAAATTACATATACAGACGGACGGACAGACAGACAGACGGACATCGCTAAATCGACTCAGAATTTAATTCTAAGCCGATCGGTATACTAAAAGATGGGTCTATGACAATTATTTCTTGACGTTACATACAAATGCACAAACTTATTATACCCTGTACCCACGCTAATTGAGCGATTTCTTCTTATTTTTAATAATGGAATCAATATTAGTGGCATACTAACTCTGTAGGTTCAGAATCAACTATATCTCCTAATATTAAACATGTCTGCTCAGATTGTGATAAAACTCCCATAACCATGAACCCCTTAATGTTCATAAATATGGAAATACGGTTTTTGCCCACTAAGTCGGTAGGGGTCGAAGATGGTCCGTATCGATCTCCCGATTTTGTTTCTTGGGCTTCTAGAATCTGTATTTACTATAAGATTTACCTGAATTTGGAAATCTAGAAATATTTTGAGACCATAAAGAGTAGTGTCGAAACTGGTCGTCTCGGTCGGTATAGCTCCCATATAGACCAATCTCCCGATTTTGCTTCTTGGGCGTCTAGAAACTGTGTTTTCCATCCGATTTGCCTGAAATTGAAAATCTAGAGGTATTTTAGGACCATAAAGAGGTGTGTCGAAAATGGTCCGTATCGGTCCATGTTTTGGTATAGTCGCCATATCGACCGATCTCCCGATTTTTATACCCTCCACCATAGGATGGGGGGTATATTAACTTTGTCATTCCGTTTGTAACACATCGAAATATTGCTCTAAGACCCCATAAAGTATATATATTCTGGGTCGTGGTGAAATTCTGAGTCGATCTAAGCATGTCCGTCCGTCCGTCCGTCCGTCTGTTGAAATCACGCTAACTTCCGAACGAAACAAGCTATCGACTTGAAACTTGGCATGAGTAGTTGTTATTGATGTAGGTCGGATGGTATTGCAAATGGGCCATATCGGTCCACTTTTACGTATAGCCTCCATATAAACGGACCCCCAAATTTGGCTTGCGAAGCCTCTAAGAGAAGCAAATTTCATCCGATCCGGCTGAAATTTGGTACATGATGTTAGTATATGGTCTCTAACAACCATGCAAAAATTGGTCCACATCGGTCCATAATTATATATAGCCCCATATAAACCGATCCCCCGATTTGGCTTGCGAAGCATCTAAGAGAAGCAAATTTCATCCGATCCGGCTGAAATTTGGTACATGGTGTTAGTATATGGTCTCTAACAACAATGCAAAAATTGGTCCACATCGGTCTATAATTATATATAGCCCCCATATAAACTGATCACCAGATTTGACCTCCGGAGCCTCTTGGAAGACCAAAATTCATCTGATTCAGTTGAAATTTGGTACGTGGTGTTAATATATGGCCTCAAACTCCCATGCAAAAATTGGTCGGTAACGGTCCATAAATATAGGCCCCATATAAACCGATCCCCATATTTGACCCCCAAAGCCGCTTGGAAGGGCAAAATTCTTCCCATTCGGTTGGAATTTGGTACGTGATGTTGGTATAACCATGCAGGAATTGGTTCCTATCAGCCCATAATTATATATAGCTCCCATATAAACCGATCCCCCGATTTGACCTCTGGTGCATTTTGGAGAAGCAAAATTCATCCGATCTGCTTGAAATTTGGTACGTGGTGATCGTATATGATATTTAACAACCATGCCAAAAGTGGTCCATATCAGTCCATAATCAAATATAGCCCCATATAAACCGATCCCGAGATTTGGTTTTGGAGCCTCTTGGAGGAGCAAATTTCATCCGAGTGAGTTGAAATTTAGTACATTGTGCTAGTATATGGTCGTTAACAACCATGCGTAACTAGGTCCATATCGGTCTATAGTTCTATATATCCCTCAGATAAATCGATTTCCAATCACACAAAAATGGGTCCATATCAAGTTCATAATTGTAGCCCCCATATAAGCGACCCCCATATTTCAATTCTGGCTCTCTACGTACCGTTCAAAAACTCCATATCGATTCGTAATTATTTGTAGACTTAACTATACATAACTTTTTTGTCTAATATATACTACGTATGGACTAACTCACAATTTAGAAAACGATGTTAAGAAGATTTAAGATACCACAACCCAAGTAATTCGATTGTGGATGACAGTCTTTCGTAGAAGTTTCTACGCAATACATAAGATTCGGCGTGGCCGAACTTACGGCCGTATATACTTGTTTTTTATTCAATTTTATGAAATAAAACATTAGTTGAACCTATAAGTTCAGTCTATAAAGTTTTAGCTAGGGGGGCTATAGCCCCCCCTAGGAAAATTGTCTAGCTACGCTAATGAGCCCTGGTATAGACTGATCTCCCGATTTTACTTCTTGGGCTTCTAGAATTCGTAGTTTTCACCGAATTCGTCTGAACGTGGAATTCTAGAGGTATTTGAGGTACATTAAAAGGTTTTGAGTATTGGTCCATGTTTTGGTATAGCCCACATATAGACCTAAATCTCGAATTTATTTCTAGGACTTCTGGAATCCGGCTGACCACAAATAGGTCAGCCGAATATGGTGTGTTTCGAACCATGTTTTATACCGATCTCCAGATTTAACTCCTTGGGCTTCTAGAAAGAAGATTTTATCCGATTTGCAAAAAAATGTAAATATACTGGAATTTTAGACCCTCAAAAATCTGTATCGCATTTATTTTACCGGTCCATTTGGTAGGCATTGATATAGGCGCACTGATAATGAGCCATTATCAGGCGAACTGATAATGAAAATTGCTTGAAACTGAAAATAACATTTCAATTTTACTCATCGTATTCATTTAAATAATGGCGGAAAAAATCGACAGATTTAAGATTTCAAATCAAGGCGTTATTTCATCATAACATATACACGATATGTTTATGATTTCTCTAAAACTCAAACAAAATTTGTTCTCATACATCCAGAATCTCATCTAGTCTTCATAGGTAGAATTTTTAATTTTTTTGTCATCAAACCTCCTGAAATTCTATATATTATAAAGTAATCCGCTACGACGAAGAGTTTTCAAATTAAACTAGTATGTTTGATTCATGATGGTGGATATTTAATATTCGGTCCGGCCGAACTTACTGCTGTATACACTTGTTTTAATGGGTAATTTTAACTTTTTTTGTTCCAAATGAGTAAAAAACAGAGTAAGAATTAATAAAAAGGGACAAATTATTAAAATTAAATACAATGTAGAAAATTTGCGAATTTTTCAAAAATTTTCAGGTGAAACGTTTCAGACAAGCATTAGAATACATTAAAAATCATAAAAAATTATAAAAGTTATTTATTTGGCGAAATATTACTAAATTGTTTAATTCAAAAAAACACTGAACTCGAATCACACATTAAAAAGTGATGTAAATTCTGCGTCTATTTTGCACCACTTTCGGATCCAAATCACTACTTTTTCTGGCGACGTTTTTTTGCTGGCTATATAGTACTCACAGTATCATAGTCTTCCTCTAGTTTCTATGAATAAGCAAATAATATTCGTAGAACTAAAGGGTGATTCTTTTGAGGTTAGGATTTTCATGCATTAGTATTTGACAGATCACGTGGGATTTCAGACATGGTGTCAAAGAGAAAGATGCTCAGTATGCTTTGACATTTCATCATGAATAGACTTACGATCTGCCACAACGTCGAATTTTCAGTGAATGGGCCCTAGAAAAGTTGGCAGAAAATCCGCTTTTTTATCGACAAATTTTGTTCAGCGATGAGGCTCATTTCTGGTTGAATGGCTACGTAAATAAGCAAAATTGCCGCATTTGGAGTGAAGAGCAACCAGAAGCCGTTCAAGAACTGCCCATGCATCCCGAAAAATGCACTGTTTGGTGTGGTTTGTACGCTGGTGGAATCATTGGACCGTATTTTTTCAAAGATGCTGTTGGACGCAACGTTACGGTGAATGGCGATCGCTATCGTTCGATGCTAACAAACTTTTTGTTGCCAAAAATGGAAGAACTGAACTTGGTTGACATGTGGTTTCAACAAGATGGCGCTACATGCCACACAGCTCGCGATTCTATGGCCATTTTGAGGGAAAACTTCGGAGAACAATTCATCTCAAGAAATGGACCGGTAAGTTGGCCACCAAGATCATGCGATTTGACGCCTTTAGACTATTTTTTGTGGGGCTACGTCAAGTCTAAAGTCTACAGAAATAAGCCAGCAACTATTCCAGCTTTGGAAGACAACATTTCCGAAGAAATTCGGGCTATTCCGGAAATGCTCGAAAAAGTTGCCCAAAATTGGACTTTCCGAATGGACCACCTAAGACGCAGCCGCGGTCAACATTTAAATGAAATTATCTTCAAAAAGTAAATGTCATGGACCAATCTAACGTTTCAAATAAAGAACCGATGAGATTTTGCAAATTTTATGCGTTTTTTAAAAAAAAAAAGTTATCAAGCTCTTAACAAATCACCCTTTACTTTGTGGCATACCCTTTCATTAGTTAATTAATATTAGCACTTACATGAGAATAAAATCATACTAGGAGAATGACATTTGCCCACTAAGAAATCATATTTTCTTTTATGCAAACATACATGTATATGAGTACAACATCAAACATTAGAGTGAATACATTATAGGCAAGAGAGAGAGAGAGAGAGAAAGAAGGCATGTATACCAGGGTGACCAGATCTAAAAAAAATATTGCAGCCAAATCAGCATTAAAATAATGCTAAAAGGGCGATACATATGTATTAGAGGTAAATTTAAGTCATTTGTGTACAATTTTTGCTACTTAGAAGTGGCGATTTAAGAAAGATATTGACTAGATATCACCAAGATAGGTGGCCAATTGTGAGTGTTGAGACAATATTTCGCGAAAGTCTGACATTACAGGCTGTAGTATATGACTACAATATGAACATCATCACAGAATTTTGTTTAAAATGTCATTTTGGCCATATTTGCCAAACCGGAAGAACAAATATATGGAGCTATATCTAAATTTTAACCACTTTGGATGTAATTCGACACACCACTTAAACAGAATGCTATATATATGGTAACTACATTTAAATTTTCCCAAATGTGGCACACTAAAATTTTAATTCTACCCTCAGTGAAATAAATTAGAATACAACTTTGGCCTCCGGAGGTCATATAATATAAATCGGTCGAAAGATATATATGTGAGCTATATCTAAATCCGAACCGGTTTAACACACTTGACGATACCATCAATTTCACTCGTTTTGCAAAATTTGGAGCAAATGAATGTAAAGCTCTGGTCTCTGGGACCAATTAAAACCATATCTGACAAACGATGTATATAAGAGAGTTAATTCTGTAAATTTGAACAGATTTTGACTAAATTTGGCAGACGTAACAATAATCTTAATTCTACTATCTATGAATATTTTTAAGTAAATTGAGGAGAAACTGTGGCCTCCGGTTGTCATAAGAGTGTAAATCGGGCGAAAAATATATATCTAAATCTGAACCGTTTTCAACCAAATTTGGCACACAAATTCTGAATATCGGGCGAAAGATATATGCGGGAGCTCAATCTAAATCTGAATCGATCTCTATCTAAATCTGAATCGATGCTGATATTTTACAAGTTTTACAACACTCACAAAAAATTCGACTGTATGAAGTTTGAAGAAGATCGGTTGAAAAATACGTCAATTATGACCAGATCGGTAACAAAAATATATGACAGCTGTATCTAAATCTGAACTGATTTTATCAAAAATCTCGCTATTGATTGTAGAAAATGGCTTTTTCCTTTGACTCGAAGTAAGAACCTCTTCCAAATTTGAGGACGATTGGACTGAAACTGCGAGCTGTACTTTGCACACAAAAATGCATTAACATACAGACGGACATCGCTAAATCGACTCACAGAATTTAATTTTATGACAATCGGTGTACTAAACGATGGGTCTCCGACTCAACAAGTATATACGGCCGTAAGTTCGGCCAGGCCGAAGCTTATGTACCCTCAACCATGGATTGCGTAGAAACTTCTACTGAAGCCGATGGCAAGGTATCTTAAAACTTCCTAACAACGTAATATATACCACATAGTCCATACGTGGTATATATTAAACTACAAAAGGGCCGATTAAATACGTATATAATTAAGTTTAAAGTTTCTATTGAAATAAAATTTTGACAAAATAAAATTTTGACAACATTTTCTATAGAAGTAAAATTTTGACAAAATTTTCTATAGAAATAAAATTTGGAAAAAATTTTCTATAGAAATAAAATTTTGTCAAAATTTTCTATAAAAATAAAATTTTGACAAGATTTTCTATAGAAATAAAATTTTGACAAAATTTTCTATAGAAATAAAATTTTGACAATGTTTTCTATAAAAATAAAATTTTGGTAGATTATTTTTGGCTCGAGTGGCAACCATGATTATGAACCGATATGGACCAATTTTTGTGTGATTGGGGAACGGCTATATATAACTATAGACCGATATAGACCAATTTTGGCATGGTTATTAGCGGCCTTATACTAACACCACGTTGCAAATTTCAACCGGATCGGATGAATTTTGCTCCTCCAAGAGGCTCCGGAGATCAAATCTGGGGAACGGTTTATATGGGGGCTATATATAATTATGGACCGATATGGACCTATTCTTGCGTGTTTGTTAGATACCACATTCTAACACCATGTTCCCAATTTCAACCGCATCGGATGAATTTTGCTCTTCCAAGAGGCTCTGGAGGACAAATCTGGGGACCGATATGGACCAATTCTGGCATGGTTGTTAGAGACCATATACTAGCACCACGTACCAAATTTCAACCGGATCGGATGAAATTTGCTTCTCTTAGAGGCCTAGCAAGCCAAATCTGGGGATCGGTTTATATGGGGGCTATATATAATTATGGACCGATATGGACCAATTCTGGCATGGTTGTTAGAGACCATATACTAGCACCACGTACCAAATTTCAACCGGATCGGATGAAATTGCTTCTCTTAGAGACCTAGCAAGCCAAATCTGGGGATCGGTTTATATGGGGGCTATATATAATTATGGACCGATGTGGACCAATTTTTGTATGGTTGTTACAGACCATATACTAATACCATGCACCAAATTTCAGCCGGATCGGATGAAATTTGCTTCTCTTAGAGGCCTCGCAAGCGAAATTTGGGGGTCCGTTTATATGGGGGCTATACGTAAAAGTGGACCGATATGGCCCATTTGCAATACCATCCGACCTACATCAATAACAACCACTTGTGCCAAGTTTCAAGTCTTAGCTTGTTTCGTTCGGAGGTTAGCGTGATTTCAACAGACGGACGGACGGACGGACGGACATGCTCAGATCGACTCAGAATTTCACCAAGACCCAGAATATATATACTTTATGGGGTCTTAGAGCAATATTTCGATGTGTTACAAACGGAATGACAAAGTTAATATACCCCCCATCCTATGGTGGAGGGTATAACAAGTACTAACATATTTTTAAAGGATTGAATATTGCTAAAAATACTCAAATATAAATTGCAATTAGCTAAAAAAAAATGCTTAATGTTAAAGACAAATTTTTGCTGCTAAATAAAAAAAAAATTATAAATG